>NC_141549.1:64790000-65090000 GCF_021556685.1 Rattus norvegicus
CTAGCCTAAAAAAGTAAGGCTTCATTATCCTCAAAACGAAGAGTCTAAGCTCTGTTAGACCCAGCACTCACATGATGACGAGTTTCAGTTCTCAACGTGATTCTGTTTTTTAAAGTAGCTAGGAGAGGAATAAACAGAGTACAGTGGTCTAAAGAAGAAATGGGAAAATGGGGGAGGGGTGCTCTAGTGAGAGAAGAGAGGGAGAACGGGCATGATGTCAGTCCCGGAGCCTACATAGTGAAAAGAAGACTGACTCCCTAGTAGTCTTCTGACTTCCACACACCCTCTGTTTTGGGATGCAAATGCTTATGCCTTTTAACATTAGAAGTCTGTAACTAATGTTAAGAAGCAGAGAAGAAATATTCCCATTCCAAAACAAGAGTACATACATGATAATCAGAAGACAACTTATGGCACATGTGGTATGCATAAACTCATGTACACACACACATGTGCATACACACACACACACACACACACACACACACACACACTAAAAATGTTAATTAAAAAATCTGTGACCAGAGGGTGGCACCTTTAATCCCAGCACTTGGGAGGCAGAGGGGGTACACAGAGAAACCCTGTCTCAAACAAACAAACAAACGAGAGAGAGACAGAGAGAGAGAGAGACAGAGAGAGAGAGAGAGAGAGAGAGAGAGAGAGAGAGAGAGAGAGAGAGAAGAGAAAGAGGAAAATTTGTGATCTACTGGATGTCAAGTTGAAGAAGGATGGACTCGTGTTGGTTAATTTCAATTATAACATGACTGGATTTATAAATACCTAAGACATTAACAAGGTATGACTTTGTGTCTTTTAAGAGCTTGTCCAAAGGAATTAACCAAAGGGAAAAATATATCCTTAATGTAGGCAGCACTGATTCATGAGCTGGGGTTCCAAAAAGAATGAGGGGGGCAGGGAGATCCAGCTAAATGCTAGTCCATCAAGCTGTGAGGAATCCCAGACACGGACTCCTACTGATGTGAAACTTGTCGTGTCTCCCCTGCTATGGCGGCCTTCCCCCTTTTCATTGTCTCTCAGATAGTGGATCTCACGGATGAAGAAACTAATGAATATGTGTCCGAGTTACCTTTGCCTGTCCACTCACCAAGGCCTAGGTTCATCTGAGAGAGAATTATGGGCTCAGAGGGCCTGCGGCCATGGTGAGTTGGGGAGGGGTTGTCTTGATTGTTAATTGATGTAGGAGGGGCCAGCTCATAGGTAGCACTATTCCTTGGGCAGGCAGGTGATCCAGGGTAGAAGAAAACAAGCTAAGCATGAGCCTATGAGCGAGCCGTCCAGCAATATTCCTCCATGGTTCCTACTGTAATTTCTTGACCATAAGGGAATTTTCTGGCTAGACGTAACACAGTGTGGGATAGCAAGCAGACCCACCTTGACTTCCTGCCTGGAATCTCTGCCTCGACTTCCCTCAGTGATAGACAATGATGTGGACCTACAGCTAAAATAAATCTTCCTTCTCCTAAATTCCTATTGGTCAAAGTGTTTTGTCACAGCAACAGGAAAGTAAGGAATATAATAATCATTCTGTAGTTAATAGAAGCCTAACTTCTCTCTTTTTTTTTTTTTTTTTTTTGGTTCTTTTTTTTGGAGCTGGGGACCGAACCCAGGGCCTTGCGCTTCCTAGGTAAGCGCTCTACCACTGAGCTAAATCCCCAGCCCCACTTCTCTCTTTTTTAAAAAAAAGTATTTATTTATTATATATAAGTGCACTGTTGCTGTCTTCAGATGCACCAGATCTCATTACAGATGGTTGTGAGCCACCATGTGGTTGCTGGGATTTGAACTCGGGATCTCTGGAAGAGCAGTCAGTGCTCTTAAACCACTGAGCCATCTCCCCAGCCCCCGGGAGTCTAACTTCTAAAGCAGTTTTAAATTTACAGAAAATTTGAGAGTACAGTATAGAGATTTACCATATACCCCAGCCTCTATACACACACCTAGCTTCCTTTATCAATAACCCAGTGTCAGTATTTTTCTCCAGAATGGCACAATGTTGGAATTGATGACCCTTCACTGATACCTCACAGTGACCAGAGTTTTCATTAGGACTCATTATTGTGATGTACATTCTACATACATATTTAGGACAGCTAGACTTTGTTTTGCTTGGCTTACTCTATGAGCTGTTTGGCATTTAAAAAAATAAAATAAAAATCACAGATTCGAAACAGTTTACCTGCCAACACAAGACACCTGCAACTGTAGATGTCATGTTACTTGTGACCTTACATATAGAGACAAGTATGTGTCTGCCTGACTCTGACTCCATTTATCATTGTTAATTATTCCCCGCTCCCACCCTGACCCCTACCCTGAGTGGTTTGAATAAAAGTGGCCTCCATAGGCTCATAGAGAATGGCACTATTAGGAGGTGTGGCCTTACTGAAGTACCTATGGCTTTCTTGGAGGCAATGGACATCACTAGGGGGCAGGCTTTGAGATCTCAAATACTCAAGCCAGGTCTAGTGTGACATTCACTCCCTGCTGCCTGCTTACCAGGATGTTGGACTCTTAGCTCCTTCTCCAACACCATGTCTGTCAGCACACTGCCATGCATCTCAATATGATGATAATGGACTAAACTTCTGAAACTGTAAGCCAGCTCTTATTAAATGTTTTCCTTTCTAAGAGTGGCCATGGTCATGGTGTCTCGACACAGCAAGAAAACTCTACCTAAAACACTAGCTCTTTTAGATTTGTGTATTCGTATGTGTGTGGGTGTTTTCCCTGCATGTGTTTGTTTACTGTTTTCATGCCTGGTTTCCTCAGAGGTTAGGAGAGAGCAACAGATCCCTGAAACTGGAGCTACAGAGGGCTGTGAATACCATTTCAGTAGTTAGGTAATATCGATGCTAAGACTCATGGTCTGGCAAATGAACATGTAAGATATCATACGTCATCAGGGAAGAACAAACTAAGACACAGAGGCATCACCACGTCCTTAGTAGAGTGGGCAAAATCCAGAAAACCTGTGGCACCAAATGAAGATGTGTAATGGAGCCCCCATACATGTTGATGATTATAGTATCTTTATTTCATAGTTGCCAGTCTTGGATGCAGCAAAGGCGGCCTTCAATGAGTAAAAGGCTAAACAAATTGAGTGCATTCGGGCAGTAAAACATTGGGCAGCACTAACGTGAAATGAGCCATCAAGCCAGGAAGATGGATTGGAGGAACTCAAACACCTATTGCCGATCTGAATCTGAGACGGTTATATGTTGCGCGATTTCAGTGATATGACATCTAGAAGACTCTAAACTGTGAGACACTGTAAAGGTCAGAGGTATTAAGGCAGAGGGAAGGACGTACAAGACAGAAGCTACCCTCATGATACCACAGTAGTAGGTGGAGATGTGTTTTTAAATGTTTATCTAAATCTGCAGAAAGTACACCACAGAGTGAACCCTAGTGTAGGCTGTAGACTCTGGGACATCAGTGCAACCTACCAATCACTGTGGTACCGTCATTTACATTCGCATACAGCATGCTGTTTTTAAAAAGTGCAGTGCTGTACCTAAATATAAAAGAGAAAACAGTGAGCTGGAGAGATGGCTCGGCGGTAAGAGAACTTGCTGCTCCTTCAGGGGACATTGGTTCAGTTCCCAGCACCAGAATGGCAGTTCACCACCCTCCTCAACTCCAGTTTCAGGGAATCTGAAGCCACCTTCTTTCTTTTGTTGGCACTAACAATGTAAGCAGTACACAGACATGTGTGGAGGCAGAACACACATATAAAATAAAAATATGTGAATCTTAATGTTTAAGGTGATTAACAGTTAAAAGAGAAGTCAGAGTCAGGCAGACCTTTGCCCATCTATATGTATAAGCAACCATGAATGTGACAGCCACAAATGTGGCCTGATACTGGTCTCTTAGAATAGGCAGATTCATATCCCAAATCTTCAGTGCTTTGGTTTTTGGTTTTTTTTCTTGTTTAATGGAAGCTCATTTAGCAAAGCAATCAAAATAAAGTATAGCCTTCCCACAATTTTTTTACTGCAGATGCATTAAAAGAAATTCTCTGTATATAAAAAAAAAATCCCACAAAAGGTATTCTGCTAAATTAACCCTGCGGGATAATCTCCGTATCATAATGTGAGCCGGCACAAATGTCCTGTCATCAGAGAAGTGATGGCTCCTGCTCACGCTGGTTCTAGGGACCAGACTGTGTTATTCCTGGGAGTGAGAGGGTTACGTTTCCGCCTGCCATGCATTGGCCGCCTGAGAAGCTGGTCTTATAATTAAGATTTTATAAATGATTAATAAGCAGATTTGCATGATCCAAGATGGAAGTGAATTTTAGAAGCATTGGTAATTTGTAATACAGATAGGTTTCAGCAAATTTATTTTTCTCCTTTCTATGGGAGTCAAGCGAACTACGCAGAGCAGTAGGAAACACAAACACTCCCAAGAGTCAGTGCAATGCCTTAGGGGTTTGAATTATTTTGACGGGCATTAATTTGGGATAATAGAAATAAATGGTTGTGTCATTTTAAAATATAATCCGTGTTTATATTAAAATGAACTTGAGTGGTGGGCTCAGGTAAACATAAGTAGGGTGTTTGATTTGTTTGTATTAAGTTTATGTCTGAGGATATTAAAACGGCAGAATTGGGCTTTACCACAGACCTACCCCACAAACAGTGATAACATTATTGTTATCATCATCATCATCATCATCATCATCATCATCATCATCATCATCATCACCATTCTAGTGCTTGAATCTCTGGTGTCATGGATATCAGGTGACTTATCTATCCTTGAACCACATCCCTAAGCCCGTGCTACTATTTTCCTTTTCTTTTTCTCTTAATTGAAAATTGATTTTGTTCATACAATATATTCTGTTTATGGTTTCCTCCCCTCTAGCTTCTCTCAGATCACCCTCATTTCCCCACAATGCACAACCTCTGTCTCTCTCTCTCTCTCTCTCCCACTCTCTCTCTCTCTCTCTCTCTCTCATTAGAATACAAATAGACATCTAAAAATAAACAAACCAAAATAAAATAAAAGAAACAGAAAAAAGAGTCAAAGAAAAAGAACAAGAAACATATATCCTCTACACACACACACACACACACACACACACACACACACACACACAATACAAACAAAATCAGAAATCATAACATAACAGCATAGAAGCAAAAGCTCTATGATGTTAAAAAAATGCCTAGACAAAGCACTGTGGAACAAGAAAAATAAACCTCCAGGAATACCATTGCGTCCTTTTATCATTGGCCATGGTACTTGCCCTTAAGTGGGTGTCTGTACCTAGTGAGTCTCTGTTGAAGAAAATGAATTTTTCCCCTGTGAGTGTTATCAGTTAAAGATGTCGTCTATGTTGGGGATGGTGGCTCATGTCTACTTCTCCTCTAAGCACTGAGACACCGTCTTGTTGCAGGCCCTGGGCAAGCTACCACAGTCTCTGTGGATTTGTATGTGTGCTGATCCTGCTGTGTTTAGAAGGCCTTGTTTCCTTGATGGTCCCATCCTCTCTGACTCTTTTTGTCTTTTTACCTCCTTTTCCACAGAGCTCCCTGAAGGGAGGGATGTGATGGAGACCTCCCACTTAGAATTGGGCGTTCCAAGGTTGCTTGCTCTCTGAATATTGTCTAATTCAGTTTTGTTGGGAGAAGCTTCTCAGCTGATTAAGACTGATCTGGGGTATTGCAGAATGTTGTAAGGAATAGTATTGTTGCTACATCCCTTTAGTAGAGCAGTAGTATTTGGTTTTCCCTTATATCCATGGCGTGGTCTAGTCTTGGGTTCTTGGCCAACCAGGCAGTGTTAGGCATGGGTTCTATCCCATGGAGTGGGCTTTAATTCTAGTAAAACAAAAAGAATGGATGGATGCCCCCACAGTTTTTGTACCATTATCACACCAGCATGTCTTGCAGGTACGTCACCAATGTAGAATGCAGGGTTTGCAGTCAGCATGCTGTTTACCTGTTCCCTATGGAATTGTGCAGAGCACCTTTGAATCCTATGAACACTAGTCTGTGAGGTAAGGCGCTAGGTCAGCACCAGCTTGTCTTCTCCATGTTCAGTGAGTCCTGTAGGTGTCACCTTCAGCAAAAAAGGTCTTACAATCAGTTTGCAGAGAACAACCAATACTGTACTGATATTTTAATCACTTGAACAAGAACGTTATGTGTTCAACTCATTTATGAAGTGGAAATTTCTGGTTTCGTTGGAGACTCAGTTGGGTCATGAAATGTTTTCCCGAAGACCGTCTTAGGAGAGGACATTTTGCTAAAGCAGATACATAAGAGAACGTTACACATGGGAGGGTGTTTTGCTGAGAAGACTCGTGGTGTTTTTTCTGGAAGCTGCCTGGTGAAAGGGCATGTGATGTTTTGCTGGAGTGGACTCTTGAGAGGACATGTGATGTTTGAAAAGAGTAAAGTATGACCCAACAGCCAGTGGACAATGTTCTGACATCAGTTCGCTTTGCTGGTCTTCTTTGAGATCCACCATGATCTGGCATTGGTTTGTTCTCTTTGCTGATTTTCATTGAGATCCACCTTGCTGGTCTTCATTGAGATCCACCTTGCTAGGGCTGGAGAGATGGCTCAGCGGCTAAGAGCACTGACTGCTCTTCCAGAGGTCCTGAGTTCAAATCCCAGCAACCACATGGTGGCTCACAACCATCTATAATGAGGTCTGATGCCCTCTTCTGGTGTGTCTGAGATCCACCTTGCTGGTCTTCATTGAGATCCACCTTGCTGGTCTTCATTGAGATCCACCTTGCTGGTCTTCACTGAGATCCACCTTGCTGGTCTTCATTGAGATCCACCTTGCTGGTCTTCATTGAGATCCACCCTGCTGGTCTTCATTGAGATCCACCTTGCTGGTCTTCATTGAGTCCACCTTGCTGGTCTTCATTGAGATCCATCTTGCTGGTCTTCATTGAAATCCATCTTGCTGGTCTTCATTGAGATCCACCTTGCTGGTCTTCATTAAGATCCACCTTGCTGGTCTTCATTGAGATCCACTTTGTTGGTCTTCGCTGAGATATCCACCCTGCTGGTCTTCATTGAGATCTACCTTGCTGGTCTTCATTGAGATCCACCTTGCTGGTCTTCATTGAGATCCACCTTGCTGGTCTTCATAGAGATCCACCTTGCTGGTCTTCATTGAGATCCACCTTGCTGGTCTTCATTGAGATCCACCTTGCTTGTCTTCATTGAGATCCACCTTGCTGGTCTTCATTGAGATCCACCTTGCTGGTCTTCATTGAGATCCACCTTGCTGGTCTTCATTGAGATCCATCCTGCTGGTCTTTGCTGATGATGCTCTGGCATTGGTTCACACTGTTTTCTCCTCTGATCTTTGCTAAAGGGGATTTGTAGAGAGAAATACACTAAAGAATTGTTGGTATTCCAGCTGTGTCTTGCCAATTCAGTGTTCTCCTGCAGAGCCTTGCAGTTTCTTCTAGATCAAGCCGCAGCTGCTGATTCGTGTTTTGTGTTTTGCTAGTTGACTGGACAACAAAGGTCGAAATCACCCTAAGGAACTACTTCTAAACAGGTTTATGCCGCCCCCTTGTCCTATTAACCATCTTCATCTCTGATACCTTTGGTCAGTGGACTATAAGGGAGGTTGAAGTGTTTAAGAACCTTTATTAAAATAGGTTTTGAAAAATCTAAGCCTACATATTGATTTGATATTTGAATCAAAGAAAAGCAGAGTAAATTGCTAGAAACAAGATTGGCTTAGAAATCAAAGGTTTCAACTGACCACACTACAGGACCTAAGGCCTCCCTGTTGCCTGGCCAGGGTCTGAGGACTGAAGCAATGAGTTAACTCACAGACAGAAGGTGCTATGTCTCCAGATGCTTTTCCAGGCAGTTCGTAAGTGCATCTGGTCCTAAGTTCAGGTGCTGCCTTGGCCCCAGTCATGGAGAGTAACACAGATATAAATGTATAGACAGCTCAGGAGAATGAGGAGAATGAGAGGAGAACGAGAGGAAGGAATCTCAGCCTCTCCATTTCCAAACAGCTGCCTTTCTACATTTCAGCCTGGCTTGATCACAAATATCCCTCTGCAAGATTTGACTATGTGCAAACACAGTGCACACACACACACACCCATCTGCCATGTATCCAATAGTGAAACAGAAGTGTGTGGTGTAGAAAGCCTGCATCAAGAAAAGAGGTGAGACAATATTTCCAATCCTAGCTGTACACTGGGACCTTCGAGAGAAGACATTAAAAGTAGTGTTGCCTGGTCCTGTTCTTGTGGTTTCTCTTTTTTCCCCCTCTGAAAAGTTATTCTATTAAGTGTGTGTGTGTGTGTGTGTGTGTGTGTGTGTGTGTGTGTGTGTGTGTGTGTGTGTTATGTAGGTACAAGACCAGAAGAGAGAGCTGGATCTCCTGGCTGTAGTTAGAGGCAATTGTGAGTCTCTTGACATGGTACTGGGAATTGAACTTGAGTCTCTCCAACAGCAGCAAGCACTCTTAGCCACTGCGCCATCTCTCCATCTTTCTAGTTTTTGTTAGCTATGTTTTGATCTCATCTGCAGACATAATGATCCAGAATGCTAAATGGGAGGGGTAGGAATGAGTAATAAAGAAGACAAAAGCAACATCTGAGACCAGGAAGTCTGGCATAAACGGAAGACTTATGCTAAGCAAATTTATTAAGAAGTACACCATCATATATACTATTTGGGGGGTGAGGGGCAGGGGCCATGGTCAAGGTCAGCAGAGAGATAAGTCAGACAATATAGGCAAAGAGGACATGGGCTATCTCAGACACCGCTTTCTAAGGACTGATAGCCACAACCAGGGGGGAAGAGTCTGGTCCCCAGAAAACACAACCTAGACTCCTTCAAGGCTCTGGCTCCCGCCTTAGACTGGCCTTGCCAAATCCATTCCCGGATAAGGTCATAGAATCATAGTTTCCCTTTGTCTGTTCATGGTGCCTAAATGGAAGTCAAGCTGATATGGCTCCCCGCAGTGGCTGTGAAGCTACACTTTTATTGGAAGAAAATGAAAACAAATGATTGATCTACTTCCCTAAGCATCCTTTAAACTTGGGATTTTATTTTCTTCAAAAGGATGTTGCCAGATTTCAGTTTCTCTCTCCTTCTTGAGTCAGAACATGTCTTTCTTTGTGGTCCAACTTCTTCTCCTGTAGACTAGTTCATGGCTGTAGGGTGGAGAAGTCTTAATCAAGAGGGCTGGAGAGATGGCTCAGCGGTTAAGAGCACTGACTGCTCTTCCAGAGGTCCTGAGTTCAAATCCCAGCAACCACATGGTGGCTCACAACCATCTGTAATGAGATCTGATGCCCTCTTCTGGTGTGTCTGAAGACAGCTACAGTGTACTCATATATAATAAATAAATCTTTAAACAAAAAAAGAAATTTGGGGTTATATTCTAAATTATCTGTAAGTAGGAATGGGAGATAGATAGATAGATAGATAGATAGATAGATAGATAGATAGATAGATCTTCATGAGTGCAGAAAAGAAGTGATAACAGTATTAAGAGTATTGATTATTAATTATTAAGAATATCTGAATTCAGAGACCAGTAATGTGTCTCCCTCTCGGTATCACATTTCAGATGGTGAGGACACTTCAGAATATCATGATGTTTGTCAGTAGTATAAAATCAAGACAATTGTTTGAGCAGCCACTAGATTGATCTATTTTAGCATATGTAGTGGTAGCTGCCATGTTTTCTTTAAATGTATTTATGTGGATATATCTCAATATATGTGATATCTTTTGTGGTCCTATGCATTCACATGCTTAAGTGATAGTTGAAAGAAGGGTCCATCAGTTTTACTAGACTTTTACAGAAAGCTGTGTCCCATAAACCTTAGGGGATGGTGGGGCTTCAGAACAATGAGCTTAATAAAGCCTCACCCTGAATGGAACTCTGAACCTGGAGACACTTACATAAGAGGGCAATACTCAGGGCATCACTGAGCCCTGCACTGTGTGACCTTTAAAAATTATTTTCTTATTTCCCAAGAATATTACTATTAAAAGAATCAAGATATTAGAGTCCAGCATCTTACTAAGGAAAAATAACAAATACACAAATAATGTACTTCAAGAAGATTGTTGGAGATCCATGTTTTGAATCGATTTCAATAAAGGTATTATTTAACTCAACAAAATCCCTCTAGAACTATTAAAAGAATCTGATATGAAAAGAGAGGAAAATGGGTCAATAAGATTTAAGTGGGTCAATTTGAATTTTTAGCTGTTGAATTCATACTATTCTTACCTCATATATGTTTTGAATGGAAATACCTGTTTAGAAGCTTAAAATATGTATTCCTAGTCCATAATAGAGACAAAACATGGGTATCATCATGAATCACTTTCATTTTTAATGCCATAAAGGCAAGAATTGCATTACTATAAGAGCATGCAATTCATTTATGCTGTGACAATGAGTTTTAAATTTTAATTCAAATCTTAATAAATGTTAGATCTAAAATTACTACATAATCTGTTCTTGAATTAACTTGTTTCTAAATTATGCTTTTGCCACATAATTAATTTAAATCAATAAAAGGGGTTATGATTAAATGAAAAAATCTGAATGTCTAAATTTTAACTATTACTAAGAACTGTATAAAATATAGTAAGGGCAAATCTACTTTACATGTAGAATGACTGCTTTATTTTATGACCTATAAATACAGCTTTTCGATTCCCTAGAAGTCTTTTGAATATCATTGCTTAGACTTTTATTGTTTAGATCTTAAACACTCCCCAGTGTTGAGGGCCAGTTGGAGGAGGGTGAGGTTTAGTGGAAGGAAGTGTGCCTACTCTATCAGGATGAACTCTACCAGACCACATTGCTTTATGATTCGCTTTCTGCATTAGTATTTAGGGGGTGAGATTTAGTGGAGAGAAGGTAGGTCATTTTAGTATTCTCTTGAAGGGGACCTTGTAACCCAGCTCCTACTTCCTTCTCCTCCTGATTCCCAGAGGCCACAGGTTGGGTGTCTCCTCTCTACCATGTGTTGTTCCTTGCTATGACATTGAGACTCACACAGGCCAGAAAGCAAATGGAGCAGCTGGTCAGAATGTAAAACTCCTGCATTCAAGAACAAAGACAAAAGTTTCCTCTTCCCTAGTCACTTCTCTTAGGTTTTTACCACAGTGACAATGAGCAAAGACCACAGGGTATCCAGGAAAATGGCTTTGAGGATCAAATAAGCAATGGGAGCAGCGATACCTTGAAAAGAAGACTTGGTTCATAGTAGAGTGTTAATGTTTGCTAAAGAACAACCTGAGCTTTGTCCTGCCTAATATCCATTTGTTTCCTTACTAGAGGGCTTTGGACCACACCACATGATCATCACTAACAACGTAATCCAGTGAGAGCTTTGGAGCCTGAATCATTTGGAGCATCAGATTAACCGCTCCAGGGTGTGGCAGCTAAGGTCGGCCATGCGTGTGGACAACTCTATCTGTGACACTGTGCTCCCTTACAAAGTCACCAAGGCTTGGGCAAGCCTTCCCTTGTTGGCAATACTCACACAGATTATCACATACTGTTGGGAGGAATCAGTACCATTTGTACCTCAGCTGGAAAGACCTTGCGTTTGGAAGTCTAAGGATTCTGTCTGCGTTCCTCTGTACTTCGTCTGTAATAAACCATAACTGCACGTTAGCTTTGTGTTCTGGAGACCCTATTAACTTGTATCAGAAGAGAAGTTGGGGACTGGAAAGGTGGCTCAGTGGTTAAGAGCACTGACTGCTCTTCCAGAGGTCCCGAGTTCAAATCCCAGTAACCACATGGGAACCACAGTTCACAACTATATGTAATGAGATCTGATGTCCTCTTCTGGTGTCTGAAGACAGCTACAGTGTACTTATGTATAATAAAGTAAATCTTTTGAAAAACAAAAGAGGAGAAGATGGTCTCGGGGACTTCTGAATGTCATACCTCACTACCTGGGAAATCTCTGAGTCCCTCTGACCCCATGTAAGAAAAGAGCTATGATTCTCCACTTTATCCTATCTGGTTTCCTTCACCTCACCTCTAACAGTCCTTGCTTGAGGGGAAGATGGGCAGATGGGAGAGGAAAAGGAGGCATGTTTCTTCCCACTCCATAGAATTAAAGAGTCAGGAGGCCAACATCACCTGAGACTCTCAGAGTACAGGGGTTTCAGACACTCAGTGACTCTGGCCCAGGGACCATAAGAGCTTTTGTCCTCTATGAAACAACCTTCTTTCTCTTTGTGTCCCTCCACATCTTCCAACACCTTGTTCAATATCTCTAAATTAATTTTCTCCATTTTCAGCTTTCCTGAAAGTACAGTGACTGATAAAGATTTCCTGGGAATAACAACTCTGCCTTCTTTACCACATGGGAGTATTGTAAGAATCCACTACCTGTCTAGTGGCTGCTAGGTTGTTCTATGGTTAATGAAGAGTCATCTAATTTCACAGTGTTATGCCCCCACCAAGAAAAGCATGATCTAGGACACATATGTAGACTAGTGAAGGTCTCTATTAAAAGGGACTATGGGAAGATATATTAAAAAGTATGTTTACTGTATCAAGACAAATTTTAAAAGCCAGGCCAGGTTGCCCCGTTTTTATGATATTTACTCTCTGTAGTCATAAACCCATACGGAACAGGCATCGAGACTGTAAGCTCTGCAATTAAATTTCATTCCTACCATTTAGTGGCAACTTGGTTTTACGTCTCTCTGGACTCATTTCCTTGTGTGTAAAATGGGGACAAGAATAGGCCTATATCAGGGGCTTGGGAGACAGTTCAGCCAGTAAGGTAACTGCCACACAAACTTAAGGACCCAAGTTTCATTCCCAGAATCCTCATAAAAGCTGACAGGAGGGCTGGAGACATGACTCAGCTGTTAAGGGCACGTTTTGCTCTTCTAGAGGACATGAGTTTGGTTGCCAGAACACAGGTCAGGTGACTCACAACTGCTTGTGACCCCAGTTAGCAGTGCTTGAGGAGGATAACCAACGGCAAACTCTGGCCTCCATTCATGTATGCGCGTTCACACACACACACACACACACACACACACACACACACACACACAGAGGACACTATAAGCATGCATGAACACACAACATACACATTCTCTCTCCCCTCAACCCCCTCTCTCACTTTCACTCGAAAGAGACTTATCTCATTCGGAGAAGATTAAATGCCCTAATAATCCATATATCACCAGAATGTTCCGCAAGCAAGATTGATGGGAAAGAAAGTCTATTTTACTTCTCATCCATTTAAAATGTATTCGGGAGAAGATCTATCTCTGTCCATAAATGAAAAAGTCAGGTGGTTCCCTAATGCTTCCTCTAAATAATAAAAAGTTCTATCTAGAGCCAGATTAAATACTATAAAACTATGATATAAGGATGTCGTGGCTCGTATAACAATGAAAGTTTCCAGTTTCAGCCTGTTTCCCACTGCTGGGATCTTCTGAAGAGAGCCCAATGTGGGAAGACAAACCTATTTTCCTCTATTCATTCCCTCAGTTTGTCTCCCCAACCTGCTCTCCCAGCTTGGTAATTATAGTTTATCAGCTGAAGTGTGAGGAAAGGTAAGCGTGGGGGTGGGCAGAAAGGAAAGGTAGGGATGGGGGTGGGCAGAAAAGATCTCCCTTAACTGGTTCTTTTGGAAAATGGCCTCTCACTTTTGACCTAGACAAATATCTATGGGTACTTTTACCTTGTGGTACCTTCTATCTCATCTCCCCATCATGAGGTTAACTGAACTTCACATATTGAAAGCTATGTGTTTTTTTTTTTTCTGGTTGCTGATTGGTTGTCGATCCATCAGCCACATGTCTACCCACATCATACATTATGTACCTGTGTGTTCAGTTCCACTCCATGTGGTCTCTCCTCTGCACGGCAAGCCCCATATCAGCCTTCTGCCTTCTGGTCCGGGATGGATTCTTAGACCGGATAGACTTTGGAAGTGAAAGATGACCTCATAACATCAGCAAATGCTAATGGCATCTCTGGCCCTCTAGATTTCCCATGAGCAAAATATAGCTCACTGTGCCTTAGCAGGGTAAGGAACACAGACAGAGCTCCCCAACATCCCGAGTGAACCTTTTCATGGCTTGAGGTAAAGAAGGAAGCATTCCTACCAACCCACTGTAGCCAGTGTAGAAAATGATCCTTAGTGCTTCTCTTTCCGAACACATTTCCTTTGAGAACAAAAAAGGTCCCTCTTCATTTCAGTGACTTCATAGCTGTTGATAACTCTTCTGTCAAAAGTAGACTGGCCAGTACAGCATGATCTTATAATGGAGCTAAGAAGCGATCACCTATGGATGCATGCTGCATGACCCGTGTGTTTGTGGTGTAAACACACCCTGTGCTGCCACCAGTCACACAAAAGTATAGCTCATATAATTAGGTACACCACAAAACGCTTGACGGCGGTAATAAAGGAAAGTCACTGGTTTGTGTTTACTATACTTGGTTTCATATCATTGCTGTAGAATGTGCTTATTAAAATGTCCCATGCTTCCCTGGGAACAGCTGCATGCACCTCATGTTTGACACGTGTCTGTGTGGAATGGTTGACCTGGATCACCCAAGTATGTGTAAGCAGATACTGTGGTATTGGGAGAACGATGGGAGTTATCATTTCCTTCAGCAAATCTGCCTAAGGACAGATATCTGAGAATGCAGCCACGTTGTTAAGTGAAGGATGACTGCCCTTGATGTTGGTGAAAGGAGTCAAAGCTTCTGTAACTCATTTCCTAATTTGCTGTCTGGACCCTGACCCTGTTGGGACAGCTCTCTGCCCGACCCTACCTGCTCCTGGGGGTTGGGAGCGAGCTGGTGCAGAGTCAAGGACACCGACTCCAGGAGCAGGTGAGAAACGCTGCTGCAAGCTCCTTTAATACCCTCCACCCGCACCCCATTGGTCCCGACAAAGTATCTATTCTAAACCGCAGCTCCTGATTGGCTGGCATTATTTGCACTAGCAATCCTTGCTCTCTGAGGCAGTCCTCAATTAGGTCCTCCTGCGGGAGATGCTTCTGCAGCTGCACAGCCCCCGCATTTACACAGAGGCAGCTCTGCTGTTCCTGCTACAGATATGTTTCCTCTTTCAGGCTGACAGAGACCTTACCATGTAGTTAAGGATGACTTTGGCTTTTTTTTTTTTTTTTTTTTTTTTGAATCTCTGGCTATCCTGGAACTCACTATGTAGACCAAGATAGCCTCGATCTGCCTGCCCCTCCCTTTGCCTCCCGAGTGCTGGGATTAGAGGCATGCACCCCAGTGCCTGGCTGAGGCTGACTTACAAGAAAAATTATCTGGACACAGGCATACTGCCTTAGTTACTTTTCTACTGCTTTGACAAAGCCTCCTGAACAAAACAACTTATATAAAGAAAAACGTATTTATTGGGGCTTATAGTTATAGAGGATGAGTCAACACCCATCATGGTGGGGTGTATGGCAACAGGTAGTCAGGCCTGGCACTGAAGCAGCAGCTGAGAGTTTGCATATGATTGACAAGCATAAAGCAGAGAGAGCTAACTGGAAATAGCATGACCTTTTGAAACCTCAAAGCCCTCTCCCAGAGACACACCTCCTCCAGTAAGGCCACACCTCCTAATCCTTCCCAAACAGTTCCACCAAACATTTAAATACATGAGCTATGGAGGGCCATTCTCACCTTAACCCACACACATACACAGAGAAAATTGAGTAAAGGTGGTCATTTACAAACCAAAGAGGCTTGAAAAGAAACCAATCTATTTGCACCTTAATTAGAGACTCGAAGTGCCCAGAATAGTAAAACCTAGATTTATTTAGTTAAGCCATCTGGGTCGTGAAACTTGGTTCTGGCAGCCCCACTTGTTATCTCTTGATATGGTGACTGAATGCTTTCCCTGATGTGATTATGTCAAGAAACCACAGAGGGAGTAATCTCCTTTAGCCAGAAATGGCTGATGTGAGTCTGAGAAGCTGACAAGTCAGACTGAGAAGCTGAACATAAGGGGAGGTATGCAGGTGTTAACACCTCAGGATGATGGAAGGCCAGGAAAGGTCCAGACTGGAGGAGGCTAAAGTAACCTGGCAACTGGAGTCATGTGTGACCTTGAAATGAACCCTGAGCCAGGAAAGACGATGATATTGGAGAAGTTGGAAAACTTGAGTAAGGTCTATATGTTATGTGGGGGGATAGGTTTGTATGAGCTTGGATTCCCTGTGCCGTGAATTGGTTGTGATCAAAATGCCCTTGGTTTTGAGGACAATGAACATACATCTTGAGAGTCTTGGTGAAAGAGAGGAATGAATTCTTTGTACATATTCTGTGCCTTGTCTATGTGGTTCAAATAAGTTATGTCTATTAATGTATTAATAATTTTAATAATACCATTTCACATCTATATTTCCTATTTAAAAACCCCTTATTCCTCAATTACAGAAAACAAATGATCAGGTAATTTCTCTTCCTTTACTTAATACATTGTTTTCTTCTGTTTCTTGAGACAGGGGTTCATGCTGCTTGGGTTGGCCTCAAACTCCTGGATCGAGGACGACTTTGAACTTCTAATCCTCTCGCTTCTACCTCCAGAGTGCTGGGATTACAGGCGTGCACCACTAGGCATGGCTCTGGGATTCAAACCCAGGACTTTGTGTGTGCTAGACAAGCACGCTACCCACGCTACAAACTCCACCTCATATCAGTCCTTTTGAAAACTAAGCTTATTACTATATTATTTGTCTACAATAAATGACTAGCCTCCATATCCTGTCTGAAATCCTGCGATACGAATTAAAAATTAAAATTCTTTGCCTTCGGTAGTATAACCAACAGCTGCACAGATGGTCCTGGTTAAACTAAATGGTCACAGGACAAAACCAAAAGTCACGAATCTGGACAAAGGACCAGTAGGAGTGGGGCAGAGGTTGGCAGGGATGGGAGGGAGATATGAAAGGATGGAGATGACCATCAAAGTAAATCATGCATGCGCACAAAATTGCCAAATAACAAAATCAATGTTTTTAAGAAGACATATCTTAGGAAAAATTAAAATTCCAAGGCTCCTCGGGTCTATGAAGTAAAATATTTTAGGATGAGAAGTAGAAAGCTACAGTAAATCTTAGATTCTCACATGACCTTTAGCCACACTATAGGAACAAGTCTCTTTCATGTGGTTTTCATAGTACCCACAAGAAATCATATGCATGCATGTACACACACACACACACACACACACTCGAGCTCACATGCACACATAAACACATACTCCTAGCCAAGCATGGTGGTGCATAGTCTCAACAGGTCAATAGCGAAGGGTTACGAGTTTGAAGCCAGCTTGGCTTCTGTAGTAAACGTGAGGTCAGCCACAGCGACATAGTCACAAGCTGTCTCAAAAACAAAACCAAAACAAAGCAAAACACACATTAAATTATAAAATCCTCAACTTACGTCAAATCATTTTTAATCGCCCAGAATAATGACTAGAGAATATTTTAATGGACCCCTGGATAGTTGACCATTTCTGTTTCAATTACACTTAACAGGGAACTTGGTTGAGTTTAGAATTCTTGAAGTGCAAACCTTCCCTTCAAAATGTTGTGAACGTTCTCTATTAATGATTGAAAATTAGTATTTCAGGGACATCTGAGGACAGTCCTTTTGTTATTTTAGAGGTGGGGGTCTTACTAAGTAACCTATCACGTTGCTGGAATTAAAGGTATGTGCCACCATGCCCAGTGGCAGTTTGTTCTCTTAGAGTTCTAGCATTTTTATACCTAGATGGTTCTATAATCTTATATCCTTTTAATTTGAAAACATCCCAAGATACACACTAACCTGCCTGTTCTCACAGTGTACTGGCTGTTTTTCTTGTCACAGTGATCAAATTACCCAAAAGGAAACTACTTGGGGAAGGGTGAGCTCATAGGTTGAGAGGGTGCAGTCTACCTGGAGGATCTGTGAGTGGGGACACGACAATTGGTGCTCTTCAGATCTTGATGGAACAGGAAGCAGAGACCAAAAGCAAACTAGACTGTGCTATTAAACTTCAAGGCCCATCCCTTGGAGCTTCTTCCTCCACTGAGGCTCCATTTAGAGTTTCATGACCAGAGCCACCCATATGCCGGGAAACAAGTACACAGACACAGGGCTCATGGGTAACTTCTCACATCAAACCAAAACACACACTGCTGTCCTGCACGGGATACTTTTCTTCCAATGTATCTTCAGGTATTGGTCCATGACAGACTCGCTCAAGCCTTCTTGCCCTGACTTAAATACTCCTGCATTCTTTTCAAATAGGTCCTTGTCTCTTGTGCCTGGAAACACCTTCCTCACTGTTATATTTTGCCATAGTTTCATGAGATGTCAGTTTATATTACATTATTTAAAAGCAAGGTGAGGTGTGTGTAACATTTTGGGAATATTTTTCTATCCTGTAATTCTTTTAAATTATAAAATAAATCATATACATAAAAGCTTTTTAAAAGACACTGATGATGATGATGATGATGATGATGATGATGATGATGATGATGATATAAGTCCTTTTCATATCTGTCACCCAAAATAAGAAATAGAGCTAAGAGCTTTAGAATCCCTCTTTATGCTTCCCATTTACTGGCTTCTGAAACGTTTTCATCTGGGGACTCATATCTGAATATTTTAAAAAATTAAGAAGCAAACACAAAGGAAGAACTGCCATATTGGGAGTTGTCCTTTTGGTGAAGGATTGTCACATCTGGACTCTTTCTTCCTTGGTAGCGTACGGGTCATTTTGAAGTCTGTGGGTAGAGCAGTGAGTCCTGAGGAACTCGGTGCTTGGGGATGTCCGCCAGAACTACGGAATGGAGCACCACACACGAAGAAGAGATTTGGCCAAACCAAGCGGGCTGCAGTCTATTTTCTCCTCCTTAGTTTATTTAACACACTTACCCTTCACCTTTTGAGAGGTTCAAAGCAGAGTCCGTGTATGGGGTAGAATGAGTATCTCCGAAGATACATCCGTAGGACTCAAGGTGAAAACCAAGAATGTCAAGTCTTGTTCAAGATGAAGCAAGCGCAGATAAAAACCAAATGCAACCTCTCTGGACTCCCCTCCCTCGTTAAACAGCATCCGTCGTAGCATCGAGAAGCTCTGCCGTGATGGTACTGAACATGCCTTGTTCTATTTTGCATTCTGTCCTGCTGATAAACACCATGACCAAAAGCAGCCAGGGGACGTAAGGGTTTGCTTCAGCTTATGGGTGATAGCTCACCACAGAGGGAAGCCAGCGCAATCAGGACCTCGGGGCATGAACCCAAACAGAGGGCACAGAGGAGCACTGCTTACTGGCTCGCTTTCCATGGCTTGGCTCAGCTTTCTCTCTTACACAGCTCAGGACCGCCTGCCCAGGAGTGGCGCCACCCTCAGCAGGCCATGCCCTCACATCGTCAGTCATTAAGAAAATGCCACACAGAGCCCGCAGGCTGATCTGATGGAGGCACTTCCTCACCTGAGGCTCTCTCTTCCCAGGTGGCAAACTGTCAAAAACTAACCAGATCTCCCTGCACCTAAAGCTTGTGTTTCAGAGGAGGGTGATGTGGAGAAGGTGCCAGGTGTTCCTGAATGACTAACTGGGGGAAGGGGGGGGGGTTCCTACAGTATTACTTTCCTACAGTATTACTAAGCTATATGAGAGAGTCAATACTTAATTATAAAGTAGGCTCTGGCTAGGTGGTTTTGCCAGCTGTGGGTTAATAAAGGCGTTCCCAGCAGCTTTACAGAAGCTAGATTCAGCTGTGACGTTCAGTAGCCATTACCAACTGATGCCAGTTTCAATTTATAGTGGCTTTAGGACTCCTCTAAGAGGCAAAGGAGCAAGCTGGAGATGGTGGCTCACACTTGTAATGCTGGTACTTAAAGGCAGAGGCAGGAGGTTTATGAGTCTCTGGCCAGCCTGGACTACAGACCAACCCTGTTCTTAGAACAGTTAAGCAACCTTTGCGTTCTCTTTATAGACGGCCAGAGGGCCTAAGGGAAGAGTCTTTACACCTGGGGGTGAAGTCTAGCTGCTCTGTTCTGGGAACTGACCTGGATAAGCACCTTGTGGGGGTTGGGAGGATTCCTTAATTCCCCTCGGTGACAATAAGCACCCAAACACCTGCCAGGACAACAAGGATCTGGGACTCCTGCTTCTTTCGAACCACTTTCTCCCCAGTCTTTCCTGTTTTAGCTCCCCTCCTAGGCATACCTGAAAACCCTGAAAAGTCCTCTGAAGATTTTGCTATGTGACACAGCTGGGCTGGGTTTTCCTGATGTTAGCTTGTGCATTTGTTCTCTTGGTTCTGTTAAACAGATTACTGACCTAATTTTTTACCTGATACCCCCCGCCCGTCCCGTTCCTAAATGTGGCGGGGTTCTCCTGTCCTATTGTCTAGTCTTTGTGGAATTGGCTTCTAAAGCACAATGTCTGTTTTTTAGAGGAAAGGGAAATGTGCAAACGCAATTCACCATTTTGAGGTGAAAATTCAGACCCTACGCTTCTTTTGTAAGGTCTTGTTCTGCAGGGAAGCTCTCTCTTTTGACCCATCTGTCTTTAGCAAAATGAATCCTGTCCTTGGAAGATATTTAATGTAATGCAAAACATATTTGATCCTATTTTGTTTATGCCTTTTGCCAGCAAAATAAGAATGCCAAAATATAACGAAAAGATTGGATTCCAATCCTGAACAACATCCACCACAACACACAGTAAGAATAAATAAATTTGCTATCTAATGTAAGAATATAAAATAAGTAATAAACCTTTGAAAACATTTGAACACTTTCATATACATTTTCTACTGGTCAAACCTAATGACTAGTACTTTTTTGGGGAGGGGATTATGGAAGGTTGAACCTAGAGTTCCTTGCACACTAAGCGAATCTTCTCTGACTGTGTGCTCATCGATTTCCAATGGCTATCTCCTCAAACTGAAACTGAAAGCCTGTTCCTACTTTCAATGGGGAAAACTAATTACTAAACATCAAAAGAAGTTTGGGGTCCACTGCCCTCTGCTGGCACTTCAAAATAATGAACTTTCTGACTGGCATTACCTGAGGTCTCATAAAGTTAAACTTCAATACAATGCAGGGTTTTTTTAATTTTTGTTTTAATTTTTTGTAAATTTCACATCATACACCCCAATCCTTTTCATCTCCCCTTCTATTCATATCTGCCCTTTGCCCTAGCAACCTCCCCCACCCCCAAAAGACAGAATAAAAAATTAATTAAAACAATCTCATTGTGGAAGCTGTAGTGTGTCAGTGTGTCACAGAACGAGTGTCCACAGGTCTCTACTTGCAAATGTTCATTGCAATGAATCACTGGTCTGGTTTGAGGTCTCTAGCTTCTATCAATACTGGATCGTCACTGGGGCTCCTCTTAGATATCCTGTTTTTGCCCTGTGTCATGGAGGCCCTTCAGCTTTGGATCTGCAGGACTGGCCTTTTCACACACTCCAGCAGATCATAGATGGAGTAGATATTGGGGTGGGCCAACTCAAAGCCCTGGATCTGGGCCGGGACATAGCTTAGTAGGTCAGCCTGGCAGATCTTCCACAGCCTACCACCAGGGGGAGCTTTCCAGCACGGCCCCAACGCTGCAGCCAGCAAGGCACCGGGCCAGCTCTCCAGATTGCCTGTCTCTGGGGCCAGATCACCTGTGCCTTGACTAGGGCTAGCTCTACTGTGCTGACCAGGCGTGGCGTGGGTCCTGCTCTCCCTGGTACTGCGGCCAGTAATAGGCGGGGATGGTTCTCCTGTTTTGTGATCTCAGGGCCAGATTTCCCCTACCTGCCACGGGTGGGTGGGGAGCAAGGCAGGGGCACACACACACACACACACACACACACACACACACACAGAGAGAGAGAGAGAGAGAAAGAGAGAGAGAGAGAGAGAGAGAGAGAGAGAGAGAGAGAGAGAGAGAGAGAGAGAATGAATGAGAATTGATTAGAGTGGTTTACAGAATGGTTCAATAGTCCAACAGTGGCTGCCTAGTGATGGAGGGTCAAGATTCCTGTAGTAGTTCAGTGTACTAGGCTGGATGTCAGCTGACCTTCAGTCTGGTTGGAGTCCTCCCTAGGAAAGCAGAGCCTCAGCCGCAGGACAGATAAGACAGGAAAGCAGGCAAAGGGCAAAATCTTCCATTTTCCATGTCCTTTCACGTAGGCTGCCACTAGAGGGAGTGCCGCAGATTTCGAGCCGGTCTTCTCACCTCAAATGATACAAATGAAGAAAATCCCCCACTGAAGAAAATGTACCCAACTGCTTGGGAGTTAGTTGACTCCGGATGTGGTCAACCAAAAATAGCCACTTGGGTTCCTTCTTTCTCGATGGCTATCCCTTCTCCATCTCCTCGGTCTGTTCCTCCTCTTCCAAGTAATCAGCGAAAGCAAGAGACCTTTCAGTGCTGGATCATAAGCTCTCTTCTTCTTCTTTTTTTTATTTGTATAAAATTTACTAAATTTCATTTAATTTTTATTAGATATATTTCTTTTTTCCCTCCATCTTTATTAAATTGGGTATTTCTTATTTACATTTCAATTGTTATTCCCTTTCCTGGTTTCCAGGCCAACATTCCCCTAACCCCTCCCCCTCCACTTCTATATGGGTGTTCCCCTCCCCATCCTCCCCATTACCACCCTCCCCCCAACAATCACGTTCACTGGGGGTTCAGTCTTGGCAGGACCAAGGGCTTCCCCGTCCACTGGTGCTCTTACTAGGCTATTCATTGCTACCTATGAGGTCAGAGTCCAGGGTCAGTCCATGTATAGTCTTTGGGTAGTGGTATAAGCTCTCTTCTTTACTCTTGTAATTAGATCCCAGTTCAGACCTCACCCATTCTCTCTCCTTAATTAACCACTCACATGTCAATTGACTCTAAAGTGTTTATTTCTTAATCCGAGAAACATAGTCCCTTCACTCAAGGTTTGCTAGGGAAAACCTCAAACCCAATGAATGTGTCCTGCAAAACTAACTTACAAAAGGAACGGTTTATTTTTCTTACATGATATACTGGATATCTAATATCTGACTCCATATTTGCTATATTAAGAAGTTTAATAAAATTACATATAAATTGTTTGGTAACTATACTTTAGTTCTAATGTGCTCAAATAGGAAAGAAGACTTACTGTCATTGAGGTTTTTCTCAGGGCTCTTACAGAGGACGAGTGTTCAGTTCCCTGCACCTACATGGCAGCGGACAACCATGTGTAACCCAATCCCATGGATTCTCACACCTTTGGCTTCTGTTGGCATTTTACATACATGAAGTGTGCATAGATGCACATGTAGGCAAAATACTCATACACATTGGATGAAATAAAATAAATAAGCAGGATTTGGGTCTAGAGAAGTGAACTTTTTTCTTTTTTGGTTAGCTGTATTGGCTGCTTTTTCCAAAGACCTCGGTTCAATCCTCAATGTGTAAGAAACATCAAATAAGAGTCTTAGTTGGGGTTTTACTGCTGTGAACAGACACCATGACCAAGGCAACTCTTATAAGGACATTTCATTGGGCCTGGCTTACAGGTTCAGAGGTTCAGTCCATTATCATCAAGGCGGGAGCATGGCAGCATTCAGGCAGGCATGGTGCAGAAGGAGCTGAGAGTTCTACATCTTGTTCCAAAGGCAAACAGAAGACTGACTTCCAGGCAGCCAGAATGAATGAGGTTCTTAAAGCTCAAGCCCCCAGTGACACACCTACTCCAACAGAGCCACACCTCCTAATAGTGCCACTCCCTGGTCAAGCATATTTAAACCACCGCAGGTCTTTTCTATGGATGCTATAACGCTTGTGTTTAGGACAAAGAATTAAAATCTTTTATCTTCCTTCACCTTGTAAGACTTTTAATGCAAATGT
Source organism: Rattus norvegicus (assembly GCF_021556685.1). Taxonomy (NCBI): domain Eukaryota; kingdom Metazoa; phylum Chordata; class Mammalia; order Rodentia; family Muridae; genus Rattus; species Rattus norvegicus. Next base: position 64,813,892 of record NC_141549.1, read on the forward strand.
TTCAGTCCTCCAGATCCAGTAAAACCACAGTTTACACAAAGAACTGCTCCTTTGTTCCAAGAATTTGGTGGCCTGGCCCAGTGACCTCTTTCCCCATCTTCCATTTCCTGTGCACCGACTCTGCAGACTAGCTAATCGAATAAGGTTGTGAAACATGACCTCAAGGTAGGAACGTGGAAGAGACACAGCCTCTACCCAAGTTAGAATAATCACCAAACACCCATCCTGTCTTTTATAAATTCACTCTTCTGAATAAACCCGTTGATCAAGAGTAAAATCTGCCTTGCCCAGACACTTCGGTTGGAATGGTGGTTCCTTCCTTTGCCTCTCAAATCTTTGTAACACCAGCACGCACAGGACAACTCCCAACTGGTTCTGAAAGATCCCACGCAGAGAGACCCTTACTCAAGTCTTGGGAAAATCGCGGACCCCAGACACAGAGAGACCATTTTGGATGTAATAAGCAAAGGCGAGGTTTATTACGGAGACCTATTACAGAGATCTCCGGGCCGACACATATCCCACGCAGGAGACAGAGGTGTCGACCCCGAGAGGCTGGGAAAAAGAGTATTTAAAGGCAGAGGCTGTGAGCACCAGGGGATGGGGGATGTCAAAGGGGAATGCACCACAAGTTACAGGATTGTTTTATGGCTCTAGGAGATAAGGGGACGCCAGAAGGTTTTATGGCCCCCAGGTTCCTGGAACAGAGCTACTAAATCAGGAGAAGGGTAGGGTCTTCAGGTCTTCATTATTTTTAAAAGTTTGTCAAAACTGATGGAGCATTTGTATTTGAAACACCTCTGGTTAGGCTTGGGCTGCCCGGTTTCTTGGAGTGCTCTCTGCAGGACACAATGGCTGAAAAGCACAAGTAGGGGCTTATCAGGGTCTGGAGGACATCTGGTTAAAGTATGACTCTGAGTAAGCTGGGGGGACGTCTTTGGATGGTTTATGGGTCAGTCCTCGATAGCCTGAGCTGGATCCTGCATTCCTTTTCTTTATCTTTATGGCCTGCTATTCCTGGCGGCAGGGCTTAGCCCTGAGTTTGTGGCTTTTGGGGCTAACTCTTTTAATTTTATATTTCTAAACCTAGAATTTGTATAATTTTCTTTTCAGTTCTAACACCAATCCCAGGAACCCAACGCTTTTCCGCCCCACTGGGGTACTGCACACACTCAGTGCAGACATGCACGCAGGTTAAACACCCATAAACAGAGGCGCGGGTGGGGAGCGGTGGGAATGAAAAAAACATTTTCCCTAAGTGAAATGATTGAACAAACTTCACCAAATGCCAAACAGCAACAGAAAGGGAGGAAATCCTGTAGATTTAAGCGTGTAACTGGCCGAAAGAAAACCTGAGATGTCTAGACAAGAGGAACGCATCTGCAGAAGGGCATAGACCACACTGGCCATTGTCAAAGCCGCTTCGGCTACGGGAAGATAATAAATAGATTTCTGGATTACTAGGGGAAAGACCTTAGGACCTGCAGCAAACACTAATTAGGGCAGCTTCACACGCGCATCCTAGGCAGTAGGCGTAGCACGGTCATCTTTGAACTGGCCGGCTTAGCCACCCCTACTTCCCCAAAGCTCTCCTCTCCCGGGCTCTCTCCCGCCGCCGTCCTCGCGCGCGCGCGCGCGCGACCTGCCCTCTGCGCCTGCGCGGCGTGACGACGCCACACGCTCCCGGAAGTAGGAGGCGTCCGGCGGAGTTTGTGTGACGGCCGCCGCGGGAACGTGAGCGCGGTAGTTTTTCAAGGGAGAAAGGCGGCTTCGTGGGGCTCGGTGGAGTGACAGCGAGCGTCAGCGGCCATCTCCCGGCGCGAGAGGCGGCATGGAGGACGAGCGGGGCCGGGAGCATGGCGGCGACGCGGCGCAGCAGAAGACGCCGCGGCCAGAGTGTGAGGAGTCCCGGCCGCTGAGCGTGGAGGTGAGGGTGCTCGCGCGGGGCGGCCTCGCTCGCTCCCCTGCTCCGTCCCAGTCGGGGCGAGCACCCTGAGCTGAGGGAGGAGGTCGGGCGGGAAGTTCCGAGTGAGAATTCCGCGTAAACATTCGGCGCGCGCGGGCGCACTGCCGTCCCATCAGCCCGGTGGCGCTGATTGGCTGAGTTATCTCCCGCGCCCACCCTCACCGCCAGATGAGGCTTCCAGCCATTTGGGATGCTCCGGCAGCCTGTGTCTTCCCAGCCCCAGACGGCCCACTGCCATCTGCACCCCGAGGTGCGCCTGTTCCCGAGAGGACCCTCCCCCGGTGTTTCCCTGGTCCCCTTACTGTCATGCCCAGAACCCAGCCACGATCGGCTTACTAAGTGATTTGGTACCCTAATGGTACATCCTCACGACAGCAGCACGATTGTGAGGCGATCCCCGGACTTTTTTATTCATCCTGATGAATTAGTGTTGGCTAGCGCCGCGGGTTGCGAACCAGATGCTAAAATCCGTCGCTTTTTCCTAATAGGAGTTGAGCACTAAAATCCAGGGTAGAGAGATGGCTTGGCCGCGAAAGGCTAAGCTCAAAACCAAAATGTCAAAAGGTGGGTATTCCGAAGAGGCTTCCCAGTGCCTTTGTTTTTTCCATTTACACCTTCGCGTAGTAACCAGAATAGCCTTTAAAATATATTTTAAGTCTGAGTGTGTCTAGTTTGCTCTGCTCAGTCCGTGCCTTCTTTGGTTTGCTTCTCTTCCGCCTTTGCTCATTTCTTAGCACATCTTTGCTGTCCACTCTGGCTTCCTTGTGTTTATAGTGGAGTGTTTTCAAACTTAGGATCTTGTGTTCCCCTTGTACTGAGCATGCTTCTCTGGATCTTTCCAGATTATTCCTTGTTAAGTTGGTACTTTGGAAGGCTGAAAGAAGCTTCCATTTGCCCCTTATAGAATGATGCCCCTTTCGTTCTAATATACCTTGTGGACAACATCATCTAAGTCGGTTCTAAATCTAATTTTAATTTGTAAGGCTTTTCATAAGGGAAGTCGAATGCACTTCATTGCCTTTCAGAGTCCTGAGACTGAGAGAGAATGCTTTCAAGGCCTGGGTCTGTGTTCCCATTGATTCTTAGCAACTGTTTTGTTTTTTCAAAACAAAAGTTTTTTTGTTGTTTTTGAGATTTACATAGTAAATTTCCACCAACTCCAATTTCCGTAGTTGATTTATTTATTTATTTATTTAGTAAATGGGTAGTGCATAGTATTTGGCAACAAAATTGTGAAAACAGGTTTCGTTGAGAAGTGGTTACTTCCTGGTTACTTTATAAAACTTTGATACTTTGAAATAAGTTGTGTTCATTTAAAAAGTGTGCAAACCCATCCTTAAGTTCCACACTCTTAAGGCCCTTCTCTGCAGTGTAGCAAATTAGTAAAGTTCATGATCCTTTCCCATAATGTAAAGGACTGTCTTATTTGTAATATTACAAACGTGTGTATATTTAATTGGGTGCATGCAGATTACAGGATGTCAAGGATCTGTGAAATGAGTATTTCCTTCCATGCTGTGACTCCACCTCCATTATTCTTATCTGGCCAGTCCTCTATGTCACACGTGAGAGAGGAGTCTAGAGATGAGTGAATGCTAGTGCTAATATTGGATGTTAATTCACTAAGAGTGTGCATTTGCAGAGAATTGTGAGTGTGCGGTTGTGAATATTCCCTTCTGTTCCTTTCCTTTTAATAAAAAGTTATTTAAACTTTTTTTTTTTTAAACTTGTAGTGTATACCTGAAATTTGGGAGTAATAGATTTCACAGAATCAAGGCTGGTAGTTGAACCTTGGCATCACAAGTAAATCTTTATAGAAATGACCATTTATTTGTCTAGAATAAGTGCGTTTGTGTGATAAATTTTTGAAGCTAGATTTTTAGGTAAGAATTCAAGTGTATCAGAATGGATTTGTTCAAAGAGAATTTGTTTAAGTTAAGGATTTTGGTTAAACTGTTTTGTTTAGAATTTTGTAACCTGAAAAACAATGGAGCTTAAAATTCATTGTAACTTTAAAGTATCCTGATAATGTCTAAGGAGAAATTAAAATATGCCTGAAAGCTAGTTATTTGGTCAAAGTGCAGTGTGATCTTAAAAACACTTGTCTAAGCATATTCTGATTTACAAGGTAAGGGCTTGCTTTTGTAACATGTATTTTTGACAAGCTTATTCCCGCTCATGAACGATTCATGCAGTGAAATTATTGGCCTCTTTCTCAAAGAGAGCAGCAATGAGAGTTCTGAGTTCTCCGGCACAGCACCTAGCAGTTCACTCCTAGTAAGTTTGCTGCAGTTGGAAGCTTAGAGTGGGAGGCGATCTTGATCCTTTGACAGTCTCAAGCTAGGGACTGCAGCCTCTCTGTGGGGATTCCTCTTTATTCCATAATTTGTAAAGTTTACTTGGGGACAATGTAGTAAATTATGACCAAGTAAATACACATTATATGTTAACAGTAAATTAACTTTTTCAGGCTGAGTGTAGTGGTACATAATCTTATTGAGTGCTCTATCTGCATGTACATCTGCATGCCAGAAGAGGGCGCCAGATAGATGCTTGTGAGACATCATGTGATTGCTGGGAATTGACTCAGGACCTCTGGAAAAACAACAGTGCTCTTAATCACTGAACCATCTCTCCCACCTGTAAATAAACTTTTTGACAGTTCTAAAAACATCATTTATATTTGTAATGTCGTATATAGACATTTAATTAACTTTAAAAATTCCTTAGAAATTATTGTATTTGTGGTTTAGGTCTGCCCATGAGGAATATAGAATAGTCACGTGACACAAAAGGACCACTGTAGATTTGAATACATGGTATAATGCGTGACTTAAATTGTGGTTTAAAACAGAAGGCATTTGTCTGTTTTAATGCTAGGAAGTTTTAGTTCTGAACTAACATCTGCTTTCTTTTCATTTGGGGCAGGTTCTGTTAACTTTGTGAAATAAAACCAGGTTAAAATGTCCTCAGGAAGTCACTGCTTTATGCATGCATGGTGATGTAAAAGTCACTTCAACAGTCTACTTCTGAGTTTGGGATATTGTTTGTGAAAGGATTTGTTTATAGTCTTGTGATCATGGGTAAAATCACTGTTTATTAGTAGTTAGCCTGCTGTGTACACAGTCTCATACTTGGATAAATGCTACCAAAATACTGTTTACCATTACCAAGTATCATCTAGGACGATTATATTTGTGTAGGTGAGGAACTTACAGATCAGAGGCTAAAATTGCCCAAGGGCATGCTGCTAGTAACTGGCTAGCCGAGGCCCCAAACTGACATGGCTCTGACTCTAGTGTCTGTCCTCTTTTTACTTAGCTTCATTGCCTCTGAGGAATCTTGTGACTCAGAATAGAGCGAGGCCAATTATGTTGGAAACATCTTTTCATCTTCCTGCCCTCCTCCACTGGCACCAAGGGGAGCTTTTCACTGTCCATGTACATGAAGAGTTTGCAACTTTAAAACTATATCTGCACGGATTATAACTTACCTCTCCTTATTTCATAGAAAAAGCAGCGATGCAGACTTGATGGCAAAGACACAGATGGATCTAAGTTCATAACCTCCAATGGCGGTGACTTCAGTGACCCGGTTTACAAAGAGATTGCAATGACAAATGGTTGTATCAACAGGATGAGCAAGGAGGAGCTCAGAGCTAAACTTTCAGAATTCAAGCTTGAAACAAGGTCATTAAAACTAACTTCTAACTTGTTACTTGAAGCGATTGATATACTCTAATTCTTAAAACCAAAATCACCTTCTAGTTACATAAGTAGTACCTGCTCATTTTAGAAACCACTAAAATATAATAAAAGTAAAAATTTCCTACCATGAGATAATTCAAATCCAGCTATAATTTATATTCTTTAGCATGAGTCTTCTCATGCAACTCTATTTTCTTCTTTAGAAGGCAAAAGATCTGTTTGAGTCAAAGTTTGTGAGTATTTTAGAAATGTACTCTCAGTGTGTAACTGTATAGTCATGTCTGTGTAGCAAGTATGTTTCCTTAATTTTACCTTTGGCACAAGTGTGGTCTGAGGCACCCTTTGTTTCATGGTCATCTGGATGTTGTACTGTGTGAGTCCAGCCCACAGTCCTGGATGTTGTAGTATATGAATGTTGGATTCCTGGCCAAGTACAGCTGAGGGGGCAAAACACTGTGGCCCAGGAATTCAGAAATGTGACATTTAAATTATGCCAAATAGGAAAAGGAAAGAGCATATTTCAGGCAAAAAGAAATTTAAAACAAAACAAGAAGGAAGACCTTGTAATTTCTATTCTATTTGTATGTTTTCTGTCATATGTTCTTGGCTTTATTGTATAAACAAACTTAAAGGAATTCGAAAGCATGTCACCAATTCAGACTACAGTGCACCGTGCTGTATAATCACAGCTTATGGTGTGGCAGCATGCTGTGGGGAGAAGGAGTATTTGACGTGATACTGAAATCCTAAGTTGAGGCCAAGTGAAGGACCCCTGTGCTGAAGTCTGCTTTTACTTTGTACCTGAGGGAAGAAGCCACTGAAGAGGACTTACACAAGAAATTGAATTAGTGCTCAGTTTTTTGTTTTTCTTTTTGTTTTTTTTTTTTGGGGGGGGTGTGTGTTTTGGATTGGTTGGTTAGTTGGTTTGGCTTTTTATGAGACAGGGTTTTTCTGTCTAGCCCTGGCTATACTGGAGAACACTCTGCAGACCAGGCTGGTCTTGAACTCACAGAAATCAGATCCTCCTACCTCTGCCTCCCACGTGCTGGTGCTAGGTTTAGTGCTCGGTTCCTACTGTGAGGTGAAGCAGTGTGCTACAGGCTGTGATCAGCGTGGCCTCTGCTGTCCTCCATGAAGCTAAGAGAAACTGTAATAGAGAGATTGAGGGTAACCTGGTTCAGAGTGGTTAGTGCCCAGAGGTAGAGCTGGTAAACATGGTGCTTGATATAGAAGAGCAAGGCAGATGTTAGAGAGGAGAGGTTTTCACCCTGGGCAGCTAGTTCAATGTTTGTGCCACCATCGGGCCATTTCTTCAGAGAAACAATAGATAATAAGATGAAGAAAAGAAATGAACAGAAAGTAACTTAAGTAGTCACATCTCACAGGTGACCCAAGAAAACATTAAAACATTGGGCATGATGGCACACACCTTTAATCCCAGCACTCAGGAGGCTTCAGAAGCAGGTGGATCTCTGAGTTCTAAACCAGCCTCCAGGACAGCCAGAGCTATATAGTAGTGAGACCCTATCTCAAAAAAAAGAAAAACTACTAAAAGGATTTGTTTAAAACAAGCATTGGTTGATTATCGTTTTCAATAATATGTAGGATTCTTGTTCAATGCTTCACTGGTCGTTTAGAAAGGAAAACAACCGGGCCAAAATGAAAGTTTTAAGTCACTGATTGGTGATGAGACCAAGAAATCGAGCAACCTAGGTTCACTCACTCTTACTGAATGTCTTAGTGATCTCTCAAAGCATGCTCTCAGGTGGTATATTCTCAATTATTTTTGAAGTAGCTGTAAGACATTCAACTTAAGGGCCCTAATGCTTTCATAGTTGTTTAACCCAGGAATGCAGAACAAAGAGTACAGTGTGTTCAATTTACCTGAATTTTCTTATTCAACATTACAGTTTGTCATATATATATATGTCATTATATACATTATATCATGTATATAATGTTAATACAGGGCAGTATTGTGTGCAAGTTCACGGTTATGGCTCGAAATACTAGATACAATGAAGAAGACACTTTTGTGAAGGAAATTTTTGTCATATTAATCATTGTGTTTTCAGTAGCTCTTTGCTAGCTTAGCTTTGAGGTTTTCTTTTTTTACGTTTGTCTTAGCCAGCATTCCTTAGTTATGCTGTGGCTGCAACTGCAAGCTAGTGCCAGCAGCTAGGAGTTTTAATTCTTGACTGTAACATTTACTTAATCTTATGTTTTTAGAGGAGTCAAGGATGTTCTAAAGAAGAGACTGAAAAACTATTACAAGAAGCAGAAGCTGATGCTGAAAGAAAGCAACGCCGTGGACAGTTACTATGACTATATTTGTATTATTGACTTTGAGGCCACCTGTGAAGAGGGGAACCCAGCCGAGTTCCTACATGAAATTATTGAGTTTCCTGTTGTTCTGTTGAATACACACAGCTTAGAGATCGTAAGTGAATGTTGCATTTTCATCTGTTTCACTGGCACCTATTCTGTTGTTCATCAGTGAGCCAGGAGCTCCTGTTTGCCACCTTAGCTGCAAATAGAATTACAAAAGGAGATTTCTACATATTGCTGTGAGCTCCACATCAGCATGATTAGTAGAAAAACCACAGAGAAGCAGAAGTTCTAGGGACGGTTTCTATTCTTGTCCATGAGCTAAAATTGTGCTTTTTCTGTTACCAGTCTCCAGGGGAGTGACAAATGAGCTGGGAAAATACCCAGTGCGTGGTGCTGAGAGTGGTTCTGTGAGTGGCTCTTGGCATCAGTGTGCTTCCTTAAAGCTCCTTAGATGGTTTTGCTGTACAGTGAGGGTGGGACCGTTTGTAGAGATAATTGTTGATGGCATAGGGGAAACATCTGAGTCTACATTCCCAAGCCATACATGTATGCCCCAGGTAATTATCGGCACTGCATTTTAGGTTCAGGACTTCCTAGAATTAATCCCTCAAAATAATGCCTCCTGTCTTATAAACTGAGTGAGGAGATGTCACAGTACCTCACAGTCCATTCACTAAGAACAGAAAGGCCTGTACATGGTAATGCACAGCTTTTCTGCTCAAAATCTCTTAGCTATGTTCTCCCCCTCACAGAGGACAGCTTTAGGCCACCTTTTCTTGCACCTGTGAAGCAGGGCCTCTCACTGTTTACCACCTGCGTAATCCAGCCTGTTTCTAAAATCAGCTTCTCCAAGCAGATTAGTAGTCAAAGTAAAAGGGAAAATGGCAGCTATGAAGGCAGCTAGATACCCTTGGGTAACTCATGTCTTAGGGTTTCCATCGCTGAGAAGAGACACCATGACCAAGGCAAATCTTAAAAAGGACATTTAATTGGTGCTGGCTTACAGGTTCAGAGGTTCAGTCCATTACTATCAAGGCAGGAAGCATGGCAGCATCCTGGCAGGCATGTTGCTGAAGGAGCTGAGAGTTCTGCATCTTGTTCTGAAGGCAAACAGGAGAAGACTCTCCCACATGGCTAGGAGGAGAGTGTCAAAGCCCACCCCCAGTGACACACTTCCTCCAACAAGGCTCCACCTCCTAACAGTGCTACTCCCTGGGCCAAGCAAACCACCGCCCGTCATTTCATTTCTTCTCTCAGTTCCGGACAATGATTTAGCCTTTTTCTTCCCTCACTGAGGCATAGGACACATTGCTAATGTATTCTCATTACATGCTGTCCCACCACAGGAAATCCCCATTCCATGATATTGCTGGCTACCTCCTCCTTCACGGAGAAACTCTTTAAATAAGTTACATATACTCCTCTCTTTGTTTCCTTCTTGCCATTCCTTATACTTCTTTCAATCAAGTTTAAGCTCTGTGCTCTCTTTTTTAAAGTTTATAAAGGGGTGTGTGTGTGTGTGTGTGTGTGTCCGTGTGTGTCCGTGTGTCCGTCCGTCCATGTGTGTGTCCATCCGTCCTTGCGTGAAGGTCAGAAGACAGCTTTGCTGAGTTGGTTTTCTACTTCATTGAAGTAGGATCGATCTCCATTGTTTCTGTTGCCTACCTGTTCCAGGCTAGGTGGGCTGTAAGCTTCTGTATAATTCTTCATCTACTTATTCTGTTTTCTATCCTTGTTACCAGTCAGCTTCAACACAGTGGCCCAAGGAATACTAAACCTTGCCATGACTTCTGATTTAACTTTAAATTAAAAAATAAAACATAGTTCATGTGTTCATCTAGCCTCCTTTTACCTTGGTTTGCCTCCTGTTTTCTCAAAGATGCCGACCATTTTCCAGCTGGTTATCCATATACACACCCTGCCCCCAGAGACCCTCCAGGGTGCTAGCGTTCATCTCTAAGTGAAGCACTCCTGATTATCTCCTGATTATAGACACCCCTGTAGAGCTGTTGTCTGTAATCCTCCTTCCTTGGTTCATACTTTTTTTAATGATTAGTATTTAGTCCATGAATAAATATGTCTCTGTAGTATGCTTATTGAAAGTGATCCCCCACCCTCGGCCTCTAAGTACTGGGATTTAAGGTGAGCATCACCAAGCAGGCTCTGAAAAACTTTGCCTCTTTGTTTGTTAGTATATTTAGTATTACTTGATTATAATGCCAAAGGAATTACATCCTTGAAAGGTTTTTATTTAAAAGTTATAAACCATGGGACTGGCAAGATTGCTCAAGGGGTACTTGTGCCTAGCCTGAGGACTGGAATGAGCATGGTACAAAAGGAATGACTACTCCCAACTTGTCCTCTGACCTTTACATTTGTGCCTTGGTAATCACACATTCATAGATACACACACCACAGAGAGAGAGACAGAGAGAGAGACAGAGAGAGAGAATACACAAATAAATACAATTAAGATGTTTGAAATTTTCATAAATTATAAGTGGTGTGTGATAGCATGCTCTCCCAACACTTGGGCCGGAGTCAAGTAAAGCTGACCTGGTCTACATAGTGAGCTGTAGGCCAGCCAAGGCTATATAGTGAGACCTTTGCCTCAAGCAAAACAAACTCTCCAAATAATAATTAAATTGTTAATATTGATACCTCACAAGGACTTTTATAGGTTGTGTATATTTATAACATCCAACAAACTAAAATTCTTGTTTAAAAAATAAACTGGTAAATGGATTTATTTGATTTTTGAAATTAAACTGTTCTTTGCTATTTTTTACTTTTTTCTTTTACTGTTCTTATTAAACCTCTGCTTAACAGATTGTTGTATGGTAAGGTCAGTGTGTCATAAGAATTTGTTCTTTTTCCTGGCGAGATGGCTCAGTGATTAAGAGCACTGGCTGTTCTTCAAGAAGATCCAAGTTCTATTCCTAGCATCCTCATGGTAGCTGTCAACTGTCTATAACCAGTTTCAGAGAGTCCAGCACCCCCTTCTGGGTGATATACATGCAGACAAAACAGGCAAACATAAAATAAAAATACTCCCCTCCCAATTGAAAAAGCAATTTGTTCTTAGAAAGTCTGTACATTTGCCATTCTCAATGTTTAAACCTTTGAGGGGCTGGAGAGATGGCTCAGCAGTTAGGCTGCTTATCAGTACTTACAACTTACTGTAATTCCTGCTCCAAGAGATCCAGGAGAGCCGACGGCCTCTTGTGGCTTCCATAGTGTGTGTGTGTGTGTGTGTGTGTGTGTGTGTGTGTGTGTGTATAACTAATTTTTTTTAAAACTTTCTACAAAAAGTTATTTTTATTTGTATATAGTTGAGGTTACCAGTTGCCATGTGACTACAGCAATTTAAATCTTCAGGTTTTGAAATTGGTCTTAATTTTCAAAAAATAACCTAGTACTTTGAAGAAAGCATGTCCAACAGGAGGAAAAAAAGAAGCTTCCTCAAAGTTCTCAGAGTTGGGAGCATATAACTTGGAAACCAACATGAAAAGTTGCTACACAATTATTGTTCTTATAAGTTGCTGTAGTCACATGGCAAAGTTTGACTTTGGGTGTTTAGTTCCATTGAATGCTTTTATGGAATGAACAAGAGCTGATTTCCTACAATTGAAGCCTGTTTCTTCTGAAGAGTGTATTGTTTTTACAACCCATTATCGTAAAGTGTCAGCTGTGTCAACAGGTTACTGGTCTTAAAATAGATGACCAGCATTTTACAGGTAAAGAAAATATTTACCTCAGTGTGGTTTGAAGGTGTGCTTTCAGACACCTGCTAACTTGATGTCTTTAAAATCCAAAATAAGCTGTCTTTAAATGTAAATATCAGAAGGCTTTCTGTTAGGGGATCTCCTTAGCAACTCTGAAATGATCCGTCTAGAATAGATGCAGTTCATCTGCGGCTGGATTTGTTGATGTCCATGTCTTGTACTGTAGTGACGTGAAACAATCTCTCTTATGTCCTCCCTGCAGGAAGACACGTTTCAGCAGTATGTGAGACCAGAGGTGAATTCTCAGCTTTCAGAGTTCTGCATTGGTCTTACTGGAATTACTCAGGTGACTGTTCTGTTTTAATTTCTCTTGGGTTTAGTGCTTATTTTGAATTTGAAATTTTTGAATCAGTGGTTTCCTTTGTGGATAGTTTAAAAATTATTGTTATAAGCCATTTAATTTGCCGTTTTCCTTGTTTTGTGAGTCTTTCTTACTGTAATTAAAATAACACCAGCAAAAAGAGATGGTTCCGTGGTTAAGAGCACTGGCTCTTCCTCCAGAGGATGTGTGGGTTTGATTCCCAACATTCATATGGTCATTCACAATCTAGACCCAGGATCCAGGGCCCTTTTCTGGTCTCCATAGTCACTAAACATGCACACAGTACATATATACGAAGGCAAAATACCCATACACATAAATTTTAAAAGAATTTAAAAAAAAATAGTAAACTATCGCTTCTCCTTTTTTGGCTAAGACCAAGTGTAAAAAACAGTAAATAATGTTATAGTAATATAATTATGATAAAAATTTTAACAAAAAGTCTTAGAACTGGTGCAGTGGTATATACCAGTCTCACATGCTAAGGGAGTAGGGGGTGCAATTCTGAGGTTAGAGGTTCTCTTGAGCACAGATATTTGAAACCAGCCTGGGCAGCCTGGGCAGACTCACCTCAGAAACAAAAGTTAAAGCGTCAGCTCTACACTTAACCATCCCTCAAAGTTGTGATGTTGCAGCTAAGATTTCAGTTGTAAAATGGAGCATTAGTAAGAGCAGTGTCGCTTTGCTGCACTCTGTGACACGTAGGCCTTACAACGGGTCTGTTACAGTCCTGACTACACCTTTGTTGGTCAGTGTTGGGCTTTTGTTTAAGTTTAATGTGTAGCTTTTGTTAATTTACTTGGTTCTTGTTTGCTATAGTTTGTTCACTGTCTCCCACTCTATGTTTATGTCAAGTCTCTTCAGTTTCTGCTTTGGTAGTGGATCAGACAGATAAACCAGTGGTCACGGTTTGGGTGGAAAGAGTGACAAGCTAGTGTTGATTTGGTTGTGAAGGCATCCATACAGAGGGCTTACGTCTATCTGTGTTGGAAGGTAGGGCTGCCCTGAGAAGTGTCTTCATGTTAATGAACTTGGGCTGCTCATGGTAAGTAAATGAGCAGAAAGGAAGGCTTGGGCATGTTAGGTGTGTGGTGACAGAACTTGGTGTAGTTCAGCATGACTCAGATCTATGGGCTCTTAAGAATATGCTTGAGCTGGGCAGAGGCGAGCAAATCATAAAGGGTTCTATGATCCTGAAATCAAGTATTAAACTGCAGTTTGTCAGATTGATGTTTTAGAAAGTCCAGCCCCACAGCAGTGTGACTGCCGCACATACTGTAGCTTAGTGTAGTGCGGAGAGGGCGAGATCCGAGATGGAGAATTCTTAGGGGCCGCTAAAGAGAGCCACTAGGGCTGATCTTTGTTCTAGTTTGCTTTCTATAGCTATAATGAATGCCAACAGCAACTTGGGAGGAAAGGGTTCATTTCAGCTCCTCCCTCAGATCACAGTCCATCACTGGTGGGAGCAGACACTGGAGGGAGGTTTGCTGACTGCCTCACTCAACTAGCTTGCTTCTGGCTCAAGCACAGCAGGCCTTTTTATTCAGCCTGGGGTGGTTCTACCTATAGTGGGTTTGGCCCTCCTAACTCTAGGTCACCTGTGTGGTTGACAAAACCAGGACAATCTTAAATCGTACATTTTGGGAGGATTGTACACTCAGTTGAAAGCAGTCCCTAACTGTTGGGTATAAAATGACTTCCTACTGTCTTCCTACTGTCTCAGGTGAACATTTAAGTGGTAAGTAAGCAGGTCTAAGTCATGGAGATCACAGAAGTTTAACAGTTCAGATACTGTTGCTTCCCTCCAACAAGCAGTAACTACACCAACCTCTCTCCATCTGTATCTTCAGGATCAGGTAGACAGAGCCGATGCTTTCCCTCAGGTCCTGAAAAAAGTAATCGAGTGGATGAAGTCAAAGGAGTTGGGAACTAAGTACAAATACTGCATATTAACAGATGGGTAAGTAGGACAGTACTTCCAAGTCCCTGTTAACAAAAGACGCTCTTAATTCATTTAGCTTCTACAGTGTCCACAGAGTGTTACTCATTAAAGTCCCCGGGAGGCACTCTACAGAGAGAGTGTGTTTTCTTTTCATATTCTTTCCCTAGTTAACAGTTGAATTCTCAGGATGGAGGAAAGGAGGAAAGCCACCAACACACCAAGTCTGTAACTAGAAACCCAGGGTGATGCATACTCCCATGGACTCTGAAACTGCTTGTCTGTGTCCCTGTGGCCGTCCTGATGTCTGCTTGCTCACGGAGGCCGACAGCTTGGTGTCCTCTTGAACTACACATTGCTCACACAGCTGCCTCACCCTCCATTCTTCAGACTGCCCACTCACTCAGGGTTTGCCCTTCCTCTGCCCAGCTCATGTTTTATTCCTTCTGGGAGACTCCCTTCCCTGTCACCCTCTCCTTCAGATTTGCCCTGCACCACAGCTCGCTGCTCCTTCCACGTCTTGCAGCCACGGGGATGTCTGCCATGCTGACTGTCTAATGTGTGCTCTTTCTTATAGATGTTGGCAATCCTTTCAGAGCATGTCCTTTATTACCCCATAGCCTTCCAAGCCCAGTTACCTGTCAGATGAAAAGAAATGAGTACTGGGTGTTGGGATGCTCATCTGTTATCCCCCACTTGAGCATTGGAGGCAGGAGGATCAGGGATTCAAGGTCAGCGCACATCGGGAATTTGAGGCAATCCTGGGCAGTATTTTGGGACCCTATCTCAAAATTCTACTTATGTTTCCTCCCTGGGGGAAAAAAAACAGAAAGAGAAGAAAAATGAAAGTCTCCATAGGAAAATCTGAAGGGTTGGAAGAAGGATTAGAGACACTGTAGACATTGTACCAAGGTCAAGGTAAAGGAAAAAGCCGCAAACAGCTTCTCTTCTGGTTTCTGTTATGCCATGTGCTGTGCTCCCAGGTTAGGGTGCTGTTCACACAGGTTTAGAGGTCTTCACGTAGCAGGAGGTGTGCATGGAACTTACCACATTGTCACTGCTTTTAGAAATCTGGGCTCTTTAGAAATCTTACTGATTTTGAACATGGGCAGTGTTCCTGCTAACATTGACAGTTGTTTCTATCATATTACAAAGTGGAGGCAATTTTTTAAAATCTTAGATATTGTGATAGATCATTCAAAATTGGTATGATGTTTTGTTTTGTTTTTGTTTTTATTAGAACAGTAGCACAAATAGTAGTTGATGCCTCCAGAAATAATTTAGGCAGCTCAGAGTTAGTGATGATCGGCTCAGACTGTTAAAAGTACACAGAAGCACGCTGTTGTTTTTGATTTTATGGTAACTGAGTTGAGGGACTGTAACATTTCCTGCTGAAGTTCTAATTGCTGCTGTTTTGACTTTGCCCAAGGAAGGCCACATTCGAATGAGCTCAGCTTCTGGCCTTGTTTGGAGACAAGGTCTTAGAGTATAGCATGGCTCTGACTGGTCTGTGCGCTGGAAGTTTGGCCAAGAATCAGAACCACAAAAGCTATCAAGATGAGCTTAGTAAGAATAGTTTGTCAAGAAAATACTGCATTTTTTTTCCCCTTTTAAAGACTTTCTAGGAATCAAAGCTTGGTATTTTGCGTGAATATGAGGAAGTTAATGAAAGAAAACACAAATAGAAGCACTTACTTCATACATTTTTCTCTCTTTATAAGTTCCTGGGATATGAGTAAGTTCTTAAACATCCAGTGCCAACTAAGCAGACTCAAGTACCCTTCTTTTGCTAAAAAGTGGATCAATATTCGCAAGTCTTACGGAAACTTTTATAAGGTAAAAATTCCTTTTTTATTATGTTCTTAACCATGTTTGCTCTATTTTACATAAATATTCAGCCGTGATTTTATATGGGTACTAAGTTGTTTTAGGTTTTTAAATTGATGTGTATGAGTGTTCTGCCTGCATGTATGTGTATGGACCATGAGCATACCTGATGTACCTGATGCCCATGGCCGAGAAGATGGGGTCAGGTCCACTGGAGCT
The DNA here is from genome assembly GCF_021556685.1 of Rattus norvegicus. Classification (NCBI taxonomy): domain Eukaryota; kingdom Metazoa; phylum Chordata; class Mammalia; order Rodentia; family Muridae; genus Rattus; species Rattus norvegicus. The sequence goes on from NC_141549.1 coordinate 64,829,988, forward strand.
TGAGTTGGCGATGGTCGGGCACCACCACACGGATCCTGGAAACGCAACCTGGGTTTCGCAAGAGCAACCAGAGCAGCTCTTAACAGCTGGGCTAGCCCTCCATCCCATGGATTTTTTTTTTAAAGGTGTTTTTCACAGGAAAAAAAGAAAGCTATGTAATTTTTACTTTTTATAATCTCGGTTGTGTTGAGATTAGAACTGTGGCTCCTCTCTCTGCCTTTTATTCTCATTTAATGCATTACCTTTAACAGACAGATTCATAAATGGATTGCTTCTGGGACAAATGCTATAGGATTTTATTTTGCTTTTGTTGTGTACTAGAACTTGAACCTAGGGCCTTGTGTCTGCTGGGCAAGCACTATATGCCTAAGCTGTCGCTACTCCTTTTTTTTTTTTTTTTGGAGCTGGGGACCAAACCCAGGGCCTTGGGCTTACTAGGCAAGCGCTCTACCACTGAGCTAAATCCCCAACCCCTCTCGCCACTCCTTTTTAATTTTACTTTATTTTGATCAAAGTTATTATGTATAAGTAGTATAGAGTTTAAGCTAATATTTAAAGACAGAGAAGTGGGCACTCCGGTCACAGTCCTTCTCAGAACTGGTTCTTACTCTCACACAAATCCTCTCACCTTTAAGAAGGTGGTCTCTTCACATATTTACCTTTGCACTTTTTGGGTCGCATGCTTAGGCTTATTCTGTATTTGAATTTTCCTTGTGACATAGCTGTTGAATTCCTACAGTGAGGCCTGGTTCAGCTCTGTTAAGTCTCCTGTCTCCCGCCATGCATGTTGATAACTGAGTCATTGCTCAATGCTTGTGCCTGTGAGACTAGAGACCACTCAGGAAGCCTCCCTCTCCTGCTCTCTGTGGGATGGAAGCAGGGCCTCAGCAGGCAGCCGCTGCAGAGGGCTGAGGTTGTGAGCTTGTGCCCACCCCTGGCTGGTCGGACTGTGACACTTCAGTACTCGCAGTCTGTGGCTGGCTTTCAGGGTTCTGTCTTGGAGCCCTTAATCTTGTAATTTTAGCTTGTCTGTCCTTCAGTCTTCTGAAAGTCCCTTGGCTGTTTGCTTTGTCAAATAGTCCTTTTGTCATGTCTGATTCTTTGTCATCATCATCTCCTTTTACAACGGCTCTTGATAAAGTATGTCCTAATGTAGTTTGATTTTTTTTTTTTTTAAAAGAGGTACTTTTTCTTAAATACTTTATTGAAAATTACATTGGCAGGGCAGGGAGAGTGGTTTTTTGTTTTGTTTTCTTTTCTTTTCTTTCTAGTTTAGGGTTTTTCAGAACAGTGCTGCTAAAAACGTTCTTGCTTGTCCTCTGGTGACTTAGTGCTCACGTCCTAGGGTGTAAACCTGGGGGTGTAGCTGATGGTCACACGCTGTGTGCCTTATTGGCGTTGCTTCTTGTGCTGCGCTGCCTCCGTGCAGTCAGATTGTGTCCTTCACAGTAGATCCAGATCCTTGTGCCATCTGGGACTTCCTGACACTTAGGTGTGCACTAATCTGCTGGGGGTGTGCTGCTCTCTTCTGCCCATCCTTTGTTCTTTTAAATTAGGCTTTTTGCTATTAGTTTATCACGGTTCGGCTATGCCTTGTTAGTCCTTTGATTATATTTTATAATGTTTTTGTTTTTATGGGTTTTTCTTGTCACTCATTTTGGGAATAAAAAAGAGCCCAACTTTTTTAAAAATGTTACAAAAAAATCCAAAACCTATCTGAAAGGAAAATCTGAGCCAGGCATGACTCAGCTCCAGCCTAAAGAGACGCTGTCGCGTTTCTGTGCTGTCCTCACTTGCTTGTCTTCGCTATTTTGAATCAGAAAACTGACAACAGCTCATCACCTGTAGTTATTTCACCTCCTGCTCAGCTTTAACCTAGTTTTTTAATTTAAAAAAATTCATAAATATATTCAGGTCACAATTTTTCCCTTTCTCAACTCCTCCCTGATCTTCCCCATCCACCCAACTCTTATGTCCTTACTCTTTAAAATACCTGTGTATACGTGTACACACCCACGCACACAAACTCACAAAAATGGAAACCAAAGTATATAAGCAAATGACCAATAAGACCAAAAAAATACCCCAAGCTAAAATAGCCAAAATAAGACAAAAGGTATGAAAATACCATTGAACTTTTTTGTGTTGGCCAGTTACTCCTGGAGGGTGGTTAGTATACTCAGTGAGATGACATTGGAGGAAGTTTAACGTTTCTGTTGCCCGTGGGCATCAGTTACAGATAGCTTTGGTTAGGGGCGGGAACTTTACCCTCAGCACTGGGACCCCATCTCCCTTGAACCTTTGCAGGCCCTTTGTATGCTGCTACAGCCTTTGAGTTCGTGTGTCTCAGTCCTCATGTCTGAGATACGGTTTCCTGGGAACCATCTGTCACTTCTGACTACTCTTCATCTCTTCTGCATAGATCCCTGAACCCCTCGGGCAGAGCGGGGTGGAGACAGCCATTTAGGACTGAATGCTCCGAGGTCTCGCCCTGCAGACTGTGTAATCCTGTGTCTCTTTGTTAGTTCCCATCTGCTGTAAGAGGCTCCTCTGACAGCGGGTGAACAGGAAAAGTAGCAATAGTATTCCTCTTCCCTGGGAGATGCCTGTGTTGTTATGAAAAAATCCAGCAGCCTGACTTGTCTTCTGCCCAGACCATTGAGAATTGATTCAGTCTTAGTTTCCCTCCGTGTTCCAGGGCATGGAAATGTCTTCCTGTGGGCACACCTTCTCAGTGCCACCCATTTTTATTCATTCCCTAATTAGCTGGGTGTGGTAGTCTGTGTAGACCTGTGGTCTTTCAAAGCTTGTACATCAGTCCAAGCCCTCTGGCTTTCAGAGTCTCCATTGAGAAGTCAGATGTTATGTTAGTGGTCTACCTTTATATGTGACTTGGTCTTTCTCCCCTGCAGCTTTTGTTTTGTTTTGTTTTGTTTTTTGTTTTGTGTGTTTAAGTGTTGTGATTATTGAAGTGCTATGGGGAGTTTCTTTTCTGGTCTGTATTTGGTGTTCTGAATGCCCCTTGAACCTTGCTGGGCATCTCCTTAGAATTAAGAAATTTTCTTTTATGATTTTGTTTAAAATCTTTTCTGTGCTTTTAACCTAGGTTTCTTCTCCTTTCTTTGTGCCTATTGTTTATAGGTTTGGTCTTTTCATAGTCTCCCATCCCAGATTTCCTGGATGTTTGGAATATGGGGTTTTTGTTTTTTCTTTTTTCTAAAACTTATTATTTTCTTTGATCTTTTTTTCTACTGTGTCTTTGTGACCTGAAAGTTTCTCTGCCATTTTGTTTTTATTTTGACTTACTGAACTTTTCAAAAAAAATTTCCCCTTTGATCTTTTAGAGCATCACAGGAACTCACTATGTGGACCAGGCTGACTTCAAACTCACAGAGATAGGTCTGCCTGCCTCTGTTTCCATAGTGCTAGGATTAAAGACGTGGTCCACCACACCTGGCAGTTTGACTTTTCTTTAGTGATTCTATTTCTCTTTTAGATTCTCTTTTCATACCTTGAATTGTTTTTATAATTTCATTTCACTGTTTTCCAGGTGTTTTCCTGGTCTTTGTTCAGACATTATTCACATCCTTGTTAAGATCCTTGAATGGATTCCTAATTGCTCTCCTGAAGTTTTTGTGCTGTGTCTTAGCTAAATTGCTTTTCTTGTTTTTTAACTGAACTGTTCATAGTTCCTAATTACTTACTTGGTTCTTTATTTTCCAGGTTCCAAGAAGCCAGACCAAACTAACAATAATGCTTGAAAAATTAGGCATGGATTATGATGGGCGACCTCACAGTGGTCTTGATGACTCTAAGAACATTGCTAGAATAGCGGTTCGGATGCTTCAGGATGGATGTGAACTTCGAATCAATGAAAAACTGCACGGAGGACAGCTAATGAGTGTGTCCTCATCCTTACCAGTAGAGGGCGCTCCAGCCCCACAGATGCCGCATAGTAGAAAGTAACTACGTTTTTGTCTGGATCAGTTGCTACAAAGGTAGCAAGTGAATGAATCTGAGCTAGTACAACCTTCAAGCACCTTAAACGTTTCCTACAGTTACAGATAGATGGTATGTATGCAGACATTTTGTGGGAGGGCACACCAGATCCTTTGTCACCAGCACTTTTGATATGAGCAGTAACCAGTCACACACAGTAACCAGTCCCAGCTTAGAACTGAATTTTATAATGTAAGGAGTCCGAGATGTGTTCCTTTGCTTTTCAGGTGGAAGATTTATTGGTTCATGCTTTGAACGTCATGTCTTACTGATACTGAAATTTAAAATGATTTTCTACATTACCACCATTAAATTAAATACATTTTTTGAAAGTGTGGAAAGGATTGAAAGGCAGTGTTTACCCATTGAATTTTAAGTAAAGTGTGGTCCTTTTAACTTTGTAAGTTTGTAGGTGAAGTTAAGGGGTTACCAGTGAGAGGTTTGTTCCAGGAATGCTGTGTGTGCGTACCAGATTCTCCAGGTGTTCAAGTTCTGTACTTCAGATGGCATAATGTTTATATATCACCTGCACATATTCCCCCATATATTTTAATGATCTCTAGGTAGCTTATACTTAATAAACGATAATCCTTCAGGGAATAATGATCAGAAAAAAAGTCTGCAAGTTGGTGTAGACACACCCATAGTGGGCCTCCCTACACAGCACATGAGTAAGTTGCTCAGCCAGCCCGATCTGGGAAGAAACTAAGGATCTGAGACAGAGGTGACAGCAGCTGTCCCGTGTGTCACTCACTCTGCTCCATTCAACAAAGTGCTCGCTGAGCAGCAAATTCAGGTGTTTCTTTTTGGAACATTTTCTGCATATCTGTATCTGTTCCTGTGTTCAGGCCAGGGAATCATTTCTGAAGGAGCGTACCTTGACAGCCTGAATTTGATCCCCAGAACACACATGATAGACAGAATTAACTCAAGGATGTCCCCTGATTCCCAACATGCACACCGTTGGAATTGCTCCCACATATACATGCATATGTGTCCAAGTAAGCAAAATGTAATAAAGTACTGGGATCTCATCTCATAACTGGAAACCTTATAATAGGCCATAGGATCTAGTTTAAAGTCTAGTTACTGGAGAGCACAGATGACTCAGTGGTTAAGATCACTTGCTGCTCCTTTAGAAGACCCAGGTTCAAGTCAAAGAATCCAACAGGCAGAACATTCATAAGCATAAAATAACTAAAATACTGGGCAGGGGAAATGGCTCAGAGGTTAAGGGTGCTGGCTGCTCTTTCAGAGGTCCTGGGTTCAGTTCCTAGCATAAGTGAATCTGAGGCCATCCTGGGCCATTAATGAGACCCTGACTCTAAAAAGTGTTAGTAGGAAATACAAGTGAAATTATGAGAGCTATAACTTACTAATCAATGGGAGATTCTGAAAATTTGCTCATTGGCTTCCCTCTCCTTTGTGAATGTGCCCTGCTTTGCGATTGACTTACAGCTCATGGTAAACATTTGTTGTATTCAGTACTGTGAGGTGAAATGTTTTGTGCCATAGTTATTAAACCTGGCTTGTCTTAGTGAGTGACCAGTATATATTGGGAAATAATTCCTATTTCTAAAATCAAACTGTGCTCTGGAGATAATGATGTAAAACTATCTAGAGGCTGAAAGTATGGACTTACGGAATTAAACCCTTCTCGCGATTTTCATGGACCAATTTTTGCCTGTTGTTTGTTTTGCTTTTTACCCTTTCCTTAGTAATTGTGATCATATTATTTCTGTGAGCAATATAATCTAGTAGAGTCATCAAGTTTTTCTAACTCAGCATCAAAGAAAAAACAGATGTGCTTGGTGACCTGAGAATTTGCTACACAGGCTAGCAGAGCTGCTCAGGGATGGAAAGAAGCACATCATTGTGAGGACAGACACCAGGAGGACTGCTAGGCTGACTCCATTTTCCCACATAAGCCATGTTGACATCAGGGCAGGTTCGTGCCCTAGGAAAATAACTGCTTGTTACCTCATTGCATGGTTGCTACTGAATAGGCGAAACTACCATTGGCAAATTAAAGAATAGCAAGGAATACTAATGCCTTCCTCGTTTTTTTATTTTTTTGTTTTTTGAATCCGGGTGTTTACATTTATTCCTAGTCAAGTACTTAACTTTTTTTTTTTTTTTAGAATGCTTTTGGCTTTACTTAGTATTTTTCCATCTTTACTCACATTTGAGTCTCTGTCAAAGCCCTCTGATTTGATTTGGGTTTCTGCTGAGCTAACCTGTTTATAAGTTATAGAATCATAATTCTTGAAAGGGAGCTACTGCAGAGTGCGTGCATTGTGTACAGATACTGCTGCTTGTAACTGCTGTCACGTGCTACACGGTGTTCCTTAGTCACTTCGAGCTTTGTCCCCTGCAGCCATGCTCGCTCCCTCGGTTTCCGTTTACTTGTTTGGACGTGGAGATTTTTTCCTGTATTCAAGTCCATACAAACTGGTATATATTCTCAGCTGTATTTTGTCTTGTTTTTTTTTTTTTTTTTAATTTAAATACTGACTCTGAAAATTCTTTCTCTCCATCTCTCCCTCCTTTGGCTTGATCAAGCAAAAGAAGGAAGAAGAGTTTTTCTTTTATTTGGCATTTGTTCTTATGTGCATGTGTGCCGGGAGAGCTTATGTGCACCATTGTGCCCTCAGATTCCTGTGGAGGCATGGAGGAGTCATGCCCTGGAACTGGAGGTACAGGTGATTGTAGCACTAATATGGGCGCTGGGACCCTGAGTTCATGCCCCTGCAAGAGCACTCAGCACTCAGCCCTGGAGCCATCTCTCCAGCCTCGAGGATGTTTTTTTCTTTTTCTCCCTCCCCCAACCCCCTTCTTCTCTTTTAGCCATTATAGACCTGCTTGCCTGCTGTAGGAATAGGTTTTCTCCGCTGGGGTCTCGGGCAAAGGATACTGCTGCGGAAGAATTGTTTATTTAAACAGTAACTCCCTGAAGGGTAAAAGGACATTTAGTTCACCTTCCTGGATATCCCAAACCTTACTGTGGAGCGTGATTGAGAGGAAGATTTCTGAGGAAGGAGGGATCACAAGTGGTCAATACAAAGAGGTCACCTCAAGTGAGCTGACCCACATCCTTTGTGAAGTCTGTGAGGGGTGTGTCCTGTTTCAAGGAAGACTTTCTGAGCTGCTGTAAGGAGACTGACTTCCTTAGCGATGGACTGAGACTCCTTCATTCCAGCAGGGGGTGTTGAGAGCCTTCCATGTATAATCAATTCCAGTGTTGGTAAATGAGTGGTCCCATTAAATATCTTCTTGTCCTTAGTGCTGACCCACATTTCAGCTCTTCCTGGCCCCACACAGCATCAAGCTCACACCGGAGCAGAGGATCCACACATATAACCATGAGCCAAATTTGATGCCAAGTGGCAAGTTAAAGTCGAGAGTGCTTGTGCGTGTGCATGTATGTCTCTGACAGGGTGTGTCTGTGTGTCTACACTGGTTTCAAGTCAGTCAGTACTGTGATGACAGGTAAGTGCTACCTACTCATGCTGGGGATGTGAATTGTAACATGGAGTCTTAGGAAATAAAATCTTGGTGTTGTAAATAAAGACCTGTGGGATGGCTCCTGTTTGTGATTATCTGCCTGCGTTCTGTGTTTGTGCTGCAGCTGCAGAGGTGAATGTTCACTCTAGAAAACTCGCCTGCGAGCTGCCTAGTCCTCTGTAGAAAGTTGGTGAGCTTTTCCTGATTAAAAACATTAAACTCACCTGATTAAAGAAAGAAGAATGCTACAGTACAGTAATGGTTGCATTGAGTCCTGTTGGAGTAGTTTAACTGAAAATGTAACAAGCTCGGAGTCTTTGGGGAACCAGAAGTAAATGGGTGAGGAAAAGGACTTTCATTTTAAAAAGAAGTTACCCCAATATTCTTGGGTGGAATGAGGTATACTGTGTTTACTAAGACAGAGGCTAAAAGGCTTGAGATTGGGGGATAGGGTACTGTGGTCCCTGAGGATACTTAACTGCCGTGAGTCCACCTACAGCCTGCTGCCACAGTGTGGTAGAACCTGCGCTTTTCTGTACTTGGAGTCACCTCTAGATACTTCATCTTAGAAAGCCCCAGGTCAGTGCTGTGGGAAACGCTACATGCAGTATTTCGGGGGTGGGGGGGGATGTCTGCTTATGTCCTACACAAATACAAAGATTCTTTGTGTGTGTGCGCGCGTGCGCGCCTTCAGATGCCAGAGGGACCCATTAGATTCCCTGGAACTACGGTTTCAGATGAGCTGCTGTGTGGGTGCTGGGAACCTGGGTCCTCTGCAAGATTAGCAAGTATTCTTTACTGCTGAGCCATGTCTCAAGCCCCAGTATTTCTCTTCACACCTTGTTTTCAGTCTGACTCATTGAAGCCATAGGGCCCAAATCTTTGGATTGTGTGTCAAGGCTTGGCTAAGCAAATGGGGATTCTGGAGCTTGACCTACAGGCTGCCTTTACACTTCCAAGGTGGTGTCCTCAAGATAAGTCACCTTAGGGGGTTGTTTTGTTAGTTTACTGTTTTTTTTTATTGTTTTTTATTTACATTTCAAATATTATCTCTCTTCCCAGTTACCCCTCTACAAACCCCCTATCCTTTCCCCTGTGCCCCTTCCTCTATGAGGGTGCTCCCACACCACCTCACCACCCTAGCATTTCCTTACACTAGGGCATTAAGCCTCCACAGGACTAAGGACTGGCCTTCCCATTGATTCCAGTTAGGGCAATCTTCTGCTACATATGTACCTGAAGCCATAAGTTCCTCTATGTATACTTGCTGGTTTAGTCCCTAGGAGCTCGGGCGGGGGGTGGGGAGGATCTTGTTGATTGATTTTGTTGTTCTTCCTATGGAGCTGCAAACCCCTTCATTCTTCCTAACTCCTCCACTGGGCTCCCCATACTCAGTCCAATGGTCGGCTGTTGCGAGCATCTGTATTGGTCAGGTTCTGGCAGAGCCTCTCGGGACAGCTATACCAGGTTCCTGTCAGCAAGCACTTCTTGGCATTGGCAACAATGACTGGGTTTGGTGTCTACTGATGGGACGGATCCCTAGGTGGGGCAGTCCCAGGATGGCCTTTCCTTCAGTCTCTGTTCCATTCTTTGCCCCTCATTTGATGTGATTAATAACAGTTTTGATACAAGTCCTTTCCTGAGTGACCAAGAGAACAAAGTCTATAAGCTTGCTATGCAATGTTGCTCTCCAGAGCAGAGAGCTGTTTTTACTTGCTTAATCACTACTCCATTGAACTTGGGTTTATTTTCTTCATTGATTTATCAATGAAGACCACTTTAGTCCTGAAATACTATCAGGACTTGTGGTCTTCATCACCTGCTCTAGTATACATCCTTAGCATAGCACATCCTCAACCATCACTAAGTTTAATTGGACTTTGTCTCACTCTCTTAGTCCCTTTTATGATGTTGACACTGTACCACACACTAGGCCTTTATAGAGGACAGGTTGGTTTCTCCGTGTTTTGAATGCGGGAAAGGCCAATGTCCAAGTAGTATATTTGGTAAGGGTCTTGCACACGGTGATGTAGAGAAAATGGTGGCTAGAAAATGTAAAAGCACACCAGCTTCGATATCTCCACCCATAAAACAACCAGTTTTGTCATGCAGGCCCACCCTTATAACCTTATATGACTCCAGTTATCTTCCAAAGGCTCTACTTTTCAATACCATCAATGTAGGAATTTGAAGTGTTTCCAAGACAAGAGCTATGGGCTCTTCAAACCAGTGCCGTGTTCTAGTTGGATTTCTCTGTTGATGTGATAAATACCACTGCCAACGTCAGTGGGGAAGTGGGGGAGGTATTATATCTTAGGAGGCAGTGCAGGAACTCCAGCAGAGGCAGGGAGCTTGAGGAAAGCTGCTTAATGGTAGCATTGCCCACAATGGGCTGCACCTTCCTACATCAGTTACCAATCGAGTAAATGCCTCAGAGATGCCCACTGGCCAGTCTATCTAGGCATTTTCCCCATTGATAATCCCTTATAACTGGGCTGTGGTAAGATGACAGTTGAAGCTAACTAGGAGACACTGTCCATCCCTACCTGTTCCTCTCATAGATCCATCTAGGCATTTTCCCCATTGATAATCCCTTATAACTGGGCTGTGGTAAGATGACAGTTGAAGCTAACTAGGAGACACTGTCCATCCCTACCTGTTCCTCTCATAGATCCATCTAAAGCATTACTCTGCACTGTGTCTCAGAAGCTTACATTTTCACAAGACAAAAGTCAAGTCTCTGGCATTCAGAGCCTCCAATCTGCTTTCTTACACTTTGTAGGTTTGAAAGTGCCTATCTGCCCTGGGCTAATCATGACACGCTCCTACTTTTGTCCCCAGAAAGTAGTCTGTCAAGCTTGGTCTCTTGCTTGGGCTTTTAAGAACTGGCTTTGAGCCTAGCCTTAGGAGTCTTCCCCTGACTTTAGAAATGTCTTTTGTTGTGTTTTCTGTGCCCGCTGGGCCCTTGGTTCACGATTTTGTCCATGTAGGTTCTTGTACATTGTGCAATGTGCAATGTATCCTTGGAAATAGGTGAAATTATTCCTTTAGGTCCGTATCTCTTCCTGAACTGGAAAAGTTGGTGGCTTATAGTGGCTGCCTGGGTAGAGTTCTATTTTCTTGTTCCTACGAACCCTGAATCTCAGCGTTAGAAATGTTTAATCCTTTCAATACTTGGCTTTCCCTCTAGGTGCCAGGAGAAGCAAACAAATGTTAAGTTCATACCTAGTCTGTCTGCATTGCTGGTTTTAAAAACTCTCAAGTATTTTTGACCTTGAGAAGGTCATTCATTGCTTGGCTTCTGTTTTAGAGTAGTAATCCTTCAACTTTTTTGTTTGCATAAGTACTTTTTGAAAATTTAGGAGGAAGCTAATTCCATTTGCACAGTTTTGTTTGGTTTTGGTTTGAGACAGGATCTCACCATGCAGTCCTGACTGGCCTGGAACTTGCTATGTATTGTCAGGATGGCCTTGGCTTTCTGGAAATCCACCTGCCTCTTGTTAGTGATGGGGTTAAACGTGTAAGCCACCACACCTGGTTCCCTTGCACATTAACTTTCCCCGGGTTGTTGTCAATAGAGAGACTACTCACCTTAGTATAAATGTTCACATTTCACTTTTAAATGCTATAGAAAGTAATGACATCCATATAGAAAATGCATAGAAAGGATCTGGAGGATGGCTTAGTGGTTAAGGGTAACCATGTTGGGTGGCCCACAAATGCTTGTAAAATGCCTGTAACATGCCTTAAGGATTCTGAGACCATTTCTGACTTTCGTGGACAACTGCATTCACATGCACAGATGTACTCAAATACCCCTAAATGGATAGAGTTTTAAAGTATGCCTTTTTTTCTTCAATTACAGTTATTTCAACTCCTCCTTTTAAGATCTTCTAATACAGTAAAAACAATAAAATGCCCATGTTGGGCTCAAAAGGTTGATGGAAATGCAGTGTCATATTAGTACAAATGAAAGAAACATTTTACATTATGCTGTCCTACAAGAAAGAAAAGCCACGAGACATAGATGTTGACCATTCCCTCCACTTGGGAAGTCCTAAGGATTCTCTGTACTGTGGCTTTACTGATGCTCAACTCCGGAGTCTGAGGATGGTGGCTGGGCTGGAGGGCAGGAGCTGTTCCCGTTGGACCTGTTGATCCTGTCCTTGTATTTTACTGCATATAATTGTGCTTGAAAGCCACAGAAGTACTTAAACATTTTTGTTGTTAAGGCAATGTAAAATATGAAAAAATCCTTTTTGGCATGATTCTGGGGACTGGACTCAGGGTCTCATGCATGACTCCAGTTAAGCATTCTACCGCTAAGCTATATCCATGAAAGAGCACCTAGTGGTCTACGACTGAGCTTTAAAACTTGTTAAAGAGGAGGGATGGAAGTAACTTTAAGGGCCATTTTATTCAGTTTCTTAAATCCCATGCCAAAGATTACGTTGTGATCTATTTACAGAACTTGGGTTTTAAAAAGTCATTGGCTAATAATGGTTAGCTTCTTGGTCTCTTGTTGAAAACAATTAGTTGTTGGGTTATATGACTGTTAGAAGTATTTGCTATGTAGATTTATATATTTTATATTTATATATTTGGGAAAGCAAATCCAAACCAGTGCTTAAGTTCATATTAATTGGATCTACTGGTCCTTAGGGCTTCAAATTATTTTTACAATACTATGTAGCTCTGGCTTTATGTATGGCAAATAAATATCCATCATGTAACAAGATCAAGTGAAGTCATTCTCATTAACTCAACCAAATCAGTCTGATTCTGTCTGAAAAGGTGACTTGTAAGTTAAATGCTAATAAATTCTAAAAACATGAAAACCATCAATATAGATAAAAGTCTCAAGGCCTACATGATGTTCAAAACTATCAATAACTCCAGGTCCAGGGTACTCAATGCACTTTTCTGACCTCCGTAAGGTTCCAAACACAAGTAATGGACACATACATACATCGAGACAAAACACTCATCCATGTGAAGTTTTAATCTTCTTAAAGAAGTTATACAAAGCATGAGGATTAAACTTGGGTAGATTTGCCAGATAAGATTCAGTGTTTTGTTTCTCTACGTTGTAACAAGTCAGAGCTATGGATTAAATTGTTATGTGTAAGCAAGTAGATGGGCCCTTTGAGTAAAGGTACATGTTTAAACTGGGAAGTAAATGAATGCCGTGTGCCGCTAGAAGCAGACTTATCTGGAGGGTGACCTCATTTTGTTCTAAGAGTAGTAAGTAAACTGGTATTTGTAGTGGGAGTAACTATTTTACAGTATGATTTAGAAACATTTTGTATATAGATTTTATTTAGTTCATCATAAAAATTTTGATAGTCTAGAAAAGTACTTCATGCTACAGTGAAAATAATAAACCACCAGAACATAGTTTTGATGGTCCAAAGGAACTGTTTTAGTCGTTACTCTAAGAATTTTATATGATTTTTTTTTTTAATTCTGTGAGGATTCACATTTGCCTGGCAATGTCTCCTAACTCCTGGACCTATCCCCCACTGCCTCAGCCCCTCCCAACTTCCTGTCTCATTATTTTTTATAACCATCCAGGTCCAATTTGTCTTGCCCATAAACATGTGGGTGTGTCCAGGACCATTAAGAACCAGTTTTGTTTTTGTTTTTAAAAAACCTACCACTAATTGTGCCTTTAATTGTAGTGGACATTGTTCCAAATGCTTTTATTATATTTTATTTTTATTGTAGTGGAGCCGCATGAAGTGTACCAGTCAGGGGACAATATGGAGGAAACATTTCTCTCTCTCTCTCTCTCTGTGCCATGTAGGGACCCAGAGATCAAACTCAGGTTATCAGGCTTGGTAACAAGTGCCTTTACCCCCGAACCATCTCACGAACTCTGATCAGTTTTTAAATAGTTGATAGTTTTACTTAAGTAAAAGCTGCATTTCTTATAGCTGTCTGCTGCCTGACTGGTGGGGCATCAACAACAGTGATTCGTAAAGGTTGCCAGCCCTGAGCTTGTTTCTAGAGCACAAGGAGGAAGGAGAAAACCAACCATGGAGGTTGGTCTTTCACATGAATGCTGTGACACACGGGCAACCCTGACACAGCACATAATAAGCAAATACAGTTTTACAGGAAATAAAGAATTGGGGGCTGGAGAGATGGCTCAGACAGTGCCGTGCTGTGAAGGACCTAACCACAGTTCCCATAGGATAAGTTGGAGTCGTGCTTGTAAGTCTCCACACTGAGATGTGGAGTAGACATTCCTGAGCTCTCTGGACAGCCACATTCTAGCCTGTTTGTCATGTTCCAGGTCACTGAGACCCAATCTCAACAAGAAGAGGGAATGAGGAACAAAGTCACTCTGGCCCTAGCCACACACCAAAGGGTGATGCCCTTAACAGCGTGGTGACACATGCCTGTAATCCTAGTGCAGGGAGGCTAAGGCAGGCACTCATTGCCATGAGTTGACAGCAGTGTATGCTGTGGCAAGTACCAGGCCAGCCAGGGATCCATAGCAAGACCGTATCCAAAGCAGCTAGCAAACAGAGAACCATGGGGTGTCTCTTAGGTTCTTAGAGATGGAAGTGTTACATATATGCTATATATGTAATAAAAATCATTTCTTTTGCTCTAGTTTTCAACAAGTCCATGTTTTAAACATCCCAACAAATTCCCAACCCTCACTTCTGATTCCTCTTACTTAAGGAGTGTGTGTGCTCATGCTCTCGTGCATGTAGAGGCCATGGCAAGACACTTCCCAGAGTCATGAAGCCATACCCAGCCTGGTATGTAGGTGCCAGAGATTGCTACTCAAATTTTCACACTCGGAGAGTGAATTTCTCAGGCACTGATCCATTTCCCCAGTGCTCTGGTAAAGAATGTTTAAATGGGGCAGATGAGAAGCTGCCAGAGCTCCCCACCTTTGTGCAGGAATATTAACATCTCAGCATTAGAATATAGAGTAAAATTCCTTTATGATTACCTTTGCACGGGGTAATCATAGATGTCTCAGCACTTCTACAGTTAGACACCTCCTTACAGGGAGACTTTTGGTGCAACGTTGAATTTCTAGTCCCCCCCCCAGTCACGTGTGTGTGTGTGTGTGTGTGTGTGTGTGTGTGTGTGTGTGTGTGTGTTTTCAAGACATGGTTTCTCCTGGAAGTCCCTCTGTAGACCAGACTGACCTTGGTTTTGGTCATGTGTTCTTTTTTTTCTTTTAATTTTCATCAATAAAAACTCTTACTGAGAACTCCTTTAGTGAACACTGATAAAGTAAGTGAAGAGGGTAGGTGGGGTGGGAAACAAGCCTGCCTCAGCCTCACGAGTATCCTGATGTCTGCTCACCAGCCAGCACCAGCCTTTGAGTGTCTCTCACCTGATTCCTGCAAGCACTCACCTCACCTCATCGGAAGTTCACTCAGTCCTGAGCTGTGTGGAAGCCGTGCACACCAGCAGCAATGGAGTGGAATGACTCTGTATTACCTGGAACCGAGCTATACTCTTGCTGCCTTGCCTGAATTATGTGAAGAACAAGGGAGCTTTCATCCATTCTGTGTCGTGAGGGCGGTAGGGACCTCCAAACATTACACTGATTCAAATTCAGGAGAGGCAGGTAAAATTTAATAAAGTCACTTCAAGTCACAATCCATTAACTCCTACATAGTTTACTTCAGGCAACTCTTGTATTTTTACCAGTTAGCGATCTGAGAGGCAAGAAGGAAATGGAACCTTCTTAAATAAAGTATAGGAAAATTTCAATGTACTAATTCGGAATATTAGGTGATTCATTGCTCGGATATGGAGATTGGGTAATGAAAGGGTTTTATGCCTAGAAAGCAGTTTTATATCCTTGTTAAAGTCCTGTTCCTGTGTGTGTGTGTGTGTGTGTGTGTGTGTGTGTGTGCGCGCGCATGCTGGCACTCACTGTGTCAGATCTCCTGGAGTTACAGATGGTCATGAGCTCCCTGCCACAATTACTGGGAACCAAACTTGGGTCCTCCACGAGAGCAGCAAACATCCAACTGCCTGGTCCAGTCTCTGGTTTTCATTCTTGATACAGTTATTCAGAAATCGTATTCTACTGCTACATGTTTTCTGTGACCCTACCAGTTAAAGTCACTTATTCCAGTCACCAGGTTCTAAAGGAGAAGGAAGGGAAAGGAAACTCTGGGGAAGTGCTTCTCAACCTTTCTAACGCAACCACCCTTTAACAGTCATTCAAGTGGTGGTGGCCCCCCAGCCATAAAATTGTTCTCATTG
This sequence comes from Rattus norvegicus, assembly GCF_021556685.1. Taxonomy (NCBI): domain Eukaryota; kingdom Metazoa; phylum Chordata; class Mammalia; order Rodentia; family Muridae; genus Rattus; species Rattus norvegicus. The sequence goes on from NC_141549.1 coordinate 64,845,738, forward strand.
CTACTTCGGAAGTAGCTTTGTTACTGTTGTGAATCATGATGTAGATGTTTGTTTTCTGATGGTCTTAGGTGATCTCTGTGAAAGGGTCGGTCAGCCCTGAGGGGTTGCGACCCACAGGTTGAGGACCACTGCCTTAGGGATGTCTCCTAGCAGAATCTCCACAAGCGGAAGAAGAATCAGAATCAGACCGTGCATGCAGCGTGTGCCTCCTTAAGCTTGTATCCTCACCTTGCTCATTTCTCCTGGTGAGGCTCAAGTTTATCTTGTACCTCATGACAAAGGCTTTCTAAAATCAATTGCCCTGATCTCTGATGTTCTGGAAATTTCCCCATTAGCTCAGTCTTGGAGAGTTCACTGGGGTTGCTAGTTGTGGCACCTTGGGGTCAGCACACAAAGAGGCAACTCAGGCTGACTCCCTCACCCTCTGCCCTTTTCCCCAGCAACACACACAGTTAAGGCAGGGTTGGCTCACATCCCTCCTGCTCTGACCTGCCAGGCCTCTGCTCTTTTTGAATGTTGGCACATCCCTCTCCACACCTCTGCACGTGGGTGGGCAGAAAGCTTAGGTGTGATTCCACTTTGCACCTAGACTGAGAGTCTGTTAACTACGGAAGCCACAGGCAAGTGTTTGCTTCTGAGAGCTGTACCCAAAGCTGCTTAGGTTAGCCTGTGCTCGTGTCCTGGGCTCCTGACTCATCTTCGCCCTGGTGCATGATCTATATTCTGCGAGAGGCTCTGCACCAGTTTGCAGTAAAATGCTTGGAGGCTGCCCTCTGTCGCAGCGAATTGTGTTTTCATTTGTCCTAAGTTTAAGTGCATCCCATCTTATTTTGTTTGCTTTTGAGACAACGGCTTGTTACGTAACCCAGGTTGGCTTTAAACACACTGACTTCAAATTCATGCCGATTCTCCTGCCCTGGCTTCCCAAAGTGTGTGTCACCTCTTTAGGCTTCTGGTTCTTAAATGATCTTGAATGTGAAGGGGTGCGTAATTCTGATTAGTTGGCTTTGGGGGTTCGTTTTGTATTTACTTTAACAATATCCAGTCTAGTAACCTTTCAATAATAATTGGAGTGTTTATATTTAACTACTTACTGAATATCTTATTCTCCTTGAGAAGGTAAGGCAGGAAAGTGTGTAATGAGAAGCAGGTTCCAGGGGGTCAATTTGGAAGCAGTGATGAATTTTAGAGCATGACGTTGGGGCCAGGGCTACATTTTTATCTTGACGCCAATGGTGTGGCCTCAGCAAGCTACTTAGTCTTTTTGAACTCCAGTTTTCCTATGAAAACTTAATAGGGTTATTGTGGGAGCCGAATGAGCTAACATCTGAATCATGGCCAGGGAATGATTGCTGATTTAATGAGAAGATCTCAGAACAGGACACGGACAGCTTCAGAATTCATTATGGTACTAAAGGCTATTCCATATAGCATGGCGTACTAGATTAAGGGTTGTGAGTCTAGAGTTTCTTAAGTTTTCTGTGAGAGTGGATGATCCTGAACTCTGGAACAGAGTCAGGCTTGTTGACAAAATCAGGAGGATTTTGGCTGTGGGAATAAGGGGAAGGTGAGGGACAGGAAGGAAGCCAGTGGGCAGGTTAGCAGACACATCTGCTACATCTATTCAATAGAAGCAAAGTCTCTGTTGGCCCATTTCCAGGCAGACTTAGTTACCGAATAGCCACCTCCAAGTGCTGGTGAGGTAAGGTGATTACAGTCATGACTTTAAGTACTCAGGACATTAGAGGGACAGAAACAATGACTGACGGGCCGGGTTGTCAGGAGGGCAACTTTTGAATAGAAATACGAACTAAATCGTGAGGAACAAGCCAATAAACACTGGAAAAAAAGAAAATAGTTTCCCATGCAGCTAAAATAGCATTTTGATGAAATTGAAACCGGGAAAGGTGAGCACAACTGGGTTCTCTACTGCAATATCTTCCCAGGGGAGGGGAGGCTGCCTGTCTCCCTCGTGAGGACATATAGATTCTGAACCTGTCAGGACTCTGAGGGTGACCCACATCTGTGTCATCTGCTTGGCAGACATGGAGCCAAATTCACTTGGTGAGACCTGTTCTTTAACTCTGGCCTCAGAGTCTGAACCATGAAGCCTTTATGAGTTAGGAACCTTAGCTCCAACTCTAACCTGGCTTCCCACATGCCTACTGGACTGGTTTTACAGCCAGGGCTCAGAGGAACGGGTTCTCACTAACGTACATATCTGCAATAAACTGGGTTGCTCATGGCCCTGTAATAAATACCATCTGCAACTTAAAGGGCGGTTTCTCTTGGGTCTCAGTGGGAAGGCTCAGTGACACTGTACAGTGGACATCATCTGATTTATCATGAGAATCTCTTGAACTTTTCAGAGTTCCAGGCAGGGTGGGATTAGGTCTGAATTTTAAAACATGAGTCAAATCTGGAACATGTGTTGGCATGGGCAGCCTCTGAGCCTCCAGCCACTACTATTACCCATTGCTGATGGTGTCAGACCTGACAGCAGGTACTGAAAGATTCTAGGCATGCAGAGCACATCTTGAGTGGAAGTGATGAATGCTGCTCTCTGAGTGACAGTGACATTTCTCCTTACAGACAGGCAGTAAATGCCAGTGAGCACACAGGACTAAAGCAATGTATGGGCAAAAGGAAAGACAGGCTGTGGCAGAAATGCCTGGACAGCACACAGGGCCCAATGCCTTCCCAGAGTTGGCCACATTCCCCTCCTGGCTTCCCTGGTGTTCCTTTATCCTGTGACAAATCCCCTCGGTAGCCACAACTAGCACAAGCTGGTTTCTGTTACTTGTGGTTAAAGAGCAGGCTCCTCCAAACTTCACTAAGACATCCACGAAGAACAATCCCAGCATACCCTTCAAACACTCCAATGGTAGGAAATAACAGCTTCCTTCACAGACAAGTCTGGAAATGGGCCCGGGAGAGGCAAAACCAAAACGCTCTCACTGTTGAGTAGTTTATTCGAGTAGTAGCCTGGCATAAAGAGCAGTCCACTGTGAGAAAAGGAATTAAAGAGGCTATATCTGGGAAGAAACGAGAAGAGGCAATGGAGGCTCAAATCAGCCTCCCGGCAGGAAACAGGAACGGAGCCCATTCTGTGGCACTGATGGGTTCGGGGGCAGAGCCAACCTCACTCACGCTGGTTGCAATATATTCCTGCTGCCTCCCCCTCGGCAGAGGTCTCGTAACTGAGCTGAGGTTTTTTTTTTTTTTTTTTTGATTAGTTGGGTTCAGCTTATGGCAAAACAATCAACGCTGCCTAAGAAAAGATAAAGCACATCTGTTCCTGGGTGGAAACCAGGAAGTCACTGTCCCGCAGAGAGCGATCTTTGTCAGGCTAGAATGCCCGAGGGTATTCCTGCACAAAGCACTTCAATATTCTACTCTCGGGAAAGAAGCATACCGGTGAGCAAGATTCTGGCCACTGCCCCACCCCTAAAAACCGGAATGGAGGACACTCATCCATCCAGAGGGCTGGGGATTTGTAGGAATGTCTGTCTTCCAGGTGAGCACAGGTGGTAGCTGCACATTTCTCTTAGAACCCGGAGGCCAGAAATAGCACTTGGATCAAGCAGCCCTGCCTCGCTTGTTACGCTGCTGATATGATGGCCCTGAGCCCAGGCAGCCAGCTGGCAGATGCCTGAAGAGAGATGAGAAACGAACGGAGCAGTTCTGAGAAGCAGTAACCCAAGCAGCCATATTGGCTTCTTCATATACTGCATCCCAGGCTATCAAAATGGTTGCCCTGGGTCTTCAGAATTATTCTCCAGCAACTTGAAGGGGTCTGCAGAGCACTCAGAGAAAGGGGAGTTGGTCTGCGTCTTTCTCTACCATCTGGCTTCTGTCTGTGTCTTCACGGGGCTCATCTTTTTATTCAAAGAACAGGTTCATAAGAACTGATGCTTGCTTGAGGTTTAAATGGTGTTTGGGGGTGCATGTGTGCACGTATGCACAGGTATACCTGGTGCCCTGCTGTGTGCATATATGCACCCCCAAAGTGGAGGGCACTTCCTTTTTACTACCTTCCTTTACTATGGTGCAGTCAAGGACTGCTCAGTTATGGACTGGTGTGCACCTTTTTTGGTGGGGACACAGAACGGTCCACTAGAGAAGGTGGGAGGACAGGACAGGAAAACCATGCCTACTGTGTGCAACTCTGTCCCTCATGTACCCAGTCTGGTACCTACCTTGGGCATAATAATATCAGGGGACGCCATATATGTCAACAAGACAAATGATATATCTCAAGGAAAGTGAAATTAGGGCCAGAAAGGTGGCTCAGAGAACAAAAGCTTTTGCAGCCAAGCCTGAAGACCAGAGTTCAAGACCCATCAGACACATGCGGAAGAAAAGAACTGACCTTGCAAGCTGTCCTCTGACTTCTGCATGTATGCAGTGACACTGACACATCCACCCATGCAAGACATACATGCAGGGATACACAAGTAACATTTTGAAATGGGAAAGTGAAATTGATGCAAAAGCTACTTGTTGAACAATAAGTAAAAAGTTAAATATGGGCAGCATCCACAGAGCAAGGGTCACAGCGAGGGTGGGGCAGTGCTATATGAATACAGGGTTGGGCCCCTTGATTTAAAGCATGGGTTTGTTTTGTTTTTCCTTTTAGTTGGATTTTAGTTTAATTTGATTGCAGTAATATGGAGTCAGTACTTGGGCCCTGAGCGTGTGCATGTGTATATGCAATCAAGAAAGACAGACAGGAGGAGGAGAGGGGGAAGGCGAGAGGGGGGAGGGGGAGGGAGGGAGAGAGAGAGAGAGAAGAAGAGAGATGGGAGAGAGAGAGAAAGAGGGAGGGGGGAGAGAGAGGGAGAGGGAGAGAGCACTCACATAGCACATGTGAGTGAAGCTCAGGGACTGAAACCTAAGGTACTTGCCTTCTTTCTACCCCGCTGAGGCAGGACCTTGCTTCTATGGCTGGGCTGTATATTCCAGGCTCGCTGCTCTTGAGCTTCTGGATGAGTCTCCTGACTCTTACCTCCCACCCTACCACAGCAGTGCTGCTGGGATGACAGGTGTGCGCCTCCACATCTGGCTTTTTACATGGGTTCTGGGAAAGGAACTCAGGTTGCCAGACTTGCGCGACTCACGTCTTTACCGCTGAGCCACCTCTCCAGACGGCAAGATGTTTTTTTTTCTTAAATTCTGTGCCCCACCGGAGCCCCAGGAAACCTTTTTTTTTTTTTTTTTGGTTTGCTGATCCTTCTTAGTTGAAGGAGGGAAATACACTGAAAGCAAGCCCTTTATAAAGCGGCAGGACACTAAGCCTCAAAAGGCCTATTGGATTTCCGGCATCAAAAGGAAGATTTCAACAGAGAGATAACCTAGGTGTTGAGAGTTGGCAGGAGAAGAGAGGGAGAGAGGTGACCATCTCCAGCATGTGTCACCAAGCGCGGCCTGTGAAACGCCGGTGTTGGCTGATTCCTGCGGCTGCAGCGAGTGCCTGGACCACTTTCCTACAGGATCGCTCACTGTTACCTTGGTAACCCGCTTAACCTCCCATGGTTCTCATTAGTAAAATAGCGCTCACAATGCGTCCCTCCCAGGGATGTTTTCAGGATGAAAGAGCCAGGAAGTAAAGACAGACAATAAGTAGGTAGAAGATAGATAAGAGGTAGAGGACAGAGTCTTGGTACATAATAGACAAAGACAAGGAAGATGGTAGATAAGTGGGGAGAGTTGAGTATGCCCGGGATACCCCGACTGCTCAAAAATACAGCTATTCTCACATCGCTGTCGCATTTTCTAATTTCCAAAAGCTTTGTCTCTTTATTTGTTCATGCTTGGAGCCTGACCCTGCAAATGTGTAACTCCCAGTGGGTACGGCAAACCAGTCCATTACCAGTCGATTATCATTCCTATGAGAAATTCTCATCCAAGCAGGTCAGAGTTCCAGGAAGAAGGGGAAGCCGAGATGCTCAGCACTAGGACTTGGTGCTATGTGCGCTCAGGCATTGTCCTTCACAAGGCTGAGCTTTCTCAAGTGAGAGCCATAGCTTCTCCGTGGGATCTAGGGAGCAGCCGGGCAAAGCTGTAGGAGGTGGCTGGCACACTGGCTGCAGGTGTAACTCTTTTAGTGGCCTCGCTTTCGTGTTTGCGCTGGTCCACGTGGGTTCTTCTGTGTCTGGGCTGGTCCACTTGGGTTCTGATACTGCACTTTAATAGTCTTTGGATGGGCTTCTTTTCTTGGGGTCTTAGAATGGCAGACCTTTCGGCTAATGCTAGCCTACTAGGGCCATGTATGAAACTACATGTTTCGAGTTAAACTAGACCTTTAAGTGCTTGGTGTAGCTGGATGGTAACTGTAGTGTGAACACTGTTGCCTTCCATAGGGAATGGAATACTGTGGCCTTCCTGTCTAGGGCGAGTCTCCCTCTTAGTTCTGCCTAGAGCCCTTCCATTTGCACACACCTGGTCTAGATGCTTTTTTAAGTGTTCTGTTCAGCTACGCATGCTCTGTGTGTGTTTGAATGATCACTTTTCTATCTCTCAAGAGTGATGTTGTCGACGGTGAGGATTTTCAGTCTCTTTCTGCTGTAACTGCTCAGAATTCCAGCTGTAAATGCAGTCATTTTCCGGCCACGGAAAGCGAGAATGCCATAATGAGTGAGAGCCCGGGCTCACTAAATAAATGGCTCTCTGTTAAATAAGGGTGCGATAGCTTTCATCTGATATAGTTAGGACGAGAAATGAAAGATTAATGTTTATAAAGAACTTAAAATGGTACCTGGTGAGTAACTACCCAGTAAGTGTTCACCACTACTGTTCTGTGCTGAATTTCATTGTACTGACTCCACCAGGAGAATAGCCTTGGAGCTTGCCTAGGGGACATTCTCTTATTCTTGGCCATGATTCGTCTCTGTCTGGCTTCTGGTACTATACTTCCTTCCATTTTTAGATGGGGAGAGGGAGAATCTAGACAATCCCCCTTCTAGACAAGTCTTTTCTTCTTGGTCCATGGCACTCAGTGTCTACCCGATCCCCCACTCTATACCACCCCCACTTGCCGCAGCCACAGTACTGCCATTTTGCAGTACTGAGTCTGTGATGGACGGATGGCCAGCAATCACACTCCATAAATCACAGAGCGATGTTTCCATTTAGTAGATATTATTTGATTGGTATCACTAACTTCCAGTTATTTGTACTATTGATTTAAGCCAAATTATTCTCATAAGATTAAATGATTTACTTATTATATATAAGTACACTGTAGCTGTCTTCAGACACACGAGAAGAGGGGATCAGATCCCATTACAGATGGTTGTGAGCCACCATGTGGTTGCTGGGAACTGAACTCAGGACCTCTGGAAGAACAGTCAGTGCTCTTAACCTCTGAGCCATCTCTCCAGCCCCTACGTCTGTCATTTTAAAAAGTATATTTTGTTTGCTCGCTTTGAGACAGGGTCTTACCAGGAAGCCCAGACTGGCTTGAACTAATAAGCTTCTTCCCTCAGCCTTTTGAGGGCTGGGATTTGAAGTGACTATCCCTAGGCTCAGCTGCATAGAAAGAATTCTAAGCGATACTTGTTCAGCAGAAGTTCTAGACTATCAGAATGTGGACTCGGGGTGGCTAGCTGATTCAGGGTGTCAAGACAGAGGGTGTGTGATATCAAGACCCCTGTGGAAAGACTATGGCTTAGCTCTTTGGAATATAAACAAGAGGGCAGTGTGCCTTTCCTTGATTTTTACTGTGAATTGTTTGATGACCTCGACCTGGAAGTATGGCTACTTCTTAGGATAGCTTTGTAGAAGCTACACTTTCATCCAAGTTTAGTTACTTTTTATAAAATTACAAAATAAGGACCTGGAGAGATGCCTCAGTGGTGAAAAGCACCTACGTGGTGGCTTCACAACCATCCATAATTCTAGGTCCAGAGAACCTGACACCCTCTCCTGACCTCTGCAGGCACCAGGCACACACGCCATGCACGTGCATACATGGGGTGCAGCTGCAGTCATGAGAGCACAGAGACTGCTGGTAGGGGAGAGGGGAGAGGGGAGAGACTGGGAAGAGGAGCAGTGTTAGTCCAAGGTACAGGGTGCATTTGCAGAGCTGGCTTATCATGTAGTGACAGTTCTTTTTTTTTTTTTTTTTTTTTTGGTCTCTTCTTTATTTATTTATTTGATATATGTGAGTACACTGTCACTGTCTTCAGACACATCAGAAGAGGGCATCAGATCCCATTACAGATGGTTGTGAGCCATCATGTGGTTGCTGGGAATTGAACTCAGGGCCTCTGGAAAAGCAGTCAGTGCTCTTAACCGCTGAGCTATCTCTCCAGTGACCATCCTTAATAACTGTACTGTATACTTGAAATGTGGTGGGGATAGATCATAGATGTTCACATGCCGAGAGAATGATAACGTGAGGTGACAAATGCTAAGCGGCTTGATCATGGCCGCTTTCCTTTTCATTATAACCCCATAGGGCTGGGAAACATGCTCTCCAATAGGAGGTGATAAATCCCTCTGTGCTGATTTACTATGCAAATCTCTTTGTTTCACAACCCCCCCCCATGCTAATGTGGGAATTTAGGAAACAGAAAAATTTTTTGAAATGAAGAGTCACTCATTGTCTCGTTGCTCAAGTAGTCTCAGTATCTGATGTCTGTTTTGAGTTGGACATTAGTGTTGGTAAGTATGTGCCATCTCAAAAATAACAGAATGAGTTTGGTTTTGTTTGGTTTTCCTTTTTTTTTTTTAACATTTGTAATCTTCATGACAGGGTAGTGGGGTGGACAGTCTATAGACTCTGAAAGGCTGACCCTTGGGGAAGCTCAGAAGTTGGTTAAGTGGAAAAACAGGATTTGTTCTGGAATTGACACTGTATGATGGTCACTGTGTGATGAACACTGTGATGGGTGCTGTGTGATGGCCACTGTTTGATGGTCTCTGTGTGATGGTCACTGATGGACACTGTGTGACAGTCACTGATGGACCCTGTGTGATGGACACTGTGATGGCCTCCATGTGATGGATGCTGTGATGCTCACTGTATGATGGACATTGTGATGGATGCTGTGATGGTCACTGTGGGATGGTCACTGTGAGATGGACACTGTGTGATACCCATTGTGTGATGGTCACTGTGTGATGGACACCGTGTTAGGATTTTACTGCTGCAAAGAGACACCATAACCGAGGCAACTCTTATAAAGGACGACATTTAATTGGGGCTGGCTTACAGATTCAGAGGTTCAGTTCATCATCATCAAGGCAGGAGAGGCAGCATCCAGGCAGGCATGGTGCAGGAGGAGCTGAGAGTTCTACATCTTTATCTGAAGGCTGTTAGTGGAAGACCCACTTCCAGGAAGCTAGGATGAGGGTTTTAAGCCCACACCCATAGTGACCACCTACTCCAGCAAGGCCACACCCCTGAATAGTGCCACTCCCTGGGTCGAGCATATACAAACCATCCCATTCCATTCCATGGTCCCCATAGGCTTGTTCAAACATATGAGTCTATGGGGGCCATACCTAAACATAGCATAGTGCAAATAACCCAAAGTCCAAAGCCCCCATAGTCTATAGCAGTCTTAACAATGTTAAAAGTCCAAAGTTCAAAGTCTTTTCTGAGATTCATCCAATCTCTTAACTGTAATTCTCAAAGCAAGACAGGAAACCAGCTGGGCAGACTCCAAATTCTGCATCTCCATGTCTAATGTCAAAGCGGTCTTCAGATCTCCAATTCCTTTTTCATATTTGTTGACTGCAACAGACTTTTTTTCTCCTGGGCTGGTTCTACTCCCTGTTAGCAGCTTTCCTCGGCAGATAACCCACAGTTCTGGCATCTCAAACATCTTGGAGTCTCCAAGGCAACTTCAATGTTACAGCTTCTTGTTCCAATGTTTGGGATCCACACATGACCTTGTAGGCTCCTCCAAAAGGCTGGCGTCACTTCTCCATCTCTGCCCACTGTAGCACTCTAAGCTCAGGTTGATCCACTCCACTGCCGCTGCTGTTCTTGGTGATCATCCCTTGGTACTGGCATTGGGGTCTTCCGAAGCTGTACCTAGGCTTCACCAATAGCCTCTCATAGGCTCTCTTCACGGTATCAAATCTCAACTCCTTTGCATGACCCCTTACGACCTGGAACATCAACTGTAACTGAGGCTGCACCTTCACCAACGGCCTTCCCTGGCCTCTCACAGTGCCCAGCCTCAGCTGCTCTCCATGACCTCTTCATGCCTTCAAAACCAGTACCACCTGGGTGACTCTTACACATTACCAAGTCCAGCTGCAGCAGGAGGGACAACCTTGGCTCTCTCTGGAACACAGCTTCTTTGTGCTCCCAGAACAGTTCACCTTAATGATGCTGGTCTATTCTTAATCACCGCTAATTTCTTAGCTCCTGCTAACCAGCATCAATTGTCCCAGCAGTCTCCTTCTCCTCTTGACTATAAAGCCAGAGCCAAGTGGCCATAGCTGCTGAGTCCTGCTGTTTCCTGGGGCTGGAACACGGTTTCCTTGTTATACTGCATTATCAACAACTCCTTCACTGCCTAAGCTGGGCTGTCCTGGAACTCACTCTGCAGACTGACCTTGAACTCGGAGACCTGCATGCCTATCTCCTGGAATTAGTGTCGTCCACCTCACTTGCAATTAAGCTTTTCTTCACCTAGAACTTGCTCTGTCCCAGGCTGGCCTTGAGCTCAGAGATCTGCTTGGCTTTATCGTCTGGTATTAAAGTGTGTACCACCATGCCTGGATCTAAACTTAGCTGGGTAGGATCTTGTCCCTTAAGTCCCTTAATCTGTCATCTCCTAAAACATAGGATTCAGTTCCATTTCATTTTCTGGAGCCTCTTTAATACTTGAACCATATATTTTATATTTTTCCTTTCTAAGCTTGCTATGCTTGTTCAAAACGCTCTTCATGAGAACTAACCAGAGAATAAACTCTCTGCTGGGCCTCTTTGAGACTTCCTTATCCTTGAAAGGGAAGGCCTATCACCGCAATACCCTAGTCCCTGGTTCCAACTTCCTCTTAATCAGGGTTTTACTGCTGTGAACAGACACCATGACCAAAACAACTCTTATAAGGACAACATTTAACTGGGGCTGGCTTACAGGTTCAGTCCGTTATCATCAAGGTGGGAACATGGCAGCATCCATGGCAGGCACAGTGCAGGAGGAGCTGAGAGTCCTACATCTTCACCTGAAGACTGCCAGTGCTAGACCCACTTCCAGGAAGCTAGGATGGGGGTCTTAAACCCACACCCGCAATGACACAACTACTCCAACAAGGTCAAACCCCTGCATAGTGCCACTCCCTGGGCTAAGCATATGCAAACCATAACCTGGATCTTTAAAGTCAGATTGGTATTCAGGTCGAGCACAGAGCAAATATTGTGTGGTTTGTTTATTTGAGGTTTCCCAAGAGGCAAAACAAATGGCTGACACTAGAAAACAAACAAGCGTTTTTCTGGTTTGGAGGCAAGGAAGTGTGGAGATAAGTAGAAGAGGGGTGAAGGGAACCCGTGGAGTGGTTAGAATGTTCTTGTGCTGAGGGGTTGCCTGTACCAGTGTAGACAGTTCTCAAAACTCCTCAAACTATGAAGCTTAGGAGTTATGCACACCATCAAGGGGAAATTATACCTCAATTTGAAAAAAAAAAACAACCCTTTTTATAATCAAAATGATTTCTTCTTGTTAAGTTCAGCTGCTCACCTCATACTTCTGGACTTACCAGTCCAGTATGGGTCTCACCAAGTTAAAATCAATGTGTGGACAAGGCCGAGCCTTCTAGAGAATCCAATGCAGAATCCTTTTCTCGGTTCCAAGGGGGGAAAATGAATTTTAAAAGATAGCTCAAGGGGCTAGAGAGATGGCCCAGTTGTTAAGATGGCTACTGACTCTTCCAGAGGACCCAGGTTCAGTTCCCAGCACCCACACGACATGGCTTATAACCGTCAACAACTCCAGTCCCAGAGGATCCACTACTCTGTTTTGGCTTCCATGGAAACTGCATGGATGTGGTACCCAGATGTACATGCAGGCAAAACACTTATACACACTAAGTTAAAATAGATAAAAATCTCAAAAATAATTGTAAAGATAGCTCAAATTATTTTGGCTTGGTTATAGTGGCATAAGCATATAGTCCTAGCACTTGGGATAGAAGTAGGAGGGGCATGGTTTTGAGGCTAGCCTGGGCTAAGTGGAAAGGTCCTGAATTTGAGGCCAGTCTGGGTTGTATAGTGAGACTTTAAGTTTTAAAAAAGAAAAATAAAAGATTGCTCTAAAGTAATTCTGTTTGCCACAAGCATGGATTCCTAGCACATGGATAGAATAGCCTGAGCTACAGAGTGAGACTATGATCAAAGCCTAGCAACCATAACAAAAAGAAAAAAAAAGCCACGATTCCAAAAGATTTCTAGATGACCCACAGCATCTGAAAAGACACGTGACCACATTTTTAATTAAGGAAAATGAAACAGCAGGAAACGTGGGTGCCCTTGGAGAGAAGAATTTCCAGAGTGTGATGCAGTCACCGACCAGCTTCTTAAATGTGAAAACTCCATGAACTGAACAGTCACATAGACTGTACCTGTCTTAAATGTGCTATTGTGAAATTAACCAGTTACCAAAGGCTGCATATTACACATCTCCAGTCAGGTCATGGTTAAGTTAAAGATATGAACATATACCATGTTGGAAGTCTACTCCAGGGGAGAGAGCAGTGACTGGCCAGGAAGTCACACTGCTGAGGCAGGTATTGAGAAGAGAGGATGTGTGGTATTTGGGTGTGGGTGTGACGTGTAGAAAACGCCTCTTTAGTGACCTCGGTGGTGATCGTACACTTCTCAAGCTCATTACTGGGCTGTGCATTTTTATTTCGTACATTCCCCTTTGTGTGTGCTCGATCTCACCACTGAAAGGTTAAGACAAAACCAGAAAACTCCCCTTGATAGTTCAGGGCAAAGGAAATGAAGTCAGAGCTCATTAGAGAGACCCAAGGGCAGAAGCCTGCATGGTTCTATTTTTAAACTAATAAGTAAACAAGACAGAGGGCTCACTTAGATGCCCTGATGCTAACTTCCCACAGTTTTATGACCAAAACCCGGTCCCATTCTTTTAAAATGTTAGCAAAACACAGAAATAAGTCTTTTGTCTTCTTAGACTCAACAAAGATCACACTAACAGTTACACACAAACCACACTGCAGAATTCTATTAGATTTAGAAAAGAAGATATGACAGATAGACATACTCATTCATACCTGTGACCTGAGTAGGTGGAAGATGAAGGCCAGAGGATCCTAGGGTTTGGGATAGCCTGGGCTATCTAGGGCTATCTGTCACAAACAAACAAATATGCATAAGCAAGTAAATAGAAAAGAATACATGAGAGACAGCCATGAAAATGTTCAAAATGTTCTGCCCTCCCGGAAACACTTAGCTGTAAACTGAGAGTTTGGGCTATTTTTGGTTTTGAAATCTCCGTGTTTGCACTCGATACCCTTGTGTGCTTATGAGATTTTTAAAGTCAAATGATTTTATTTTTGACAAATCACGAGAGCCAGAGAAACATGTTTTATCATATAGTTGCTCAGCATGCATTGGGCTAGATAAGCAACATGTGGCCCAGGGGTAGACCTCACATGTGTGAGCCCTTTTGTTCCACTTCTGTACATGGAATGAGCTGGAGTGGGAGACAGCATGTTTGTCTGGAGAGAGATTCTCTCCTGCCTTTACGAATGTACTCGGATCTCTGAAGACCCATAAAATGCCCCTGCTGTCATTCTCATATATGAGTTTAATCAGGTAGACACTAAGTTAGAACTTAGAGCAGGCACCTGTAGGTAATTTACACTGACAAAATCCTTTGTTTTTCTTAGTCCAAGACCAGTAGTATGGTAGGACCATTGAAAGAATTATTGCTATTTCTTTTAAAACCAACAGTGTGTGTGTGTGTGTGTGTGTGTGTGTGTGTGTGTGTGTGTGTGTGTGAGAGAGAGAGAGAGAGAGAGAGAGAGAGAGAGAGAGGGGAGGGGAGGAGAGAGGAGGGGAAGGGAGGGGAGGGGAAGAGAGGAGAGGGAAAGGGAGGGGAAGAGAGGAGAGGGAAAGGGAGGGGAAGAGAGGAGAGGGAAAGGGAGGGGAAGAGAGGAGAGGAGAGGAGAGGAGAGAAGAGAAGAGAAGAGAAGAGAAGAGAAGAGAAGAGAAGAGAAGAGAAGAGAAGAGAAGAGAAGAGAAGAGAAGAGAGAAGAGCACTCACGCACGTGCGTGCGCGTAGATCAGAGCATGCCTTGTGCAGTTGGTTCTGTCCAACTGCACAAGGTAATTTAAACTGACAAAATCCTTTGTTATGGGTTATGAACTCATCTCTCCAGGTTCACAAGGCAAACCTTTAGCCACTGAGCCATCTCACTGGCCCCTGCTCTTATGTTGCTGCGCCCTCTCTAGTACAGCATCATGGCAGCTCTGCCTAAGTGTGCCAGCTGGACCCCTCTTTTGTGGATAGTATCTTCGGTGCATCCCTCAGCCTTCCTTTCCTCCCTCAGCAGCTTTGGTTCTCTTTGTGGACCTTGACCTTGACAGCCTCTGTTGCTGCTCATCTACCAAGTCTGCTCAACTCCCAGCGTAGGGTCAGGGCTCCTCGGGGTGCCTGAAGCTGTGGGCTTTACACACTGTGATGCTGATGGTACCTTCTTATGTTCCACCCCTCCTGCAAGGCACTGCCCTCCTCTCCCAGGCCCACTTTTACCAGTTTGTTTCGATGCGTGTTTTAGGTGACTAAAGTGAGGGTCACTCATGTGTCTAGTTCTGCAAAGCTTTGGGGCCTCAAGGCAAGTCACTGAGGGACTTATACTCCTGGGGATTTGGCATCAAAAGGATGAGCTTCTTTTACTTAGAAAGCCAAGAGAGTGAGGCCTCAGCTGACCTTCTTCTTTCCTGTCCTTCCCCAAAGACAAACACAGGGAATTATATAAAACCACATTAGAACTCTCCATGTTGTCAAGCTATCAATGAGTCATTAAAACAAGCCATGCTGATGAAACAGTTTGATTAACTGTGTCCTTATTATCAATGACTCAAGTTGTTTTTCAGGTCTTGCGCTGTCTTTGTTTTTTGTGGAATTTGTTTTTGTAGAACCCCCCCCCCTGACACACACACACACACACACACACACACACAATGTAGCACAGGGTAGCCTCTTAGGTAGTCAAAGATGGCCTTGAACTCTGCCTCTGAAGTGCTGGGATTACATACCTGTGCCACTACTCCTGACTCATCAATTCTGCTCTTATAAGCACTAATGGAAGAAAATCTTTGCCATTTAGCTCCCCCTCCCCTCCCCCGACATATGGAAAGGTATAGTCCCACAAAGCAATTGAATATTTTAAGGCTTTCGACAGGGTTGGTTGAGTAAGGATTACAGAAGGATTATATTTGCCGATGCTGTAATTTTCTCTGTTCCTTTGTTGACACTGAGCGTTATAGTTGTGTGAAACCTGTGCTAACGTAATCTTGCCGCTTTGAAACCCATTTCACAGATTCAGCCTCTAAGTGAAGCACTTGCGCCCATGAACTCGTTGATGCGTATTTCTTTACACTTATCTTTCTCTAGACTCTTAACCCTCCCAGCTGTTTCCTGCAAAAGAGGCCCGAATCCCACTGAGTAAGAGACTTGAAAAAAACACTTATAGTCTCGTAATATCTTACATATCCATTAGAAATACAATAACTTAGTACCTAGATTTATAGATCAGATTTGTCACCGGGTGTGGTGGCACAGGCCTTTAATCCCAGCACTCAGGAGGCAGAGGCAAGTGGATCTTTGTGAGTTCCAGGACAGCCTGGTCTACAAATCAAAATTCCAGGACAGTCAGGGCTACGCAGAGAGAGCCTGCATCAGAGAGAGGCACGTGGGGGTGTCGTGGGGAGGGGACGACATTATAGATCAGATTTGTCGGCTGCTTTCTGGCAACTGTCTACTCATGCACCCAACGATCATTTCCTACTGGGCCTCTGTATACCGGGTGCTATTTCAGGAAAAGTGAAAAGCAACCCATAAAACACATTCCCTTTATGAGGTACCCCATTCCGCGAGCAAAGGAATAACCGGAACTCAATGCGCATGCGCTCTGGTAAATTAAAAGATGTAGGTCTTGGGGGAAAGAGGAGAGCCAAGTGAGGAGGCCAGAGGGCCCTAGGGAATAAAGAGGCTGCAGATTTAAATGGGGAGGTCAGAGGTCACCTTAGTGAGAAGAGGACACTTGAGCAGAGCCTCAAAAAGTGTGTGACTGTGTGTGACTATGTAGGACTGTGCTGAGTAGGGCCTGGATGGACGGTTCCAGCGAAGGTTCTGGGCCCAAAGTTCCTGAGGTAGAAAAAGAAACAAGCCTGGTGGCAGACAGACAATGATGGACCCACAGATGCAAGAAGAGTTGAGCTCAGAGAGGTCAAATGAGTGACTGTGTAGGGTCCCTAGAGGCGCAGTAGGAATTTCCGGCTTCCTCAAAGTAAGGTGCAGATAGTCCTGGTGTGGCGAGTGAGACCTGCCTCCTGTTTTTAAAAAGAGCCGCCTGGCTACCTGCAGCGTCCTGAAGAGGTCACGGAGGGGTCAAGGACAGAGCGCGCAGGGTTGACAGAACGCTGGGGCTGTGCAGAGCCCTCGTTGCTAGAGGTGGTGAGAAAGCCGGGGGAGGGGGGGGCATAAGGTTCCTGAGATGTCCTGAGGGTTGGGGTGCCAGGAGAAAGAAAAGGACAGTCAAGGACTGATTGATTTATTTCTCCTTCCTTTCCCTTTTCAGTTTAATTGTTCTTTTTAATTACTTGTTTAAGATTATAATTACATAATTTCTCCTTCATTTTCTTCCCTCCTAACCCCCCATATGTTTATTCTTGCTCTTTCAAATTATTTATACATATAAAATTTATTTATATATTAATTATATATCATGTATTCTATTCTATATTCCATATTCCACATTCCACATTCCAGATTCCACATTCCACATTCTATATTCTATATTCTATATTCTATATTCCATATTCCACATTCTATATTCTATATTCTGTATTCCATATTTCATAGCTCATATTCTATTCTATATTCCATAGCCCATATTCTATATTCTATATTCCATGTTCCATAGCCCATATTCTATATTCTATATTCTATATTCCATATTCTATATCCCATATTCCATAGCCCATATTCTATTCTATATTTTATTCTATATTTTACATTCTATATTCTATATTATTACTCAGATGTATATTTTCATGCTGACCATTTGGTATCTGGTTAACCATTTGGCGTGTCCTTCCCTGGGGAAGATTCTTTCTCCTGCTCTCAGCCTTCCTTAGTTGCCTGTAGTTCTTTGTATGGGGTTGAGGCCTGGTGAGCACTCCTATACCATCCAGGTTAACATGGCTTTGGTATGGAAGAACACTTTTTTAAGGCCTTGGGGGCTACTTTATACATAATTGTCCCTAGATTAATGCTTCGGAGAATATCTAGGTTTAAAATTAGAACCAAATTAACCCATGAGAACACAGAAGGTATGTCAGACTGCGGATGTAGCTCAATGGTAAAGAACTTAGCTGCCATGTGTTGGAGCCTGTGATATTTTGATAGGACTGGGTCCCATGGACTCAGGTGTTTGAATGCTTGTCCATCGGGAGTGACACTATTAGGTATAGCCTTGTTAGAGTAGGTGTGGCTTTGTTGGAGGACGGCCTTGTGGAGGATGGCCTTGTTGGAGGATGGCCTTGTTGGAGGATGGCCTTGTTGGAGGATGGCCTTGTGGAGGTGGACTTTGTGGAACACAGTCTCCTGCTGCCTGTGGATCAAAATGTAGAATCCTCAGTTCCT
Organism: Rattus norvegicus; assembly: GCF_021556685.1. Taxonomy (NCBI): domain Eukaryota; kingdom Metazoa; phylum Chordata; class Mammalia; order Rodentia; family Muridae; genus Rattus; species Rattus norvegicus. The sequence goes on from NC_141549.1 coordinate 64,863,593, forward strand.
TCTATAGCACCCTGCACCACCATGTCCTATCATGATGACAATGGACTAAACCTCAGAAACCGTAAGCCATCTGAAGTGAAATTAAATATTTTCCTTATAAGGGTTGCCATAGTTATGGTGTCTCTTGACAACAGTAGAAACTCAAACCCAATAAACACATACCCCAACGTATACCGCATACAATACATACGCCAAAACCAACAATGTACAAAGACAGTACTTTTATCCATTTTAAGGAATGGCAAATACAATCAATTGATTATGGCATTTGGTCCATCTTTATACAACCTCTATTCCTGTGAAGTTATACATATTGGCTCAAGTAAGTGTTTGATATCTTGGCAACCCCAGGGCAGGGGGTGGGGCTCATAGAAGATGATTTGTACCCAGAGTCTTTCCAACTCGCCAACACTTGGCCATGATTGATACATCTTCACACTGAGCTCGAGTTATTAGGAATATTGTGAGGGATGTCGCCAGCCCACAGATAGCAGCAGGGTTATTTGGGGTGGTTGTAAACTGCCGTTTTGTTAATCGTTAAGTGTCCAGTGGTGAACAGTGCTTGTTATTTTTTTCATCTAGGATCTAAAATAAAAGGGAGGAAAGGGTCTTGAGGATTCCATTGCACAGACTAAAGTGTGACCCTGAAGAGAGAGCTGATAGGGAAGCAGCTGGTTAGACCACTACATAATGCCTTCTGATTGGAGAAAGTTTGGCTCATGGGCCAGTGTAATGGCTCAGTGGGCAAGAGCACTTTCTGCTAAGGCTGGTGACCTCTGATGAGTCTGATCCTTGGGGCCCACATGGGGAAAGTAAGGAACTGACTCAAGCAAACAAACAAAAAAACTAGAGCAAAAGTTAAAAGTCTGCTTTCCCAAATGTCAGAATGCCACGCACATCTTTTCTGTCCCTGGGTACAATTTAATGTAAAATATTTTGTTATGTAATTGGAGAGATGGCTTATTGAGTGAGAACACTGTCAATTAAGAACATTGATTGTGGGGGTTGGGGATTTAGCTCAGTGGTAGAGTGCTTGCCTAGCAAGCACAAGGCCCTGGGTTCGATCCCCAGCTCCAAAAAAGAAAAAGAAAAAAAAAAAAGAACAATGATTGTTCGTCCAGAGGACCCTGGTTGGATTCTCAATGCCCACATGGAGGCTAACAGCTTTGTGTAATTTCAGTTCCAGGGTATCTGATACCCTCTTCTGGTTTCCATGGGCACCAGGCATGTATGCACATGGTACACAGATGTGTGTGTGTGTGTGTGTGCGCGCAAAATACCCATATACGTAAAAATTAATTAATTTTTAAAAACGTTGTAAGAATTATAAAAATTAGTTCTTATTTTAATTATATTTCTCTGTTGTAGTGTGTTTTAATTAAAAAAAAACTTATCTAGATTAGCTTTCTTTGTAGTGGTATAGCACATGAACCTAAGTGGTTGAGAAGTTACAGTCACTTAAAATGCCCTTTGAGTCACGTCCCCTGAAAATTCCAGAGTGTGTGAAGACCTCCAGGTCAGCCTCTTTTGGTCGTGAGGACCACACAAATACAGAAGGATTTCAGTTAGTGTGAACAAGTTATGCAATTTGTTTGTCTCAAGATTGGGGGTGAGGAAGACGATGGTGGCTTACTCAAACAGTGGATATGGAAGACTCTCAAGTGTTCAGTTTTGTGGTGCTTTAAGATGCCGAGGAGGATGCTGGCTATGCCACCAACAAGGGACAAAGAGGAAGGGCTCAGTTGGCTCTTTTCCTGACCACTGTAGCCAGAGAGCATTCACATGAGGACCAATTAACCCACTTAATCAGTCTGCTTCATCCTCGCAAAGGCCACAGAAAGCGAACGCTTGATATCTGGAAGAATCTGGCTCTGCTGGGCAGTTTATGGACCGGAGTTAATTTTTAAAAGATCGCTATGGTTCTGTGGCGATGTTTCTAACTTGAAGCTGAGTTCCTTTGAGGTTCCTCTTGACACATTGGTAGACTAGTGTGACAGGCTGGGCAAGGGAGCCTGAGGATCAGGGCCACAGGGCTGGGAGTTGGGAGGGAACCTTGCTAGGGTATCATGTGAGTGCTGTCACTCTGTAGCTCCCCAGGGACTTCAGGGTAACCCGGCTCGACCCTTTCTCTGCCTACTTCTCCTGTGTGTTATGTTCTGGTTTTTTTTTTTTTTCAGTGGCTGTAACCCAAAGCAACGTATCTTTCTTGGCACATTTGAAAAGGGAGCTGTTGCTAAGATTGTTGAATGCACAAGGGAAAGTCCTTGCGTTTACACAGAGTGATACTGGGCATTGTTTTTCAGAAAAGATTGCTCTGTTCTGGACTTTCGATAAGTTAATAATGTTTCTTAGCCATCTTAATTAAATGAATAGTAACTGGTTGGTTTGACACAGTCATCACTCACTGAAGCTTTGGTCTTTGAGAAATACCTTTCCTTTTCTGGAATCCACAGTCTAGTTTTGACATTGGAAGTAGAATGTGCACCTGTCACAAAATGCCCAACATTAACGCTCCCTCTCTGGAATTCAATATAATTAAAGGCCACAGGTTCTTGTGAAGGTCCCAAGTCTCTGTGTGCTCGATCTGAGTGACACCTGAGAGTTAGAAGTATAGTCAGTGTGTCCTAATTATGCAAAGGGATAGAAAAATCTCCCAGTATTCCATTCCCAATCTGTTCACAGGAATGCATTTCTCAGATAGATCAGATTGCTTGACTCCTTTGATTGGCACTCCCATGCTACCAAGAATCAAGAAGACCAGTAGTTCCTAGCATGCTTAAGCAGTCACATGTGCATGTTACTGTTACTTTGTGAACTGTGCAGGCCAAAAACCACATAACTGCCGAAACAGCCACATCCCGTGGGTGCCAGAGGCTTGAAATATGGGACCCAGAGTATAGCGCTGAGTTTCTGTAGCTGTTTAGAGGTTTGGGTGATGTCTTCCTTTCTGAAGCTCTTCATCTCTTGGCTCTGTGAGGCTGTTATGCTAAAACTCAGAGTACACCCACCCTTTCCTTCAGTAGCGGAGGCTAAGGCAGGGCAAATCAAAACCCCTAAAAAGACCCAACCTTTTCCCTTAACAGACAAGTGACTATTGTTTTGCTCTGTAAAATAAAACTATCTGCCAGAAATACTAAAGTATTAAAACAACTCAACAATAGAGTATGACAGCTAATTACTTACAGACTTATTTGTAAAAGGAGAAGTTTTATAATGATGGCTATGCCACTCCTTCCTAAAGCCAACACTCTTAGCTCTGGGAACCTTCTACTGTGTTGAAAGTGTTTGGTCCTGCATGAAATGCTAACAGTTTTTCTCATTACAGTATAAATTGTTCAGGCAGAAGATCCAGCTTTTTAACACTATGTACAATCAACACTACAGTCAATTTTAGGACATATCTGTTCCTTCATGAAAACCTCGTTTTTCTCTATTCCTAATATCTCTATTCCTAACCTCTAATCTACCTTCTGTGTATCTGTGTGTGTGTGTGTGTGTGTATATCTGTGTGTGTGTGTGTGTGTGTGTGTGTGTGTGTGTGTGTGTGTGTGTGTTCATTTTACAAGGCTTTAGCCTCCACATTCAAACTTTGTTCTAAAGATGCAGGTTGGGGAGCTTTTAAAATTGCTGCTGAAGAATTACCGTCTTAGGACACTAAAAAAGTGTGCCGTCATCAGAGAGTCTCTTATTTCTTAAGTAGTCTTGTTCACACCTCTACTGTCCTCCCATGGATGCAACCAGGGCTCCACTGCTAGGAACAAAATGGAAACAAAAGCCTGTATTTTAGCGTCTTCCACTCATTAACATTTCTCTTCATGAAAGAGCCCAATCTTTAGGTACTTCATGAAATGCCATGATTCGGGAAATACACTACCTGCTGTAGCTGTATACAGTTGGGTCCTGCGTCTTGTAATAGCAAATTATAATCAAACAAACAGATGTCTTGTAATAGCAAATTATAATCAAACAAACAGATCCCTGAAGCCATCATTAACAAAGTACATAGCTCTCAGCCATGATCTAACCACTGGTTAAGGAGAAGCGGTGTTACTTCTTCATCTTCGGGATCTTGAGAGCAACACAGAGAGTGTGGCAAAGGGTGCTGCGTGCTTCTACACACTTGCTTGGTCAGGTTTCCCACGGATGTCCATTTTCCCTCCCTGAATCCCATCTGAGCCAGCAGCCCTAATTGGCTGAGACTCCCTGCTCAACGGCATAATGCCAGCACGCGACATTCCTTCCAATGAGTCACAGTCAATAAGACTTGTTTCACAAATGACTCTGAGTAGCCTTCTGACACAAGGCAGGCAGCACCCAAGGAGAGCCTTACGGGATCAAATGCCTTGTGTCATCACAAGCTCTGAGTGACCCTTCACTTTGGTACGGAAAGTAAAATGTGCTTTCACACAGAGAGAAGACCCAAGCTGCCCCTAGCCCTGGATTCTTGTGTTCTCATCTATAGCGAGGAAGTGAGGGAGCACATTCCGGAAAAGTATCTTCAGAGCTCAGGCACTTAGAATAAAGACAGTGAGTTTCTGTGTAGCCCTGGCTGTCCTGGAATTCACCATGTAGACCAGGTCGACCTGGATCCACCTGCCTCTGCCTCCCGAGTGCTGGGACTAAAGGCGTGTACACTACTGCCCAGCGAAGACAGCAAGTTTTGTGAAGACTAGTAATGAAATTATAACAAAGGGTCTGTTACGTTTGACGGTGTGTGTGCCCAGACAGTAGGCAATGGGATTTATTCATAGAGCATCCTGAGTAGCATGGATTCCCGACGCTGTGATTTGGAGGACGGATTTATCAGACGTGTCCTTCCTAGTCTCTCATTCCTAAAGAGACATGTTGGGAGAAATGGTGTGACCTCACAAACAATCCTCTAGTTGTGCACACACCAGCCACAGGCAAGCCCACCTTTCAGGCTTGGGGACGATGGAAAGGAAGGCAGAAAATGATAATGTAAGAAAAGGTTGATTGTTTTTATGGGGTGCTGGGGGAAAGAAGGTATTGGGAAATGCCATGATACTACATGGGGCACAGGAAAGGGGCTGTAAATGACTGACTTGGCCGCCCCATAAATTCTTTAAGGAAATATAGGCCACACAGAAAGTATTCTAAATCAAAGCAAACTCACGTCAAAAGATGAAGAATGTAAGGACTGCCAGAGAGCCCAGACGGACAGGATTGCATGGACATGCGAGCATTCACGTAGGCCTGTTCTCGACTCTTCTGAAATGCTGGCAGGAAAGTTCCCAGTAAGCAAAGAGACAGGGTGGGGAACTCAGTTCTGATCCTCCCGTCAAGAGTGTGTTTGTTTAAATTATCCAAGTGCCTTTGCTAATGCCAAGTACTTCTTTTCTGTGGGAAAAAAAAAACCCACCAAAAACCCTACATTATACTCAAAAGTGACAAGTGGGGGGGTCACTCTTAAAGGAGAAATATCTGAAAAGGGGGTGGGAGACACATTAGATGAGAAGGAAAATTTGAATTAGGATGGGGAAGGTTAGGAAGAAGAGGGACTGTGTTCTCACAAAATGTTCCAGAAAGCACAGCTAGACACACAGGAGGTGCCTGCCTAGTTTTTGAAGCTGATTTCTGACTGAAAGACAAAGACTTAAGCAGTGGAGGCTAAACCTGTGTGTGTGTGTGTGTGTGTGTGTGTGTGTGTGTGTGTGTGTGTGTAGATAGATAGATAGATATAGATATAGATATAGATATAGATATAGATATAGATATAGATGATATAGATGATATAGATGATATAGATGATATAGATGATATAGATGATATAGATGATATAGATGATATAGATATAGATATAGATATAGATATAGATATAGATATAGATATAGATATAGATATAGATATAGATATAGATATATAAAGACAGAGGCGGTTGAAGGGATGAGATGATGTCACAATGCAAAGGAAGGGGTGCTTGCTGTTCAGTAAAAGACTGTGACCAGATCTCCCTTCTTCAGCTCTTCCTGCCCCCTTGTGTACCCCAGATTCTGCATTGCTTACCTTCTCAAGTATGCCCAGTGGCTGCCTGTTCTCTATACCAAACAGTGGTCACCCCTCCATAGCCATGGAGAACTGGCTCCAGGACCCTTGAGAACATCAAAATCTAGGCACTCGAGTTCTGCATGTTAAATGGCATGCTATAGTTTATAACCAACGTACAGCCTCTCCTGCATGTAAAATCATCTCTAGATTGCACAGCATGTTTAGCACTGTGCAAATCCTAGTATAGAATTAGTATAATTTGTAAGGGAATAAATGACAGGAAAGTAAATGATCAGTTTGTACCGATCCAGTAGTAGAGAAGTTGTTTATCGCCCCCCCCCCCCCAACATTCCAGTCAGTGGCTGGTTAAATCCTCGGATACAGAACCCGCAGATACCCAGGGCCCCACTGTCTGTTCAAACCCCTTGCTTTGTATTCAAAGCTTTCTGTAGTTTTCCACCTTTCCTGCTGGTTTGAACAAATGGTGTGTGCTGTCCCTCGATCTCAATATTTCCCTTCCCTGCTCAGCTCTCTGTCTATTGAAAACCCTTAGGGCCCAGTGAAAATATCTCCTTTCCCCACCAAGCCTACTCCACTGAATCCTTGCACATGCCAACTGAATACAACATTCCCTTCAGTACAGTTCCTCATGTCGAGATGAACCCTAACTGTAAAATTACTTTTGTTGCTACTTCATAATTGTTATTTTACTACTGTCATGAATCCTAATATAAATACCTGTGTTTTCCCACAGTCTTAGAAGATCCCTGTTAAAGAGTTCTTCAAACATCACCCTGTCCAGGGGTCATGACTCTAAGCTTGAGAGTGGCTGCCCCCTAGCACCAGAGCAGTCTTCCTGACACTGACCTGGGCTGTGTGCTTTCCAGTATCATGAACATATGCAGAACTTTGAAGTTCAAGCAATGTCCTCCCAAACCTGTTGTCACTAAGCTGGGAGAGATCATGACTGCCCTTTCTCAGATAATTTAGGCTCTGAGAGTTTGAGAATCTTGAGCATAGACAGTTGAAACCAGAACGAGATAGAATTCAAACCTGGTTTTCTCTCCTACATCTAGCATCCCTTTACCTTCAGGGACTCTCCTGGATTTTGCTTTAAACAGTGTCAACACGAAGCATGGCCCTTGCTTCAAAGGGAATGAGAGAGAGCTTAATCTGAGCCAAAGTGAAAGCACAGGGCAAGAAACAGCCTGAGCGCTCCACTTGGAAATGGTTACAGGGGACTTTGTTGATCACAGAGCAAATAAAACCCTAAATCAAGGCATTTACCAATCTCACTGGTGGGAATCCCAGGCAAAGTAGGGGAAGCCTGTCTTAGGTTTCAGACACGTAATGCTGCCATTCTTGGCTATTGAATTTGTGGATACCAGTCGTCTGCCAGGAACACATGTTAAAAGTTTAACCTGCTGGTCAAAGGATGTCAGGTCAGATGAAGGAATACTGCTAGTCACGGAAAGGACCAAAGTTAGCTCAAGATGACTTGGATCCAGATCTTCAACTTTCCAATTCCACAATCACAAAGTTTGAATCTGTTACTCAGCCTGGAAAAAAAAATCATCAACACAGGTATTGCTATCCGCCACCTCACCACCCCCCCCCATTTTTTGTTTTTATTTTTTTGACTTAGAGTCTCAGTATGTAGTTCTGACTGTCCTAGAACTTGCTCTGTAGACCAGGCTGTCCTTGAACTCAGTAGACAAAGATCTGCCTACCTCTGCCTCACAAGTGCTGGGATTAAATGTGTGTGCTACTGCAACCTGTTTTTTATCCCCTACCACCACCGCTGTAGTTTATAATCAAATGAATATCTAGGATTGAGAATGCAGTTCAGTGGTTGGCTATCATGTACAGCAAGGCTCCTGGGTTCACTATCCAGCACAAAAGTAAGGGGGGGGGGGAGAGAGAGAGAGAGAGAGAGAGAGAGAGAGAAGGGGAGGAGGAGGAAGAGGAGGAGGAGGGGGAGGAGGAAGAGGGGAGGAGGAGGGGAGGAAGAAGAGAGGAGGGGAGGAAGAGGAAGAGGAGGAGGAGGGGGAGGAGGAAGAGGAGAGGAGGAGGGGAGGAAGAAGAGGGGAGGGGGGGAGGAGGAGGAGGAGGAGGAGGAGGAAGAGGAGGAGGAGGAGGAGGAGGAGGAGGAGGCCCACCAGCATAACAGTAAATTTTAAACAGAGGGATTTTTTCCATGAGAAGCTGTTGCAACCTGCTCAGGGCCAAAGAGTAAGCTGTTTCAAATGCACATTCTCAGGCCCAGGCTAGCTGTACTTAATGGGTGACCCCACCCCACCTGGCGCCCTTTGTCTGAACAGGCCTTCTCAGAGTGCTCTGTCCTCACTTGAGGAGACCTGAGGATTATCCCTTTGTCTGTGGGGCCACGTCTTCCAGAGACTACAGAGCCATTAACAAGTATACAAAGCCAGGTTCTCAGGGAAGATGGCAGCGTATGATAGTGCTGAGCGAGCAGAGATTTTTATCAGGGAATTTAAAAAAAAACACCTTAAAGACGCCACAGGCAAGATTATGAGCCAAGGGGTGTGGTCTTACCTGGGAGGTTGGTGTCAAGAGGAGTTTTCAGAGAGATTGTAAGAAGACAGATCTTTGAAAGGGAAATTCTTCATGGGTGTCAGAAACACTCATGGGGAGGGGGTAAAAGATTTATTGTGGAATTTCAACTTGGGAACGAAATGACATTTCAGAAAAACTCTTAAGGGATCTTTGCTGAAGAATGCTGACAGCAGATCCTTGGCGAAGGTCTGGAACACTGCGGAGGATTATCCAGCACACGGGGTAAGGAAGTACTGTTAAATCCCCATTTCTGTAGATGCACCCTGACTAAAGTTCCTGAGGCCATTTCATTCTGGAAAACAACAATAGTTTAGCTGGGGACAGATGGTGGGCTTCATTGTGTGGTGGAGAGAGGACGCTAAACTGGTTTGCGATTGTGCACTCTCAGGGTAACTCACCTATTCCTATGTTAATGGCATTTAACCATGTACGAGGCCAGAAATGTCAGGTTCTAATCACCCCCTCCACACTGGGGATTGAAGGTACAACACATAGCCGGACAGCAGTAGTGAGTGGTACCTGCCTTTAATCCCAGCACGAGAGCAGAAGTAGGTAGATCTCCGAGTTCAAGGCCAGCCTGGTCTAAAGAGCAAGTTTCAGGATGGCCAGGGCTACAAGGAGAAACCTTGTCTCAAAAAACTACGTCTAGATAGGTAGTATAGATAGGACAGGACAGCATAGGATAGGATAGGATAGGATAGGATAGGATAGGATAGGATAGGATAGGATAGGATGGATGGATGGATGGATGGATGGATGGGTGATGGGTAATGGGTGGTAGGTGGTGGGTAGATAGATGGGTGGGTGGGTAGATAGATGGATGGGTGGGTGGAATGGATGGATGGATGATGGATGGATGGATGGATAAGATATAGGACAGATAGAATGGATACATACATACATACCATACAGACATACATACATGCATATATATATGCATACATGCATGCATACATACATACATACATACATACATACATACATACATACAACACAACACATGACCTATGGGGACTCTTTTGAACTTTGACAATCTTATTTAAAATGTGCCTGGGATGTGAGCACAAAAGAACTTGCTTGGAGTTTAAACGATTGTGTAGCCCAAGTAATCTTACCTGATGGCTATGTCCTACAGGCCTCTAGGAGCTTTGATGGCCAACCTGCATTTGAGCGAACATTCTGAATCGTGTAGAAGCCCCACCATCTTCCTCTGGTTTCCTACAGCTGTTCATGGGTTTCTTCTGTTCTCCTTTGTTGACTTTTGCCTTTATTGGCCATGGTCAACTGGTTTCTATGCATTTTGGGGACCCTAAGCACTCAGGATTGTAACTGTGGACTTTCCAATCATGTGGTGGGAACATGGTTTCCTCTTCATTCTGCCCCTTCTACAGGCTCCGTAGGAACAGATTGAGTGGAAACTGGCTAACTTTGGAGAAACCATACAGATCAGAATTGGTGAGTTAAACCTTAAAATGCTGTATCGAAATTTTAATTGGTAAAATATAATGTATGGAATTTTCTTCAAAATGACCCATGCTGGAAGGGCAAGTGGGCAGAGAATTTGGTTAAACGAGACTAAGTTCATAGTTGAAGCACAGAATAAATAGCACACTGGGGTTCATTATACAAGCCTGCTTATTTTTGTATATGACTGAAAATTCCCATAATAAATCCTTTGTGAATGGCTGCTGAGATAACTATTTTAGAACACCCGGGCTGTCTCTGGTTTGGGCAGTTTCTCTCTGGCCACCTTTCTCTCCAACATGTTTATTTAGCTCTGCTTTTTCCCCTGACCCTGATTTCTTTCCCCTTTGCCCTATTATGAAGCACTAAATCCCTAGACTCCTTACTTAGAACTTTTAATTCTTAGTCAGTGTACAATAGCTTCATTATAACGTTTTCAGGCACGCACACCAATGAATTTTGAGCATATTGACCTCTTCCTGTTGCTGTCTTTCCCATTTAAGGCAAGCACTGTAGCAAACGGCTATAACAAACAAAAGCAAACGGCTCTTTTTATGTACTGCAAATGATGTCATTCTTTGGTTACACTTCTCAACAGCCTACAGTTGGGGGAGACTGTTCTTATTATCAAACATACCTGTTGACAGTGACTTTGTGAACCATGTGGCTGTCTCCCGAGGAATTCTATCTTCCTTCTCCCCGACCTGGATCTTACACCCAGCTCAAAACGTCACTGCCTCCTCCCATCCCTTTACCACTCTGACCTTTGTTTAACCTCACAGCAGAATAGAAAGAACGAAGGGTGGACCTTTCTTATGGTTGTGGGCAACAGAATTGAGCGTCTTTCTAGAACATTCTATCTGGAGAAGTCAACCTTAAGAGATAGGCCTTGTTTATTTCTGATTTGGAGGGCAAGGAGAAATCCCCACGACCCCTAAAACTTTCTCTGCGGATTTCTCTCCCTCACACGTCTCTTGCTCCCTTTCCGAGAACTTCTGGCAAGAAACATGTTGACTCATGGTGGTTTATCATTTCCTTCCTCTGGCTCACTTCCAGTCAGGATGCTAATGAGTTGTCAAGTGATTGGCAGGGAAAGCAGACGACTTTCTACCTTCGGAAACTCCATCATCTTAGCCTTGATAATCTGGAGCCGACAGTGACAGGTGGAGACAGGGTTGCCAGAGTTAAGTTGGACACAAGCTGTCTCCTGCTCTCCAGCACAGGACAGCTGTGCTTCCTTTGAAGACCACAGTCTACACCGATTTGTTCCTGCAGACTATGTAGCAGCAAAAATGCTGGGTGTAGTTAAAGAGTTTGAATCTCAGTTCCATTGGTTGGGTGGATGTGTTGGGTGTCTCATCTTAGAGAACAGATTTTCTTGGTGACAAACAGATGCTTCTCTCCTTCCCCTCAATGACTAGGAGCTAGGCAGGACCCAGACCTCAAAGCCATCCAGCTGTGTGGAACGCCTTTCCAGGAAGACGAAGAAAGACAGTCATGAAATTCCCAGACTCATGACTACATGACTCTAGTCCAGTCACTCTGGGTACATTGAGGTGCAGCATGAGGTAAATTAGGGTGAGGCAGGTGGCATCGCCTAAATTTTAAAAGCCACCGGAGTAAAGGAACCAGATAAAATGTGGATGCCCACTTACTGTTAAATTTCAGATCTAGAATATGTTTTAACTTGAGTCAGTCCTTCATGTTGCATAGACACACATATTAAAATAAATATTTGCTATTTATCTGGAGTTGCATGGGTTCTATTTGTTGGTAACCCTCAAAAGCCAATCACAGTAGCAGCCTATCTGTTGAGCCACTAAATGTGGCTGTGGAACAGTTTCTGGAGATAATGAAGGTCTTGAGTGCAGTAGCCGTGCCTTATTCTGATCCACTTTAAGTGAAAACAAAAAACAAATCAACAACAACAACAAAACAAAACAAAATTCTTTTCTTCCTTGGGGAATGTTGGAAAAAACAATGGTTGCAAATGAAAAACAACTGCTAGCCAGAGGTCTTCGGTTGTCTGGGATAGGATCCATAGAGAAAGCTTACTACTTAAGGCCCAGAAATTGTGTTCTAGTCTACATTCCTGCCAGGACTTTTGCTGCCTTTTAAACACTGCTTTTGTTAAGAAAACTTTTAGTGTCTACCAGAGAAAGGGTCGTTAGACCAGTGTGTGTCTGTGCACCCTCAGCCCCAACATTTACAAACTCTCAATCAACACCACCCCGTCTGCATCAGCTCATCCACCCATCCCAACCCCCATAATGATTCTGGAACGGAGCCCAGAAAGCTGGAGTTTTGCGGCTCCGAGTCTTTCTCTTCCTTATTGTATCCTCCGACTCCCCACGGCAGAGTTCTAAGGTGACACGGCTAGAAATGTTTCGAATGGTGTCCCCATTCTTACACTTCACTAGCTATCTGCCTTGCTGAAATAAGAAGCCCTCGGTCCTCATCACCCGGCTTCCCTCACACCCACAGTGAGCACATGAGACACACCCCAATCATAAGACTTTGGCTGGGTCTGGAGCCTGGTGACAGCAGAAAGAGTAAGACGTGGCTTTGCTCAGAGCTCTGTGAGATGCTTCTGGAAGCTGACTCAGCCGCACATCCCTGAAGCATCCCTGTCTGTTCACTGAGCTTGAATCCAAGTGTCATGCTAAGCAAAGAGTTTGGCCATCATGCTAAATATGTCACCAGTCCTTCAGCACTGTCTATAATACTGGGAAGGTTTTTAAAAGCAGCAGAAATGCACTGTTCGATGTAGGTCTTGGAAACTGGGTTATTAGGGTGATGTGGAATATTCGGTGGCGCTCATTGAAATGACGTCATAAGAGCATGCTTGTTGACATGGATTCATTCTCATACTGTTAAGTGAAAGATAGCTTCAAAGCCTCATTCTATTAAATATTTTTCCTGGAAAAGACTAGCATAGATAGCTCTTAGGCGTAACATTATATTAAAATCTTGAAGACTCAATGTGGTTCAGGGGGATTGTAAGATTATGAGTACGATGACTTCCTTCTTGTTATTCTTATCTTTAAAAAATTCTGCAGTAGTCAGATTGAACTTGTGTGATTAAATATACATTAGTGCACATATATACGTCAGAACACTGGGAGAACATTTTAATGGGTACATTTAGACACCCCACTTTCTGGACGCCATATCTTCCCTTTGTATCTGCATGGGGGCATCAGGCCCACCAGGGTTCTGGATTTCTCTACTTCTGCTAAGATGAAATGAGGCAGAGCAGACGACGCCTAGCACTCAAGTGGCTGAGGCAGGAGGTCTGCGAGTTTGAGGCTAGCTTGGGCTACAAAACAAAACAGTCTCAAAAACATACAGCAAACAAACAAACAAACAAACAAAAGCCAGGTAAGGAAAAGAACCCAAAGGCTGGCATGCCCATCCCACAGAACCCCTGAACGTCCCAGGATGGTCAACAATTCAGTTTGCCTGGACTGAGGGCTATCCTAGGCTACAAGACTTCCTGTGTTCACTGAGAAAGCCTCCCTCGGTAGATGGCATTCTCCACAGGTCTCAAAGCCAGGAGGGCACTGAGCTTAGCAGGTGGAGCAGGACTCTGAGAAGGTCACAGCTCTTCACTGTACCTTTGTCTCTGCGTTTAGCCCAGGGCATGCTTTTGTTCTGTGTGTAAGCTTCCAGAAAGAAAATGAGATAAAAGATTATCTGAATAATTCAGGACAAATTGGTTATTCAGTGACTTACTTTCTCCTGCATCCACTATTAAGGAACTTTCTCGCCAGCCGAGGCTAACGTTTTTTTCGATTCCTTTAGCTCAATTTTGCCTTTTCCCACTAAAGCTTTTAGCGTAAAGCAAAGGAAGAAAGGGGTCAGGAGCCGGACGAGAAAAACCACAGCTACGGGAAGGAAACCTGTTGCAACCGGAAGTCTGTGTTAACTGCAAGGAGCTTCAACTGAGGTTTCCCTGTGCGCCTCGGAGCTCGGGTTTGTAAACCCGGGGCAGGAGGGATGAGGGTGTCAGACGCTGTGGCGTGGGACCAGAAGCGTGACACCCTTTGGCCACACTGATCTAGCTGTGGGACGTGACAGGGAGCATTTGCCCAGAGATGGCCAGGCCCACTTGGGTAGATCGTGTGGGTCGCTGATGAACCTTTCAGCATTTCTCTGTCTTGACCTGACAGACACAAGTTAGAAGTGACCTGTAGTTCACCCACTTCCGGCGTGCTTTTTGGGAAGTTACTTGACCTGACTACGTCTGCGTTTCCTGAAATGGGTAATGTGAATGGTACCCTTCTTGCCTCACACTGATCTTTCTCCGCACCAGACACCTGGGCACAATGGGACCTGCAGTCCACACAGGCTAAAAAGGAAGCCGATCCAAGGAGTATTGAACAGCATTCGCAATTCTATGTGCACAGACAGTGCCCTCTGAGCTTGGAGCCCGGTCTTTTCCATGGGTAACCTCTGTTTTCCTTTCTTTTCTTTTCTTTCTTTCCTTCTGTTTTGTTGTTTTTGTTTTGTTTTGTTTTAATCTTTTGGGTTTTTTGAGACAAGGCTTCTCTGTGTTGACCTGGCTGTCCTGGAACTCACACTGTAGACCAAGCTGGCCTCAAACTCAGAAATCCACCTACCTCTGCCTCTCGAGTGTGAGACCACCACCACCACCACCACCCCCTTTGTTAGCTTGTATTCATTGTACAAAATAAGGAATTTCTTGAAGACGTTTCCCTACCAACAGATGATGTACTTTGGCCCCACCCCTATTATCTTCCCTTGACCCCACCCACCTTCTGCCAGTCACCTTTCTACTTCTCCACACTAGAACTTTCTATTTACCTTTGTTTTCTAAGAAAGTCTTCTATGTAGGATTTACATGGCTCAGGAGCTGCTACTGCAGACTGCTGGCAGACGGGTTTTGTGTGTGGCGAGAACATGGAGGAGCCCTGGACTCATGAGGACTCCCAGTTTCAGCTTCGGAGCTCAAGTGAAATCAGGTCTTCTGTCTCTGTCCTATCAAAGATCCCCATATTTCTTCAATGCCCTTCCTACCTCGTCTTTACCAGCAACAGATATGTCAAGGATTGGGGAGACGAAGCCACTCGTAGGCTTTCCCAGTTTGTGTCCTTGGGAAAAACAGTGACATTAGAGGAGAGAGTCCACTTGGATTGTTGGTGAACAGATAGAGGTGTGAAGAGATGGGTTCAAGAGCTTTACGTACACTGCTCCACTTCCCCATCTGGAACAGTGTGAATAGGGAGGAGGGGGGGAGGG
Organism: Rattus norvegicus; assembly: GCF_021556685.1. NCBI lineage: Eukaryota > Metazoa > Chordata > Mammalia > Rodentia > Muridae > Rattus > Rattus norvegicus. The sequence goes on from NC_141549.1 coordinate 64,878,902, forward strand.
GAGGGGGGAGGGGGGAGAAAGAGGAAAAGGGGGGAGGAAGGGGAGGGGAGGGGGAGGGGAGGAGGAGGGGGGAGGGGGGAAAAAGAGGAAAAGGGGGGAGGGGAGGGGAGGAGGGGGAGGGGAGAGGAGAGGAGAGGGAAGAAAGGGGAGGAAGGGGAGGAGGAGAAAGGGGAGGAGGAAGGGAAGGAGGAGGAGGGGGAAGAGGAGGGGGAGGAGAAAGAGGAGAAGGAGGGGAAGGAGAGGGAGAGGAGAAGGTTAACTTGAGTATGAGAGATTTCTGAAATTACAGGGAGAGTGGAGGCAGAGTCACTCTGATGTGACTTTCTAGGAACAAGTAGCTGGGAGCAGAACAAACATGGCTCTACATTCTGTTGAGCTGGCACTGACCTCAGTATGCATCATATCTCTTCTCTGAAGGAGCGAGGGTGTGTAACCAAACCGACACAGTCAGACACCCGGAGTCACCCATGACTCCAGCCACCTCCGTGAGCAAACCTGATCCAAGGAGCCAGCACTCGACCCAATTATGCAGAAAAGCAAGTGCTTCACCCTCCTCACTTTACCTATGGAGAGAAGGAGGGCAGCAAATGGGTGGAGAATGGTGGTGAGTTCAGGCAGGCTTTGCTAGAGAGAACATATTGGTGCCAACTTACAGAAAGCAGGTGGCCCAAATATGCAAAAACCCTTCCACTTCTTGGAATCTGCTAAGCTTTGAATGTGTTCGCCACCACCCATGAGTAAGAAACAATCCCAGAGCAATAGTGGTGAGAAGAGCTTTGCCTCCATTAGCAGAGTAGTGTAGTCACCATGAGAGTGGGTTGTTTCCAAAGAGTGGGGTCCGGGGAGATAGAGGAGTTCCACTTCCTTCTCTCATTGCTGTATTGCTGTATTGCTTTCTACCCTCCATTAGAGGCAGTAATTCATGACGATCTTCACCAGATAGGACTTGGACTTGCCAGCCTCTGGGACTAAAAGAAAGAAATATGCGTTTTTATAAATTACTCAGCCTCAGGGACTTTCTTATAGTAGCATGCCATGGACTAAGGTAGAATCACGTGATGAGAATAATCAGCAAGGCAATGAATGAGGATGTGTGTGAAGGCTGCCCATGCAGTGTCATTTCTTATAGTAAAACGTTGGGGCACGACTGCATGGCTAACACTGGCAAACACACACACAACCACAGGGTGGACCTGAGCGGTCATGGAAGATGATGTTCTGGTTTTAAATGGGAAGAGGAGTGCATGCATACTGTGAAAGGTCAAGTTGTCCATAAGGGAGAAATGGGAAGGAAGTCTCCCCTAGCCCCTTAGACAATACTTTAGGGAAGAAATCAGGGCAATAAGAAGTTGCTTCTTCAGCTGGTGGAAAAGAGGCAAAAGATTTCAACCAACAACTTTTCAATGTAACTGCAACTGAGAACTGCTTTAAACAATTTTTATTTTAGTATTATTTACGATTTGTGTATATATGCATATTGTATGTGTTAGCATGTATGCATATGGCACGCATGCATATATATACATATATATGTATACACACATACATATATATATATTATATATATATTATATATATATTATATATATATTATATATATATTATATATATATGCAGAGGTCAGAGGTCAACACTGGGACTTCCACCATTGGTTCTGAGGTCTGAATTCAGGTCACAGGCTTTCGTAGCAGATATGGACAACCCCAGAGCCACCTCTCCTGCCCTTGAGAATCCTAGGCACAAACAACAAAGAAAGAAATATTCCAAACTGTTCTGCGGAATGATATGTAGAATAATACTTAACATCTGTCCCCCACCCCTTTTGTTTCTTTCCTGCAAATTATCTTACTATGTAGCTCAGGCTGGCTTCAAACTTCTGAGTCTCCTGCCTCAGCCTTCTGAGTGCTGGTATCATAGATATAGGGATTTTTTTTTTTACCATATAAAACATTACTTTCTAAGACTCGGTTTTAGCTAAGGATTGCACCCAGTTTGGAATTCAGCAAAGAACACACATGGTGAAGTTATCTAAGTCAAGGGTTTTATATTCGTATGCATATATTCTCTTACTCTCTTCATCTCTAAATTTCAGATAGCAGTACAGGCTACAGTATAATTGTGGGGTTTTCTTTTCTTTATTGGATATTTTTTATTTACATTTCAAATGTCATACCCTTTCCCTGTTTCCCGTCCATAAACCTCCTATCCTATCCCCCCTCCCCTACCTTTATGAGGGTGTTCCCCCACCCATCCACCCATCCCTTCCTGCCTCCCCGCCCTGACAGTCTCTTGGGGGGGGTAGTCCAGCCTTGGCAGGACCAAGGGCTTCTCCTCCCATTGATGCCCAACAAAGCCATCCTCTGCTACATAGGCAGCTAGAGCCATGGGTCTCTCCATGTGTACTCTTTGGATGGTGGTTTAGTCCCTGGGAGCTCTGGTTCGTTGGTATTGTTGTTCTTATGGGGTTGCAAACCCCTTCAGCTCCTTCAATCCTTTCTCTAACAATTGTTTGGTTTTCTTCCCGAACACTCAACTAGCATCCGGCTTGCTCAGCACACAAAAGAAAGAGAAACACCAGTGCCCAGGGGTTCAAGTCCCTGCCACTGCCTCACAGTTCCACGATCAAATAAAAATGCCCCGATCGGTTTGCATTTGCATGGGCAGTGCTGGTCTTTCTACAAATGACTCTATCTGGGAAAATAAATGTGACCGGTTCTTAGGTCAAGAACTGACACTGAGAATTTGCAAACGGATCCCAAGAAAGCACATTTGTCTGGTTTGTGTGTGACAGCACTCAGGGGCAGATTATTCCAGTTCCCCAAAGCACGAACGATATATTTAGGACTTACGTACACATTTATGGCTTTAGAGTAGCATTTCAGAATCCACACTCAAGTTTTAAAGAGACAGACATTTCTAAATGGCCCTTTAAAAGGCCCAGTGAGCACACTACTGATTAATGGACTTGTGGGGGCGGGTTCTGCGGTGATGAGTGTATATGTGTTTTGATGGTGGAATTACCACAGCTCTGTGAAACCCCTTGTTTGAGAGAGTTTACTAGGATGCATATTTGCTTCTCATTTTTTTTCTGGAACCTTCTGTCTGCACCATGAGACTATGCCCAGTGGCCAACTGGGTTCTTTTTTTCTCCTTTAGCCCAGCCCACCTGTATGAAAATGAGGGCTGTGAACCCCTGAGGTGCTGTAAGGAATATAGGGGGGGCAGGGCTGTGGGCAGGTGTCTGTTGCTTTGACTAGCTTGAACTTTCTGCTTCCTCATTCCCCTGAGACCTGAAGATTTATTATACTTTTACTTCGTCTTAGTTTTTCTGTGACTGCTTTATTTATCACCAAAACGCAGACTGGGCACCTGGAGCAGCAGAATTTCACTGTCTCACGGTGGCAGCTGATTTCCTCTGATGACTATGATGCAGAACCCATCCTGGCAATTGCTGGTATTTCCTGGCTTGTGGACACATCGCTCTAAACCATTGACTTCACATCCACACGGCATCTCCCCCGTGTCTGTTTCCAAATACCTTCTCTTTACATAGATGTTAGATTGCCTTAGAGCCCCACCCAGATGACCTCATCTTAACTGATTGTGTCCACGTCGGCCCTATTTCCAAATAAGGTCATACTCTAAGGTGCTTCGGGTTAGAACTTCAACGTGAGAATCTGGAGTGGGGGAGGGGCACATTTCTCAACACTAATTGTTTAATAGCGCCTTCCCTAACCTAGATCCTGCTCCTACAGTGTGAGCTGCCCAAAGGTAGCAGTTACACATCGTGTACCTCTGAGGCATCGCTTGTGAATCTGACAAATAGGCTGAAGTATCGTGGGTCTGTATTATTTCGGACAATACTATATGCGTTACACACGCAAGCAGCCAGCACGAGAACATTCAGGATGTGGTTTATACTTTCTCATCGTTTCTTTTTTCGTTTTCTTTTTTTCCTAGGTCAATATGATTTCCTTCCTCATTTTGATTTAGGAATGTTCTTTATTTATCACAGTAGGTCAAGTTTTGACCTGGGCAAATCGTGCAGTCGCTAGAGCAGCCGGGACCACGTGCACGATTAGATAGGATCCTCCCAAACTGGACCGCCTCTCCAGCTCTGTTTCAGGTTTCCCCAGATCCTAGCTATGAATGGACACTACAGATGTGTCACAGAAGCACTCTGTGAGGTGGCTCTGTTAGTTCTAAAGATTGATGACCTCATGTATATTTTGACATCCTTCACAGCAAGACTGACTGGGCACCAGTTGTGGCTACAAGTTTCCTGGAACGCAGTCCTCAGAGGACAGATGGGGTACACCCTCAACAGGAGGCAGAAATACCCCTTCTGCCACAGGGAGCAAAGCAGCCTTTGAGGGAACTGAACATAGTGCGGACTGAAAAGACCATCATTCTCCAGAAAACAGTTGCTGGAGAAGCAAGGGGACACTGCATTCATATATATTTGTAACATAGCCTAAGATTTTAAAAATAAGTTTTTAAAATTATTCAAATGCTGAAAAAAACCTTTTATTTTATCATATTTTAGACTTAGGGTTCTGTAGTCCAGGCTGGCTCCCAACTCACTGTATATCCGAGTGCTGTCTCAAGTTCACACTCTCCCACTATTGGGGTTTCAGGTACATCAGATAGCTTCATCAAATATGAGTCTTTGTTATAAATTCTATATTTTACATTAACATATTAGATGCTTCGTATGATATTATAGGCCAGATGTTGAAGAAAATGGAGAAATTACCTGATGTTTTTGTTGTTTGTTTGACAAGCTCTAACTCCTATAATAATAGAATAATAGCCTAGTATCCGAAGGACATTAGGGATTGCTGTGGACCTGCCCAGGCAACCTGTAGAGCCTCCTCTGCGGGCGCAGGACCTGACTCCCATTCTGTGTAGACGTTGGGTCTTCTCTCCGAGAGTTAGGGATTGCTATTTGTCTAGCAATAGCCTTCCCAGCCATTGTGAGCTGGGAGTCTCTCAGTCTCTCCACTCTGTGAACCGCTTTGACAAGGGCACCGCCGCCTCACCGCTGCCCTACCTGTTTCCTGTGCCCACGGGACTTCGTTCCTTCTCACACACTAATGCACGAGGTCTGCCGTTTCTGATGGATGATGGACTTTCTGCAACCCCACAGCTCACAACAAAGACGGCACCCCTGTTTCTCCTTTCTCTGCGGGCTGCTTGAGGAACATAAATCTGTTTCTCATTATTTGGTCTGTTTTACAACGTGAATTCCTACTGAGGTTCATTGCGTTGGGTATTACGAGGCATTTCATCTCATCTAAAACTTGCCCTTCCCTAATGTTTAATAGCAGCAGTCTGTCTGAAGACCGGAAATCCTGGTGCTTGGTTAACTTGAACCACAAATTAACGTTGAAGAGGTTTTTGGGTTCTTTTTTTTTTTTTTTTCTTTCTTTCTGTTTTCAAGAAACTGGTACTTTTATACAACCCTTGGATATATATGCACTTCAGAGAGAGCCTGAAGTGGGTGGTGCATGGTGAGAGGGACCCAAAGAAAATGGATTCCCAGCTTCAAAGACCTTATAACAAAATGAAAGAAGATAGGTGTTAGCATTCTGTCTAAGCTCCACCCTCACAGTTACCTGGCAACAGCTAGGTATGTTCCGCTCCACAGTCACCTGGCAACAGCCAGGTATTCATGACACTATAAAGGGGCTGCTTGCCCCCTCCTCACTTTCTTGCTCTTCTCCTCTTCCCCTTTTGACCCTTCTCTTCCCATTCCCTTCCCCCCCTTCCACGTGCTCATGACCGGCCTCTACTCCTCTCCTCTCCTTTCCTTCCCTCCCGTCCCCTCCTCTGGCCCCTCTCCCCACCACCCCCACCCCAGTCTCTGTCTCTGTCTCTCTGTCTCTCGTTCCACTCCCTTGTCTCGTCCTGACATTAAACCCCTCCATGTGGAGCCATGTTGGCCTGGTGTGATTTGTCCGGACACCAGCGGTGATTTCTACCCCAACAATAGGTGTTGGAGCCAGGAGATCTGGTTTAAATCTCATTTTTCTTACCTGGTGGAACGGTTAGTAATTTGAGGAAGGCGATTTACCTTCTGACAGCAACCTTCACCCACAAGGAGGTTAATATAACTTACTTGAGATGCTAACTCAAAGTGCCTGGCACAATATAGATATTTAATAAATATATATTGTTATTTTATTAATATTATTGTAAGAAACGGAACCTCAGATATTGCCTGTGTTGGCTCCAAAGCCCTAGGCTCAACTGACCCTCTTGTCTCAGCCTTTCAAGTAGCTGGGACTTCAGATGCATGCCACACCTCTACTCCCCACCCCAACATCCAACCCCATCCGCACCTCTATCCCCGGCTCAGAACTATTCATTAAACCCTGTACAGGGATAAGATCAGCATTGCCATGACAGGATTTGTGGCCTCCGGGTGCCTCAGTTCATGGAGCTGACATTTAGAACAGAACCTTAACTGCTTTGGAATCCTTTATAGGGGAAAGGGTAGGAAGTGTGACTCCTCCCCCGCCTCTGTTGACGGTCAATTGGCTTTATGGGAATCATAGAAGAGACCTCCGAAGAGAGCCTGCCAACCAGTTCCCAGACATTGGGTCATCTATCACATAGAAATCATAGTGATTCCCCTCTTTCCTCAGAGCGGACTGCGGTGGTGAGGAGCAGAGAAGAAACTGTCTACGGAAGTCCCCGGTGAACTCAGAGCACTGTCTAAATGAACCACTGCTGAGATGGGGGACAGCAGGACAGTTTACCGTGTCATTCGCTAGGTTCAGACACAAGCTTTCCCCGCTGAGGCATTCAGCAGAGAGCAGACACACTCTGTTGGGCTTCAGTATTGAATGAAAACCACACTGATCCTTTCCCTTGTTTTACTTCCTCTCTGCTACCTCCCAAACAAAGGGCAGGCCCTCTAAGTGCTTCCTGCTGAGTTTAGACTGAAGGTGTTGGGTTTCAAGTCCAGCTCAGTCCCAGGGAAGGCTGTTAAAGAGTGAGACAATAGAGCAGGGAGTCTGAGGACACGCATCTTTGGTCCTCCTGGCTTTCAAACGCAAGCTACCCCCCTTGTTCTCCCTCTGAGGGCCCTCGTAAGAGCAACACACTAGAGACCTTGGATGGTGCTTTGAGGTTGGGGAGAATGAATGGAGAGGCGGTGGCCTGAGGATGCTCCGGTATGCTTGGTCCAGCAACTTCACCTTGATGAGATAGTTGAGCCTTGCTTTGAAAAGAGTCCTAGGTAACCCAAAGCTCAGGTTAATCTCTGAAGTATCCTCTATGGTGATTTGAATGGGCTTGGCCCAGAGAGTGGCACTATTTGGAGGTGTGGCCTCCTTGGAGTGGGCGTGGCCTTGTTGGAGTGGGCGTGGCCTTGTTGGAGTGGACGTGTTGCTGTTGGCAAGGACTTAAGACCCTCACCCTAGCTGCCTGGAAGTCAGTCTTTCCTAGCTGCCTTCAGATGAAGATGTAGAACTCTCAGCTCCTGCACCATGCCTGCCTGGATGCTGCCATTCATTCTACCGCCATGATGATAATGGACTGAACCTCTGGATCTGTAATCCAACCCTAATTAATAACAATAAGGTCAAGCCCCACCTGCCAGATTCCACCTCAGTGGATGGAGATTCGGTGCTTCACTATCTAGATGAGCCTGCCTTCCTTACCCAGCAAAGCGGCTCCAGTGATCCACACACACCTCGTCTTTGCTTTGGCTGCAACACCTCTCTCCCTTCCTTGGGAAGGTCCCTGTTATCACCCCTTCATCCTTCCATACCCTCCTCATGAAGCCTTTCATGGCGATTCAGTCCCATTGCTCATTTTCCCCCTCTCAGGCTTCTCCTGGAGTGTGTGTTTTATACTACTCTGTCCTCTAATGATTTTCTGTTCCTTCCTCATTAATAATTGAGTCCCTTTGTATTAACCATTACATTAAGCACTGTGGCCAATAGACTATGAAAACATGGCCTCTTCGCAGAAAGGATTTACCATCAACAAAAATGTGAAGAAGAAACATTATGTAATACGTTGCAAAGATTTTATTCTGAAAATGATGAAAGCCATTGTAGAAGTTTTGAAATTTTTAACTGCTTTATTGAGGGGCAATTGACACACAATAAACTGACACTTGAAATGTGCAAGATGATATGTTTAGGCGTCTTTACACACCCAATAAAATTACCACTACTATATGGTGACTGTCACAGTCTTTTTTATTTTTTTTCTGCTATAAAAGACTATCACTATTTTGGTAATATGTAAGCAATAGAAATTCTTTGCTTTACTAGCTCAAAGCTCAGATTCAAGAGCTTGGCTGTATCATAGCACAGCAGAAGGGTAAGAAAGGAAAGGAAATCGGTCTGGCTCATCCTTTCTCTCAAGACTTCACTCTCTTGATAACAGCGTTATTCCTAAACACAGGACTCCAAAGCCACTGTAACTGAACCCTCCCTTAAAGGTCTAACATTACCTAGTTGTTACAAGAGATTTGTGGGAAACAGAACTGTATTAGGAACTGAGTTCAGGGTCCTAGAAATACGGCATAAGGAAAGGGTCTCTGATACTCTGGTGTGTTAGGGTTTCACTGCTGTGAACAGACACCATGACCAAGGCAACTCTTGTAAAGGACAACATTTAATTGGGGCTGGCTTACAGGTTCAGAGGTTGAGTCCATTATCATTCAAGGTGGGAGCATGGCAGCATCCGGGCAGGCATGGTGCAGGAGGAACTGAGAGTTCTACATCTTCATCTGAAGGCTGCTAGCAGAATACTGGCTTCCAGGCAGCTAGGATGGTAGTCTTAAAGCCCACACCCACAGTGACACACCTACTCCAATAAGGTCACACTTTCTAATAGTGCCACTCCCTGGGCCAAGCATATACAAATCATCACATCTGGGTAGGAGTACTTTCCAACCTCCATGTAGCTTTAGGCACTCTCCTGTCTACACAGACACTTAGGAAGGCTAGCATAGTATGCCAAATGCTCTCTGGACTACAACCCATACCGAGAAGCCTTAGTAGCTTGTATTGTCTCATGTGCTGGATGGTACCAAGACCGTACTGGACACACTGTGCATGCTTGCTTGTACTCCCTGCCTGGCTTACTCCTGTCACTGTTTGAGTCAACATCCTGATGTTGGGGTCCCTGGACCTCCGCTGGCTTTCTCTGTCTGCTGTGTATCCTTTTTGTTGGGTCTACTTCGCTCCTGAAGCCTGGGTGTGTCTTTTGAGCTGGCAGATAGCTGCGTATGATACATACAAGTGATCATTGTCCTGGCTGTTGCCAAATGCAAAGTCTATGGTCACAGACTTCTCCAGGCATCAAGGCTCCTCTGTGCTCCTTTAGTGAGCCTCATACCGGATAAGTTATGAACAAAAGGGATTGGTTTATTGAAGCTCTGGATGTTGGTGAGTCTAATGAAGGCAGCGGGAAATTCTGTGAATAAAGAGGGGTTGTGGGGTTACTTTTCCTTCTAACATGATGTTTTACTCTTGGGTCCTTGTGTTTGAATGCTTGGCCATGGCGAAAGTCACTCGTAGGAGGTGCGGCCTTATTGGAAGAAGTGTGGCCTTGTTGGAGAATGTGCTCTTAATGTCTGTCACAGTGGTAATCACATCTCAACATGTGTTTACGAGGGAGTGTTCAAAGCACAGCACTGAACACAGCTACTCATCACCTGCAAATATTTCCTTCTTTTTCCCCAGCCAACAACTGATCTGAAAAATTCCTGATCAGTTTGGCTTTTTGGAATTTGATACTAAAAAGCAGATAGTACACACCCCTTATTCGATTAGTTTCTTTCACTTGTCACATTCATTTGGGGATTCATTTATGTTGTCTCCTCTACTAATAATTCATACTCTCCACTGCTGAGAACTATTCACATGCCACGACAGAGTGTTTATTAACTCATCTGTTGAGAACATTCGAGTTGTTTCTGCTTCTTCCCTGTAATGAACAATGCTAAGGAATTTCATATACAAGTATTTATGTAAATATCTATTTCTATTTTTTCTGGTCATACAACTCGACGTGGAAGTCTGAGTCATGTAGTAAGTTCATGTTCAACTTCCTAGATGATCTCACAGTCATCACGTCGCTCATGGCTGCACATTGTAGACTAAGGATAGACAAGGACACTCCTCTAGTTTCTTTGCCGTGGTGATGATAAAATACTTTGACAGAAAGCAACTTAGGGAAGGGAAGGGTTTGTTTGGCTTACGTTTCCAAGTTGTAGTCCACCACTGAGGGAAAGTCAGAGCAGAAACTCAAGCAATAACTTCCTACCTGGCAGCAGAAGCTATGAAGGAATGCTTCTTACTGGCCCACTCTCTGGCTCTCTTACATAGCTCACCTGCCTAAGGATGGAACCGCCCACAGTGGGCAGTCCTTCCTACATCAATCAACAATCAAGGTATAGGCATAGACATAGATAGACATGTCCACAGGCTGATCTGTGCCAAGTGATTCCTCAGGTAAGGTTTCCTCTTCCCAGGTGACTTAGGTTATGTAAAACTGACAAAAATTAGTCAAAGTAAGAAAGAAAAAGGTAATGTTTATTGTATATCTTCTATGTGCCAGATGTCTTATTTAGGGTTCTATTGTTGTAAAGAGGCACCATGACCAAGGCAACTCTTACAAAGGCAACCATTTTGTTGGGGCTGGCTTGCAGGCTCAGAGGCTCAGTCCATTATATCATGGTATAAAGCACGCCAAAAGCATGGTGCCTTGCAGGCAGATTTGGAGGAGCTAAGAGTTCTACATCTTAATCCAAAGGCAGCCAGGAGGTGAATGGAATTCCATACTCCTTGGAGCCAGAGCATGGGGCCTTCAAACCCTACCTACACAGTAACACACATTCTCCAATAAGGCCACACCTCCTAATAATGACTTTCCCCATGGCCAAGCATACAAATACATGAATTTATGGGGACCAAACCTATTCATACCACCACACGTGGTATGAATAGTAAATATATTATTCATTAATTTGGTAATATTCCTGGGATACATTCCTTAATTGTCCTTAATCACAGATAATGAAATAAAGGCTTTCAAAACCAAATAAATCAGAATTTAAATGTCTACTTTATTGACACCAAAGCTCATGTCCCTAATAGCAGGTGGAAAACAGAGTCCATGTGTGTGACATTTGAGACTCTTGGCTTCTGTTGCTTTCTGCAGACCAGACAGCCAATTCTAGCAGTCATGGGGACAGTGATGGGGGCTTTGGTGGACTGCAATCTGCTAGTTCAAGAACCTAAAAAGAACAATATGAAATAGACACTGAGGCCCACAGGCTAGATCACTGGTGTGTTTCTAGGGAGTCACTTACAGAGCTATCTAATCCACAAGTGTGACTGACTTTAGAGGTCACTTGGTTTTCATTGGTGTCTTAGGGTTTTACTGCTGTGAACAGACACCAAGTCCAAAGCAAATCTTATAAAGACATTTTGTTAGAGCTGGCTTACAGGTTCAAAGGTTCAGGCCATTATTGTCAAGACGGGAACATGGCAGCATCCAGACAGGCATGGTGCAGGCAGAGCTGAGAGTTCTACATCTTCCTCTGAAGGCCACTAGGAGAAGACTGACTTCCATACTGGGTGGAGCTTCATAGCCCACCCCACAGGATGCACTTCCTCCAGCAAGGCCGTACCTCCCAACAGTGCTACCCCTGGGCCAAGCATTTTCAAATTACCACACTTGGTTCACGACATCTCTTTGTTGGGCTCTGACCATCAAAACATAGTAGAAGTGCGGTGAGTATGGATTCCCAAGACTCCACGACTCATAAGCATAATGCTACAGAGGGAAGAAAATGATGTTCAGAGTGGAAGAACCCTGGTGTTTCATAGTGGAAAAGCTGTGAGACCACGAGAAGTGTGGTGGTGCCGTCTGTCTTGCATGCTTGTGAGGACTGGGGGCATTAGGCCTCTGTCCCTGGGGAAGGGTGAGGGGTGGTGAATATAAACATCTTGCCTCTGCCCAGCTCCCTACCTCCCTGCCACCCCAAGACAGGGTTTTCCTGTATAGTCCTGGCTGTCCTGGAACTCGTTTTTTAGACAAGACTGGCCTTGGATTCTCTGCCTCCCTAGTTCTGGGATTAAAGGTCTAATCCACTACCGCCCTGCTCCAGCTCATTTTTAGATAAGGGCTCACACTTTTTCAGTTTTGAAATTTAAACCTTTTCTAGCTAAGAAGTGATGATCTTTCCCAAACTGTAGGGGGATTTTCGTGTGTTGTTACATCAGCACTTGGGTGGGGACAATATCCCTGGGTTTCATCAGAGTTGAAAAAAAAATTCCACGATTTAAAGAGGTGATAGCCAGTTTTATGTTACTGTAATGAATCCCCGAGATGATCTGATTAGAGAGAGAAAATATTTCTTCTGGCTCATTGCTTTAACCAGGGGTCTGATCCTGTTGCTTTGGGCCTATGGCCTAACAACCCATCCTGATTGGGACACCCCACAAACAAAACCACTCATCTCAGAACCAAGAAACAAAAGGGGGAAGGAAGAAGTGGAGTCCCACAGTTCCCTTCAGGCAGACCCCCAAAGACCTAAAGACCTATTAACGTCCTACTTCCTGCAGCTCTCACCACCTTCCATAGCACCAGATGAGGTCCTCAGCCCTGATTCCAGCTCTGTCCCTGCCTTTAAGGAATTTACAGCCTGCAAAAGTGAGCAAAAGCATGTTATCACTAATCACTCAAATTGATAGAGATTCCACACCCGAGACTGGGCTCTGAAGCAAAGAGCAGAGGAATCCTAGATAGCTAGGATAGAAACTTAGAAAATGCCATTCGGTAAGCAAGGAAGAGGCTGGGGGATTAGGGGACACACCCTCCTGGCTTCACATCTCGCTGCAAGACAGCTGCACCCAGGCTGCTGGCAGGGTACAATGCAGGTTCTGCCCTGTCTGGAGGAGCAGGGGATGTGGTCACCTGAGCATGAAGGGCTTGAAGGGTGGGATGCCCTGGGACTCCTCTCACCAAGAGGGCCCCTTGGGAACACTGTCTACCTGGGGAGGAAAATTTCCTCCTTCCGCTAAACTGCCAGTCCGCCGAGTTTCTGCTGCACGAAGCACAGCTAAGCTGTTAAATTTTAAAGTTGATCAAGTCTAGTTTCTGAGAAAAAAAAGAAAGAAAAGTGTGTTCTTTGCTCAATTGATCTCTCTGAGGGCATGGTCAGGAGGACAGGTAGGTCACCGTGTCAACAAAGTTTGGAGGGGAAAAACAGGGACACTCGACAGCTTCCAGCAATTTCTTGAAGTTGGAGAGGGGGTTAGGTAATTGCATAGTTCAGTCCCCTTCTGTTTATGGGAGGAAGTGGGGACTAAGAGTTGACATGACTTCTGAGTTTCTTAAACTGAGTTCTCTGCTTAAAGGAGGAGCCAATAGAGAAGGGGTGTTTGAGACAGGTACCTTGCTCAAGGTTCATTTTAATGCTGTGACCTCTTTACTAAGAGAGAAGACACCCCCTGCAGTCTATAACCTTGTCTGCCGCGAAGGGACTCCACCTGCACCATCTATCTGCACCGGGGCCTGTGCGTATTTATTCTCTGGAGTCCTGCTCTTTGCTCTCTTTATTTTTCCTGCCCCCACATTTGTGTTTGTTCTTGGGGCTCGCCATGCATAATGCTGGAGTCCACGGGTGTAACTCGAGCTCAGCACTAAATATAGCCAGAGCTATCACAGGAGGCGCCCATACATGTCAGCCCCGTTCAGTGTCTACAAACCGCGCCCTCAGCTGCAGACACAGGGCAGGCATCTGCATTGCTTTCCTGAGAGGTCATTTTGAAATGGAAACTGTCACTGAAAGCTGGGGTGACCTGGGTCAGCAAGAAACCAGTGCTTATCACAGCCACACCCCTGCTTCGTCTCTGGTATGCCCAGACGGTGCAGGGGCTGAGGTAAGCTTCCCCCTCCCATCTCCATCCAACAAACAATTTAACGACATAGTCCCTGTGGTCTCCATTCCCACCCCATGGTCCTCTGAAAGAAACTGGAATGTTCCTGTAAGGATATCACCCAAGAATATTGTTCGTGTTCCTGGAGGAGACTGACGTGTGAGTTAATGTTGATTCTTGCTCCAAATCAGAGAGCCACAGTTCCCAGACAGTGCAATCAAACTCCTCACTGCACAAGGTCAGCTTCCAACTCCATTTCCTCCACAAAGTCCTTTCTTAACCCTGGGGTCCACGCATTTCTCTCTTGCCGAGAGTGATTACTGTACCGGCTAAAAGTCGGCTGTGTGCTTCATAAATTATTTGTAGCTTTTATCTTGTCAGAATGGGTGCAAAGCTGCTAGGAATTTGAGCCCAGGCCTTCTGCTTTCCCACTGTGGAGGCAGCATCAGGCCTGACTGAGTTCTTGCTCTCTTGAGAACATGGAAGAAGGTATTCTGCCCCTCCTTACTTCCCTTGCCCAGAGTAGAGTCAGCCATGAGTTATCCTAAGGCTGGGGACTGACAAACAAGGAGAGGTGGTCTGAACGGAGCAGGGGCCTCTTAAGCAAATAAATTCAGTGTCAGAAGGAAGACTCTTGCTCTGTGAGCTGAGTCATCTGGAGGACAGCGGGGTTGGTGGGGGCAGAGAGAGACAGAGACAGAGAGACAGACAGACAGACAAGAGACAGAGACAGACAGACACAGAGAGACAGACAGACAAGAGACAGAGACAGACAGAGACAAAGACAGAGCCAGAGAGACAGGCAGACAGACAAGAGCCAGAGCCAGAGCCAGAGAGACAGACAGACAGACGAGAGACAGACAGACAAGAGACAGAGACAGACAAACACAGAGACAACAATGAATAGAGACAGACAAGAGACAGAGATAGACAGACACAGAGAGACAGGCAGACAGACAAGAGACAGAGACAGACAGACACAGACAGACACAGAGAATAGAGACAGACAGACAGAGGGTAGACAAAATAGAGCTTGGAGCTCATTACTTCATCCTTCAGGCGAGCTGACACCAGATCCGTGAGATCCTCAAGACTGGAGTTGCAAGCCTCTGCAAGAACACTGCATGCAATGACACCTTCTTCCAAGCTAAAGCCCCTCTCTCCCCTTCCCTGCCTCCCAGCCCCTGGGAACACACACAGTCGCATTCACCAGAGCATCCTCCACAGAGCTTACTACCCAGGAAGAAGGTTGCTCCTCAACTACATTGCATTCAAAGTACTAAGTACAAAATACTCAGAAAGGACCATTACATGGGGTGACCGAGCTAAAGTTGGGGGCTCTTAGGGGTGTGACATGAGAGATTTAGAAGCAGAAGAGTTACTGGTGGGAATTTGTTGCAATAATTTCAGGGGTCAAATCTGCTTTGAGCTATCTCAAGGCTGACTGTGGAGAAGAAAAGACACAGCAGAGAGAGGAAAGGTTTGGGGGGTATGTTTGCAAACTCCCACAGAAGAAGGGGAGAGATGGCATTGTAAGAGCACAGAGAGGAAAGGACTGCGAATCTATGGGACAAGGGGTCCAGGGCCATATCTTGTGTGCTTCTGTAGAAGGTGGGCTTGGGAGTGGTCTGCCACCTACAGATATATTGCTGCTGACTTTCCCCGCAGCTGGTGGCCCACTGACCTGCTCTCCAAAAGGCCTCTCCATGCTCATGTTAGCTGCCGACGAGGGCTGGAAATGCCTCTTGTTCTTTGCCCTTGGCCCTGTGAGCAAAGGGTCACACTCAGGGCACCAGGACTTTGAGTGGGCACACAGTGTTCAACTTACTAAAACACAGTCTTGGCCAGTGTCCATCTTACCTCTGCAGGACGTTGGCAACGGTGGTATGGAGTGTTGACAGCCCGATTATGCCAGTCCCTCCGGATTTCATATTTTGATTGAAGACCGTACCTCACAAAGGGATTAAAGAGTGTTGTTCTCACAGCACAGCTGAGAACACGGACAAGGGGCGTGTCTGTGAGGAGTGGGGCTCGCTGTGAGCTCAAGATGGGGCCTCTGATACTAAATGATTTGTGGTTAGAACAGGAATTTCAGGGTTCTTGTGGCCTGGGGTCTGTGGGTAGGTCTCAGAAAACTGGAATGACTAGATTATTAAGGGGTGTTGAGTGGGGCTGTGTCAAGAGTGTAGAAAGGTTTTTTCCAAAAGCATGGACTCTTATCTCTTCTGCCTGGGGGTTGGATACTTGATCTTGTATTAGACAAATGATCAAAGCCCATCTTTCCCTTGGAATTAGGCAGCCAAGTCTAGAAGCAATGAATTGAGAGAAAACGTTTTAACTTACATTTTTAAGTCTTGCCCAAAGTCCGGCTTACTGGCTCAGAAGCATGTGCTTTTAATTCTTTCTCATGCTGTGTAAGACGATCCAACGTGTGTCTCAAGCAGAGACGCTCATAGATGCTTCTACTCTCTAGTTTCCATAGCACTGGCTCCCCTAGAAGGTGGGAGCTGAACTTCTCCCTGCATCTGAAACCTGGATCTCTTCCCTGTGCTCATTATTACAAGAGCAGCAGTTATGTGCCGGGCTGGGGGACATGGCAGAAAACGTCCTTACCTTGAGGAAGTTCTATTCTAGCAGGGGAGAAAGTCACGAAACAACACCAAGTGCACTATGTCAGCCAGTGGAAGGTCCTCTGGGAAGCACACAGTGCATAGGAACACAATGTCTGTTTCTCACCAAAGGAGCCCTCTGCTATATCCAGGCTGTCACCCTCTTGCAGACAGGGCTGAGTCCCCAGAGGATGAAGTGAGTATATTTCAAGTATTTCAGCAGAAAAGCCACCAACTCTACCCACCTTTGTTTCTTTCCCACTTAGTGTGTGTGTGTGTGTCTCTGTGTGTGTGTGTGTATATGTGTGTATATATGTGTATGCCCAAATATATGTATGTGCACCACATGCACATGGGTGCCCATAAAGGACAGAAGAGGGTATTAACTTCTCTAGAACTGGAGCTGCAGGTGTCTGAGAGCTGTGCGACGTGGGTGCTGGGAATTGAACCTGGAACTTCTCGAAGTGGAGCAAGTGCTTTTAACTACGGGGCCAGCCCTGCAGAGGGGTTTCTGCTTATTTGCATCCTGATCTTTGCATATTGTTCTTTGCATATGGACTCAGACTTCTCTCCACCCTGCATCTGATTCTTATCGGGGCTGAATTTCCTCCACACAGTGCAGCCCTTTGGTCATAGTTTTGTAAATAGTGGCGTATTCTCTTGGTCTTGGTCTGGATCTATTTTATTGTGCTGCAGAGAAAGGTGCTCCCAAAGGAAGCCATGTTGCATCCTGGGTACTGTGAATCAAAGGATCCTGTAGGGGCCTCAGACTCAGACGCCTTCTGGCTTTCTCCTGTCTCCTCCACACCCCCCCAAGACAGCGATAGAAACTCAAATCTCCTTTCCCCCAAGGTGGACAACTAGAACTCTCCCCGCCCCCAACCAGCTGTGAAAACAAGAAATACTGCTCTAACTTTCTTCTGCCTTTCTGTGTAGTAGCTAGCTGGGGTAAAAAAAATCCTTGCCCTGCCCCATCTGATAGTGGATCATAAAGTGCCCATTCCATAAGGCTTCCTCCTACAGCTGGGAAGAGTGAGTGCTTTGCAGAGAGGTCTGTGTGCAAAGGGGATCTCAACCCACAGCTTGGCTGTGTCCCTTCTGTACTGAACTATTAGCTCATATGATTTTGTCAATCTCATTTCTACAAGGCTGTCTGTTTCCCCAGGGGGCTTTGGTCTACATTCTTGAAGTCTCTCATGTCACATAAAACTTTATGTAAATCCACTGTGCTGTTTGTTCTTTTAGCACGCTATCTTACCTCCATGTTTGTCCTGACTCACAGTGTGCAGAAGTGGGTTCACCCCTTTGGGCCCCTACATACATACCTCCCCCATCTCTCTCTCTCTCTCTCTCTCTCTCTCTCTCTCTCTCTCTCTCTCTCTCTCTCTCTCTCTCCTCTCCCCCCCCTCTGTTTAGTAGTTTAGCCTGGATAGAGTCTAGATTAAAATCACTTCCCTTGTGGTGCTTGGAAATATTTCGTTGTTTGCAGTGCTTTGCAGAGGCGGGGAAGCTTTAGTAATTGCTTTTGTCTAAGTGATCTTTTCTTCCCTCCATGTTTCTACTCTGCAGTCCTGCTGATGCTTTTGCTTTTTCTCTCATTTTTCCCCTTTGGCTGCTTAAATTTTTTAAATACTCTGTGTGTGTTTGTGTGTGTGTGTGTGTGTGTGTGTGTGTGTCTGATATGTGGGTGTATGCCTTGTGTGTGTGATGTGGTGTATGTATATATGTGTGTGTGGTATATGTGTCTGTGTGTGTGGTGTGTGTGAGTGTATATGTATATGTGCGTTGTATATGTGTATTGTATGATCTGTGTGTCGTTGTGATGTGTATGTATGTGTCTGTGTATGATTATGTGTCTATGTGTGATATGTGTCTGTGTGTGTGTCTGTGTGTATTTGCCTTTGTGTGTGTCTGTGTGTGTGATGTGTGTATATGTGTGTGGCATATGTGATGTGGGGTGTGTGTGTGTGTGTGTATGTGTGTGTGTGTAAGGATGTCTTAGCACTAAGTTTTTATTCTGCCCTTCTCGGACCAATGTCCTCATGTTTTAAATATGTATTCTCACTCACACTCCCTGATCTCAAATTCTAATAAATGCTGGCTTTCCTTTCTAACTTCCATTTCTCTTTTTTTTTTAAACCTTTAAAATATGTATTTATTTATGTGTGTATGTACAAGTCCGGTGCCTGAGTGACAGAAGAGAACTTGTGGGTCCCCCTCTCTTCACCATGTGAGTATGGGGCACTGAATATAGGTTGTCAGGCCTGGTGGCATGTCTTTACCTGCTGAGCCATCAACCTGGCCGTGCCAATACTTTCTGGTTTTCAATGAAAACATTTTCATATATTACATTTTGATTATTTCCCCTGTCTCCAATTCTCCCCAATTCCCATTTCCATCCCCATCCAACTTCATGTTCTTTTGCTCCTTCTCTTTTAAAAAATAATCCACAAAGCAAAAACAAACAAACAAACAAACCCAAAACCTCCCACGAAAACACAAAAATGAGAATCAGAACACTTGAAAGACCAATAAGACAAAATGAAACTGAATAGAGAACCATGGAGTTTGTTTTGTGTTGACCAATCACTGCTGGGCATGGGGCCTGCCCTAGAGTATAGTCAATATACCCAGAGACACTCCAGGGTAGAAAACTGACGTTTCCTTTACCAGCAGGTGAATTAGCTTCTTGGTTAGGGTTTGGGCCCCATTTTTCCCCCATCAAGACTGAGACTCTATCTAGCTTGAACCTGGGTGTCCCTTATGCGTGCTGTCACAGTCCCTGTGAGTTCATGTATTGGAAGATGTCATTTATCATGTCTGGCTCTTACGATCTTTCTGTCTTCTGTTGAGCAAGGTCCCCTGAGCCCTGAGGGGAGGAGTGTGATGAAGACATTCCATTTAGGACTTAGTGTTGCAGGGGCTCTCACTCTGTACATTGTCCAGTTGTGGCTTCCATTTCTCTTAATACTATTTCTATCTTTTCATCTCTTTGGCTGATACTGGGTAATCTGTGCAGATACGTTACAGTTCCAGATCACAGCAATTCATTGTGCACTTCTTCTTGTCTCTCTACTTTCACTGGTCTGTAGTCAAAGTGCACATTGCACTCTAATATCAACGGCAGCCTTTACTTTGGGGAAATTACATTCAAGTCTTCTTTCTCCCTAGCTTTAAGGAGCATTGTCCTTTTCTTGCGATTTTGCTGGTTTTGCTTTTTGGAGTTTGGTTCTAATAGTTGACTTACTTAACCATGTGTTTAATTACTTCAAATGTGTTTGATTCAATGCTCCTTCAGGTTGCCATTTCGTTCTTTCAAGTCTGACCCAGAATCTTCTGCCTGCTCCCTTTTGTCAATAGTGAATTGTTCCTTAGAAATGTGTGCATTTTATTTTTTCTCTAGTTGAGATTATGTATGTTTGTGTATGTGTGCGCATGTGTCCATGTTCTCTATGTACAAGGGTATGTGTGCAAGCATGTATGTATATGTGTATGTGTGCATATCTGTGTATCTGTGTATATGTGCATGTACACATGCATGCATACACATGTGTGTGCATTTGCACAGTTTGTGGGAAAGCTGCTTGTGGTGTGGATGGCCAGCAGTATCCTTCCAGTGTTGCCACTATTTCTACCAAGGACTCCATGGGAATATTAGCAGCAAAGTCTGTTTATTAAAATGCTAATTGCCAGATTAAGGATTCCTAGACCACAGAGGTGAAACTGAGTCACACTCAGTGCAGGTCAGAGACCCAGCATTCTGAGTTTTAATGGGAAATTTTATTTCCTCATCATGAGCTTAGTCCAAACTGGGAACTCTTTCTTGACTCAGCTTGGCCTGATTGGGCAGACTTTGAATGAACCATAAAGTCAGTTTATTGGGGCCCCAGGTTGGTTTGGGGCCCCAGGTTGGTTTGGGGACCCTGCTTCCAGCTCTCATCTCAGTCAGACTCAAAGCCTCGCTCATCTTTATGCCACTCGAAATCTCAGTATGCCAATCTCCTGCACGAAGCCCAGACACCAACCCCCGCATGAGCTGCTGAGTCTTGGGGTTGTTGGAAATACAGGATCTCTGTCCCCTTTCCTCTCCAACCTGCAGAAGCCACAGAAGCAGTGCTCCCAGTCTCATAGCATACAGTGCTAATCCTCCCAGGCCTCCCTCAGGCTCCCAGGAATGACCATGTCAATTCATGGTTTCTCTGGATATTTCTGTCTTGCTTGAGCGGTTTGTTTTCTCTGCATAGTTTAGGGGGACCTAAGTGTATCATTCTCATTATCCCCCCTATCTAATCTATGCATTTCAAAACATTTCTGTGTTTGTTGAAACGATCTTTGTTGGGTGTATTGTCAGGCTTCGGAGACGGAAGGCAATCCCACTTACTCTTCGAAGCTGAGCTCCCAGCGTTCAGCAATGTGCTCCGCCAGCCCCAGCTCTGTGCTGTGTATGTGAACACTCATTAACTATTTACAGCTCTCTGGTTGAAGGGTGGAGTAGAAATGTTGGTTTGAAAGGTGCGTGGTGAAGCTCAGTCATTTTTGCTCAGCTCATGCTCTCCCACAATATGCCTGTGGGTTTTTTTTTTCACCTCTCTGCTAATACTACGTGCTTTCCGTGAAGCTCTGGGACTCACTCAAGGCTGGGCCTCCTCTCTTGCACCCTGTCACAAGATATGGTCAGAATTACAGACACAGAACAACACAGCCCGGGCCAGTTTATCAGGGCTGCCTCTTGAGGAGTTCCTGGAGAGCAGTTGGTTATCTCCGTCCACCACGTCATGCAGCTACACGTGGGGGCTGAGGTTGGATCTGGCTCGCTCCAGATTCTTTCAGCAGGCACCAGCATGTACCCCCTCAGTGCGTTATAGTTTCCTGAACTCTTGAGGGGCGCCTGAAAGGGAAAAAGCAGTCCTTGACTCTAGGGAGCTTCTAATCTTGTAGCAATGAGGCACCATATCAGTGTGAATAAGAAGGGAAACACAAGATCCTGAAAAGTTAGTGTTGAATGGAGAGAGGAGACAGCATGAGAATCCCAAGGGGCACGGGGCACTGAAAAAGTTTTTTTTCAGAGTTCAGTGGTGCTGTCTCTTCAGCTTCTGAGAAGACCAGTCTCTGTTTCCCCCCCACCCCACCCTCCCTACTTGCTTCTGCACTGAAGAAAAAAAAATCTCCTCTTCATTCCAGGGAGAAGCAAACCTCTTCTGCTCTCGCCTGCCAAAGAAATCAATCACACAGCCCCAGAGAGCTCAGCGTTATATACCATTGTGCACTGCTGGGCATAGAAAGCACAGCCTCTCTGCATGAAGTAAGTTGGCCTTGTGCTGCTTTCCTCCTACCTCCTGTAGGGACATCTGGCCCACAGCCCCCCAACACTGTTGGCAAAACTTGCATTCGGCACGTATATTATGTTTTGAATGGTGAGGGACATGGCCAACAATAACCTTGGGACTGACTCTGTTCTGCTCATCTGGAGGGCAGGGTTAGGATATGAATCTCCCAGAGGGTTCTGCTCTCTGCTTCCTGGGAAGCCAAGAGCATTGCCTTTTAACCTTTGTTCTCAACATACCACTCCTGGGATCTCTTCCAAGTTCTTTCCAAATCCTACCACTTCTTTTTCATTGCTGTTGTTGTTATTATTATACTTATTACTATTAGTTCATATGTAGGATGTTTTGCCTGCATGTGTGCATGTGTACCACCTGCATGCCTGGCACCCAACGAGGTCAGAAGAGTGAATCAGATCCCCTGGAACTGCAGTTGCAGATGGCTCTGAGCTGCTAGGTAGGCGCTGGGAGTAGAAACCAGGTCCTCAGCATTAGTCTTTCTGACTTACCTCTCCAGAAACACTTGAAACCAGGAGGACTTTGGAAGTTTCCTCTGTGCCATTCTTAGATCCCTGGCTCTGCTTCTCTCCCTGGGATCCATCATCGTGTTTTGGTGAGGGTTATGGGACAGTTAGTCAAATAAATTTGAAACTCTGGGGACCCTCAGCACAAGGATGAGCACATGGTAAGCTTTCATGGGTCTCAAGAAAGTTGGTTGAAGTTCATATCATTAGGGTAATAGCTATCTATCTTCCATCTCTGTTAATATATATAATATACTATAATATAATTATACTATAATAAATATATTATAATATATATTTATATATACTAATACAAAATAAATGTAATACAAATATATTAATTAATTATAATAACTAATATATAAGATATATTAGTATATTAGTTGCCATGAAGAATTTCTGTATGGTGTCTAGTTTGTAGAAATCATACCAATTCACTTTCTCTCACTCACTCCTAGTCTTTCTCTCTCTTACACACACACACACACACACACACACACACACACACACAGAGAGAGAGAGAATAATAATAATAAAATGGCAGTATGAGGTGCACAGAAGTGGGCAGATCTCAAAGCCAGCCTCATCTACAGAGTGGGTTTCAGAACAGCCAAAGCCACACAGAGAAACCCTGTCTCCAACCTCCCCCACCTCCCTGAAAAAAATAAATTAGCAAGCAACTTCATCCCTCTGTGTCTTTGGAAGCTCTGTGACTAGGTGAACGCACACATGTGCTTGTGTTTTCCAGATGAGGTAACATTTCTCTGATTATGAAAAGTCCCTTTTCCTCCTTAGTGACACTTTCAGTCTCCAGGTGGTGTTTGCACCGAGAGGATCCATAGAGATAAAGAAGATAAACAGGTTGGCACAGGTTTGTGACGTCAAGCACTTGAGACACAGTCAGAAGTTCTTCACATGTTATTCTTAGACCCCTGATTCTGCTTCTCACCTTGGATCCATCATGTTTCAGTGAGTGTTATGGGACAGTTGATCATTCTTCAAGCGTCCTTTGTCCTGCTTGCTTACCCCACCTCTCCCATGATGCATGGATTCTCATAAAAGGAGAGAACCAAGAGCACTGTTGCCATTCATCTTGGTAACCACGGCTCTAAGGTTGGTAGTTGACAGAAGGTAACCCCACCACCACCTCTCTGCTACCAGGGTCATTCATGTAGCTGCTTACTTCCGTACTTTATTACTAAAGTAGTCAGCTTTCGTCACTGCACCTGGCTGCATCCCAACAGCATGGCAGACTGGATGGGGAGCCTTCTCCCTCAGGCATTCACCCACCTATAGATTTCCATTAGGTAAATTAAATAATTAAAATTCTGACTAATGTCTTCCCTGATGCCAGAATCATATTGTTTCTAGAAGACCCAAGGTCTACCTACCTCTTGTTTCCTTCTCATTTTGCATATGTATGCAAATTTATGTTTATATTGTATATTAATATTTAATATAAATATATTTCTAGTGTATGATATATATTAAATTATATATATATTTTAAATATTTGTGCTGGAAAAGTCATCCTGCTTGAGCAAAAGAGAAAGTGGAATGGAGGCGACATGGTGCTGATGTCCTACAGCAACCTTGTAGACTTGTAGAGAATGACAGCTTGGTCCCCAGCCAGAGGTCTTCAGCCTCCCCATCTTCCCAGAAGCGGCTTCAGTATGAGGTTATGGGCATAAACCACCCTCCCAGATATGCAGTGTATCTCTGGGAAATGGATTTAACCTTTCAGTGATCCAAGTATGAATGATGATAGATGCCTGGGGGTTGCCCACATAATTCTGTGACAATGAGAACTGTTGAACTATTAAGGGAGTTTGGAAAAATAAAATGAGCTTACGAAGGTGAGACTTCCAGCAACCGCTAAAACTGTAAAGGTATTTGAAATGAAACTCTCTGGCCCCTCGTAAATTTATACCCTCAATTTCCTGGGAGATTGCACTCCTCAATTTGTTCTGGGGAGTTCTAAATCACACGTTGGCGTCTGACAGCCCATATGTCAGCTGCAGTAGGTGGGGCCAGGCAAAGACCCGGCTAGGTGGCACCACTTGGCCTGCATCTCATATTTCCTCCTTCTTCTTCACATTCCATCACTTATAAGAATAGATCCACTGTTGCTTACACAAACCTTACAGGAGTCGTGGAACAAGAAGAGAAGGCCTTTAGCGGGGCCAAATTTCCTTAGCTTAACTAACATCTTGTCTAAAAGAGGAAGAATGCCCTTGCCCTGAAATGGGGGTTCAAGTTTCCCCAGAGCCACTAAAGCAACCACAAACAGATGATAACATGTTGTTGTAATCTTAGAGTTTCTCTGGGGAGGGGGGGGTGACAGTTAAGAGAGTGCCAGTTACCCTTGTGGCTTAACTGAGTCTTAGTTTTCTCACCTATAAAATGGGGCAGTGGAGATCACTAGTGGTCAACAAAGATGTCCCCTTTCAATGGCCTGAGCATCTGTCTTCTTATCAGTGTTTCAAGTGTTGCCTGGTTATTTATTTCATTACTACTACTTTTTAAAACACAATAACCTTTGATCCCTCTCCCCACTTCCCCTTTACAAGGTACCAACCAGCCTTAGTAAAGTCCCATGACCTTGTCCTATGGCGATTCAACCAAACTCAGGATTTTACACTGCATGGATGTAATTTGGGTATCATCAATCCCATGAGTTTTTTGTCAGCCACACATAGTATTTGGAGGCGGGAGAGGATTTTATTCTCAGGCCATACTTTCTCCTCTGTGCTGAAGACTGATTTATATGTTCTAATTTTAGTTTCTCGGCCAATCTTTTTCTTCTATTTTCAGAGATCTCTTATTTTCATTCAGAAAAAAAAAATCTCATCACAGGTCAGTCAATAGATATTTCTAAACAATCCTTGTACATCCCACATCATGGCTAACCTAGAAGAAAATAAAGTATCAGACAGTAAGGGCTTCAATTTGAAATCAGAGGAAAACAAAACTAACAAAATCCCAGCAAGCAAGCACTTGCTGAAGTGTATCTGTGGGAGAGGACCGAGAGCCTAAGGAAAAGTGAGCGTCCACACCAGTTTTCTAGGAACCCATTCTGTTTACACCTGCTACATTGGTGTAATTGTTATTATTAATCCCTCAACCTTCAAAACTGTACCAGTTTGGATGATAAACCATAAAGTTACCTTAATGATGGCTCATCTATAGAAGTGGATTCAACAAAGACTATAACCATAGCAACTAGGAACCATGCTGATGGGCGCTTTGTTTGCACAGATGACCTCACACTCCGAGTGTATTTTAGCTTGGATGAGACAATTCCTTCTATTGCCGGTGAGATTTGTAAAGGCTGGGCTTGTCCTGTTGGTTAATCTGATGCAAAGACTCTTCTCTGTGTTCATATTCTGATCTCTGGGATAGGCTTAGACTACTGCTAAGACATGCCGGGTCTTTTGTCTATGGGAAACAGGTCAAGATCAGCCCTAAGGAATGGGCAAAAAGTGAACGGTAGTCACTTCAGTGTAGTCCACATGAAGGAAGGAGGCAGGAGGTCTCACCAGCTCAGCTTGACAGCCTGGTCTGAGCATCCACTCCATGCTGGGTGCTCAGCCTTTAGTCAGTGAGACAGAAGGAATTGCATGAGCAACAACAGAATAGTCAAGCACTAAGAAAAGCTTGGCCTGCGATCAATTTGGTGTTGGTGGAAGTGTGCATTATACATCAGTGGGAGGCAGGAGACATGGCTGTCGATGCTGGCAGAGGCTAAATGATGGAGGACCTACATCATCAAGCATTATGGGTTTCCTCTGGAATTGAAACGGCATCTCCAATGTCATCCCATCCTGGGGCCTCTCCTTGTTCTGACAGTTACATTTTGCAGCAAGATGACCTGGTTTTCAGGATCTTACTGATCTCTCAGAACCTCTGTGCTCCCCACCTGGGGCTCTGTCCATGTCTTGATCACATTATCAGATGTAGCAGATCTGATGACACAGTTCCTAGGGATCCAGGACAAAGAGTACCAGCAGCAACTGCCAGCCTTGGGCACTCGTCCTCGTGTTTGTGGTCACCTCTAGACGCTACAGAAGAACTGATGCAGCAAGAACAATCGATTGATGGGGGTCAAGTTGGGGTTTCCACAGCAATTGCTGACAATGCCGAGCTGACATAGAAGGCGCTGTCTACTCTTCTGGGGCACTTAGATGGTATAAAAGGCCACTTAACCCAGTGTGCAGTTGCAGCCTTGAGCTGCGAATCTTGAACTCCCTGCCATTCTGATGTACAGCATGTAAAAAGCACGTGATTATGTTTATCCTGGGAGTGCGCGCTCTTGGCCACAGCAGCAGATCAGTCTGGAATAAGCAAATAGAATCACCCCAAAAGGCAAACTGCAAAAGCTATCTGCAATCACACGAGGAGGGCATGCCAACAGAGATTCTTTTCAAAGAAGAGAATTACAGGAAAGAAATAGATGACTAAGAACTTTTAAAAAATCAAGTGCAGACGTTTGTTTTCCCATTTGCTAGACGTGAGGGCTAAACATGATACTGGTAAGAAACGTCTCTCTTTAGGCCCAGGGGAGATTTTCCTTAAAATTGTGCAAAATGTTTTCCCTTCACTAACTCACTTAAACATATTTCTTGAATCGTGACTTTTTTCTTTCTTCCAACAGTCTCTAGGGTTGATTTGCTGACAAATCAACAATGATGTGAGGGAGTGTGGCCAGCCTTCTTTTTCCCCTGAGGACGGCGGAGATGCCAAGAGATGGAGGCCATCTTGTCTAAAATAGGACCGTGAGGTTACTGGCTGAGTTTGGTCTATCCTAGGTCATGTGGATACCCAGTCCACCTTGGATATCCATCCAAAATGCCTAAGTGAGTATATGGTGATGGAGTTTAAATTGTGACCCTCCCTGGAGAGAAGACTCCAGACCGTTCACGTTTCCTGGCTGGTCACACCAGCACTATTCTGCCTGATGACTTGACAAACTTGGTCCAGAATCTACTTCCTTTGTACAGGAATTCAGGCTCTATGAAATCTATCAGCCAAGCCACAATGGCTTTGGTTTTTCAAGACAAGCTCTCTCTGTGTAGCCCCGAATGTCCTGGAACTCCCTCTGAATTTGAACTCAGAGATCCACTTGCCTCTGCCTCCAGGCTGCTGGGACTAAAGGTGTCCACCTCCACTTCCAGAAGACAAACTTCTTGCCAGGGAGGCTGACATACATTGTGATGTAAACTCCCTTGACTGGTCCAGTTTGGTAGCCATTGGGCTCCATTACCTATCTGTAGGCAGCTCTTTGAGAAACACTGACATATTCATGGCTGTGGCTTGGGCCATCTTCACAGGCCAGAAAGGGCTTCGTTTATCAGTCAGTCAACATGCAGAGAGAACAGTTTGTTTTGGAACAATTCAAGTCTGTAAAAAGATCCAATAGTACAAAGACCTCCTGGGTGCCTTCCACCTGGGTCTCTTTTGAATTCTGCCTATGGTGTACCTGCTACTAAGGGGTCAATTCATGAACTAGATTTCCTATCTGTTTCTTCATCAGAGCACCGTGCCCTCAACCTCATGAGGACCTCATTACACATGATCACAGGGTTTTCCCTATACAGCCTCATAGCAATCTGGGTCATATATTTTTGGCAAAAAAATGTTAGAAAAGTGATTCAGTGCTTCTTTACTGCTCCCTTACCAAGTGGCCCTTGTGAATTTGTTCCAATGCTTGTGGTAGTGGGTTCGATTGCTTGATTGAGATGGGGTTTGCCCCTGTTTTTTTCTTTTTATTAAGGTTGCTTTTTTTAAAAAAATGTGATTAATATTATATAAATATTTCATTACCCAGTCTACAACCGTGTGTGTGTGTGTGTGTGTGTGTGTGTGTGTGTGTGTGTGTGTATGTGTGTGTATGTGTGTGTATGTGTGTGTGTGTGAAGGCTGGAGCTCCCTGTTGACAGTCTTTCTCAATTACTCTCCCTTGATTTCTAGAAACAGGGTCTCTCACTGAAGCGGGACCTCCCAGTTCGGTTAGACTGGTAAGCCTCTGGGTCCTCTTGTCCATGCCCTGGGCCTTCCCAGCTCTGGGTCTAGAAATGTCTGCTTCCCTACTTGGTTTTTCACATGGGTGCTGGGGGTCAAGTGAAGGTCTTCACATTCAGGGGGCAAATCCCCCAGTCCCCACTTGTTTGCTTTAATATCAACTGATGCTTCTTGCTGGAGTTTTTTTGCCAAGATGTTTACCAAATGGTAATTTTCTAATTGTGTCACTCCCTGTATATTTAACAACTGGTATTCCTATGAAAGCACACACTGTCTCATCTCCATTTTAAAACTCACTTATAAGCCATTCACTAGTTAATGGGTTATAATCCTTTATTGCCACTTTATTGATACTTAAGTTGATCTACATTATGACAGAGTCCCAAGCATGTGACTAGTATGTTCTTCTGAAATCTCTCTCTCTCTCTCTCTCTCTCTCTCTCTCTCTCTCTCTCTCTCTCTCTCTCACACACACACACACACACACACACAGACAGACACACACACACACACACACACACACACACACACACACACACACACCCTGGTTGCATGCAAGGTGGCAATAGGAATTGAACCCAGGGCCTTTACACATATTCAAGAGGAACCCTCTTGAATGCTCAGCCCTTTCAGCAATGGTTCTTGACACCTTTCTTTCCTAATGCTAGGTTAACCACTTGTCTCGGGGGCTTATTTTCTTCTCATGAAGATAAATATTTAGAGGAGCTGGAGAGATGGCTCCGTGATTAAGAGCACTGACTACTCTTCCACAGGTCCTGAGTTCAATTCCCAGCAACCACATGGTGGCTTACAACCATCTGTAATGAGATCTGGTGCCCTCTTCTGGTGTGTCTGAAGACAGCTATAGTGTACTTATATATAATAAATGAATACATCTTGAAGAAAGAAGAAGAAGAAGAAGAAGAAGAAGAAGAGGAGGAGGAGGAGGAGGAAGAGGAGGAGGAGGAGGAGGAGGAGGAGGAGGAGGAGGAGGAGGAGGAGAAGAAGAAGAAGAAGAAGAAGAAGAAGAAGAAGAAGAAGAAGAAGAAGAAGAAGAAGAAGAAGAAGAAGAAGAAGAAGAAGAAGAAGAAGAAGAAGAAGAAGATGAAGAAAGATATTCAGAAACCATGACCTGGGTGATAAGTATTCCCCTTGCTCCTAGAGTGTTGTTGCTCCTAGCCCTCTCGGTGTGCAGAGCCAAGAGATACATGTGCTTTTATGTGTGTGTGTGCGCGTGCACACACACACACACACATGTGCATGTACACACCCAAGCACACACGCACATATGCTCATGTGCACATGTTTCTCTATCCACGCTCTGTCTCCATTTATCTGGGTCCTGCCAACCTTCCTGACTTTATTTGCTCCCTGCCCTGTGTATACCCATTCTCTCAACTGCACAGTGCTGCACTTGCCCATACAGGGCTCACTGCCAGTGGCTGCCCCTGCTTTTGCTCCCTCTTCACCCTAGACACTCTCACACACGCATTTGCCTGCCCAGTGCCTGTGGGGCTGAATTAGGACAGAGAGGGAGTAAGCCAAAGAGTTGTTTCTCAATTATAAGGAAAAGCAGGCAGTGGCTAAATCAGGATTTCTTGTAAGGCCCCACTTTAGCACTCAACCTGGAAGGCCCAGCTACCTGGATGATGCTATGGTTGAAATAAAATGGGTCTTAAGTCCTCTAAGTCTACTTTAGAGCTGTGATCATGGCCAGAAGGGTGGGAGGAGGTGGTATTTATGTATTCTACAGTGTATTTTGGCCCCGGCTCTAATAGCAGGAACGGGGCTGTCAGTGCTGGTTTTAACATTGCTAAGTCAGCAGAATGCTTGTCAACTGGTCTAGACACGCACAGTGCCTAACGAAATGAGAACAAGAAACAATTGATTTCTCAGCTGTACGAAGAGGTTGGACTCATCCTTTCAGAGCAGTCTTGCATGACAGTCATTCATCCTACTCGCATGCCAAAAAAGCCCCCCTACCACACACACTAACTATAAAGAGTGCTCACACAGAGGGGTTCACTGAAGTCAGCCCATCCATCATGTTTATGAGGACCACGTTCTATGGACACCAGCAGATCAGAGCAAAATAACCATCAGGAGGGATAGTGATTGTGGCTGCTTGTGCATCTTCTAGGCACCCACCTACCACATATGGTCCTCTGGTGAAACTCAAAGCCCAGATCCAAGTGCTGGCAGGCAGCACACATAGGAAAAAATGAGACATCAAGGGTTTTGGCCTCTCTCGTCAGGATCACTAGACAATAAGTGCGTCCCTATTTTCAGGGCTCATGGTCACTCAGATGAGCTTCCATTTCCTATCAAACCCTTCCAGATGAAGTGAACATTCCTAGAGGGAGAATTTGAGAATGGTAGACGTTTGTAGTGGCACACAGCTGGTTACAGTTAGGAGTTGGCTAGTAGTGGATGACTCCAGGCTTTTCCAGCTAGACTATGCACTCTAACCGTGAGTGGGGGTTGTGTCTAGTTTTCTATGGTGTTTCAGTCCCTTTTTCTTGATATAGATAAGACTCAATTGATAGCTACTAACAAGAGAAGACGAGGAAACATGGGCCTTCTGCATATCACCCTCTCTCCTTTCATCTGTCTTTGGCACCTTATATGCCTCACGGGTTGGCTGACTGCATTACTTTAATCTCGGCACTGAGAAGTCAGACATCCCAGCTCAGGATACAGTTTGGACACCAGTTCTAGGTTGGTTTCTGCCACTTCATTAGTTTGGGACTTTCAACAGCGCTCCTAGGCTCCCCAGGACTCACTCAGTGAAATGGAAGATTGGACCGCTAGATCTCTCAGAATCCATACCTCTGCAGGTGCTTACTCAGGCCTTATGGTCTCTCAGCATCCATGCCTCTGCAGATGTTTACTCAGGCCTTACAATATGGCCGTGTCCTGAATGACAGCACAAAGGTTGACAAGGAAACTCGGAACTGTGGTCTATGATAATACAAGAAAGACCGTCATCTGCACACTGAAGTTCAGCCTTCTGTTTCACTGTTTGCTTGCTTCCTGGAGTTCAGAAAGAAAAGCAGAAGGTACCAAGAGCTGCTACATCGCTAGCTCAGGGGACAGCTAAGACACAGATACCCTGCCACTACTACCTTCTGCTTCACTTTTACACCCAAAACGTCCTTCCCCCAGTGATGGAAGATTTCACTCTACAAGTCCTTTCCATATTTCATGTTTTGAACTCTTTTTTTTTTTTAACAAAGTGCAGTGTCATAACATTTAAACTAAAGGATCAATAGGCAGATTCCTTCTGCACAGTTGCTTTTATTTTTTCTTGCAAAATAAATTTCCATTCCTGAAACATGGGCAAAGCAACTTTTCACTTTCTTCTTTCTCCCCCTCACTGTAAAATTGGCCGGCATTTGTTGTAAATGTAAACTATCTAAAATATACTTTGGAAATTTATTTCAAAATTACTGGCATACATGTCTAATGGGCCTTGTGCTGTATCTAAGAAGTGAGAATATTAGTCCTGCAAAATTATACACTGTCAAAGGTAGAAAAGACAATGGAGAATATGAAAATCAATGTTTTTCCAGTTGCTGTTGGAATAGTTTAATGGGTCTTCAAATGGTTTTGATGTGACAACCGGTACTTTATGTATGTAATGGAATAGAAATATCAAACTATATTACCATACCTGGAAAAGTTTTGTTTAGGCAAGTTTTGACATATTTAAAATATATCAAAGCTACCGAAGAATGTAAATAACTGCACAGTAGACAAATACGTTCACTTATGTAAACATGATTATTTATGATTGATTACTTTGATGTCCTGTTTAATTTAGACATGGTCTATTGAAAATGAAAATTGAAAAAAACTATTAAAAACTTATTGAGTGTCTAAATGTATAAGGACCTATGTAAAAATAATTCACTGAACTGTAGGTTATTAGCTTGTATAAATATTAAAGGTATTCAATTTGTAACTTTAAAGCTGTCAGAAAGAATTCCACAAAGCATTTAAAAAAGAAATAGCAATTTTTTTTGCATGAGTTCTTCCTCCAACACACACACACGCGCACACACACACACACACACACACACACACACACACACACCAGAAAGGAGGGGATTAATACTTCTTGTTTCATTTTGCAAGGCTTGTATTGACTTGATACCCAAATCAGACCAATATGACATAATTTTATACATGAAAATCCTCAGTAAAATGTTATTATTCTGGTCAACTTGACACAAGATAATTATATGAGAAGGGGGAGCTACCAAAGAGCTGATGCTTCCATAAGATTCCCTGTGGGGCATCTTCTTACTTAGAGTTGCTATGGGATTGTCCAGCACCCTGTGGATGGTGTCACCCCTAGGTGTGTGGTCATAGCTGAGCGAGCCATGGAGAGCAAGCCATCACTATGACCTTTGCTCCCATTCCCGCCTCTACACTCCTGCTTTGAGTCTCTGACCTGGCTTCCCTTCAAATAGATGTGAGGTGAAATGAACTCTCCTCCCCAAGTTGTCTTTAGTCTAACACAGCAACACTGACCCTAAGTAAGACAACTGACAAATCAGATCAAATCTATCAGTACATGAAAAAGCTGGGGTGTGGCTCAGTGACAGTATACTTACCTAATGTGTATAGGTCCTTGGCTTTGATACCTAGCATCTCCAAAGAAAAGAACTACTAGAAAAATATTAAAAGAATTATATGCCATGGCCAAATTGGATCAACATTCAAGAATCAACTACATAATAATATTGATTTGTGTAGGATGAGAATTTGACAAAATTGAACTCAAGGTTTATAAAGAAAAATAACCAACATAATAACTTTCTTAAACTAGGACTAAAGGAAATTGTCTTCAATTTGACATAAAAAGCAGCTATAAAAAGCCCATGGCCATTATGTTTAAGCAACTTGAGAGATGACTTTTTCTATCAGACGAAGAATAAGGCAAAAGAAGAGTCATCATTTTCATTAAATAAGATACCAGACGTTTTAGCTACTACGGTAATCACAGAGAGAAATAGATGCCACACTGTTTGAAAAGGAAGAAATTGAATTTATTTTTTATTTTTTATTTTTTATTTTATTTTTAAATATATATATACATATATATATATATATATATATATATATATATATATATATATATATATATATATAGAGAGAGAGAGAGAGAGAGAGAGAGAAAGGAAGGAAGGATCCTAGATCTAATAAGTGAGTCCTTGTAGGGTATAAGATAGACATGCACATGTGCACACACACACACCAATTATTATACTATTTCTGTATACTGTATTTTCTGTTTCCTATATACTATATTCTGTATACATTCCTGTATAGATAACTATAAACACCTGAAAATTAAATTTAGAAAGACAATTCAATGTAAAGTCACTTAAGATAAACTGAAGTGCTGATACACAATATTTGTATCCTGGAGAAAAGCATAGGAAAATGCCTAGGAAAGACATTAAGGAAGCCCATACAAATAAAAGGAACTTTGTGTCCATGGACCAGAAAACTCACTGTGGTAAGTATGTCATCTCTTCCAAAATTGATTGGTAGATGTAATGCAATTTTGATTAAAATCTCAACATGTTTTCAACAAAGACAAATTATAAGGTTTATATGCAAATACTAAAATCTTGTGATACTAAAATAAAATGGAAAACACGACTATTTCCTACTAGGTCTTACTACATAACTATAAAAGTCAGGTGGAATGATATCACACAGTGCCCTCCCTGGACACAGCAGATCAGAAAAGGAAACCACTCTATGGTGTCCATCTGCTCTCTCAGGGAGAGGATGAAAATGCAGTTCTATGGAGGATAGCTGGCTGGTCTTTCTGATAAACGGTTCTGAGGCAGGTGGATACCTCCTGTTGAAAAGAGTCACTCCTATCTTATAAAATTTCCCAACTAAAAACAAATCAACATTTATTTGTTTAAATGCATTTTATTAACTTTTCTGCGGATTTCATAATCCATACATTATATTTTAACCAGTCGCCCCATGTTCCCTCTTAATCCCTCTTACATCTACCACTCCCTTGGACCAGAAGACTGGTCCCATTTCTCCCACTTCCTCCCAACTTTAAGTTCTTTTTCCTTTTTTTAAACAGCTCACCGAGTTCAATTTGTGGTGTCCATATACTCATGTGGGCAAGGCCATCCACAGGAGCATGGTTGCTCTACTAGAGGCCACAACCTGGGATCATATATTTAAAATATAAAAATAGAAAACATTTTTAAAAACATTTTATGTGTCAGAGTGCTTTGTCTGCAGGTATGTCTGTGCACCACTTGCATGCCTAGTGCCCAAAGAAGTCAGGGGACATCATGGGATCTCTCATGGGTCTGGAGTCACAAACAGTTGTGAGCGGCCATGTAGGTGCTGGGAATTAAACTCAGGTCCTCTGGAAGATCTGCCAGTGCTTTTAAGTGCTGAGTCATCTCCCCAGTCCCCCAAATTAGAAAACTATTACAAGAAAACATAGAAGAAAATCTTTAGACTCTAGGTCTAGGCAAAGAGTCCTTAAACTGGCATTAAGTGCATGGATACACACATAAATGAGGACAGTGGTACTGTAAACCTTCAGTTTTGAGAAAGTCCTCTTATAATGAGGTTGAAGAAGGGGCACAAACTGTGAGAAAAGAAATTGAAATAACACATCCTACAAAGGGCTAGTATCTATAATATATAAAGAACTCCCCATAGTCAACGGTAAAAAATAAAACAAAACAAAACAAAAAAAAAAAAAAAAACAAGAACCGATCAAAACTGGGCAAAAGATATGAAAAGACATTTTACCAAAGAAGTTTTATGGATGGAGAATTAGGCTGTGGGAAGGTGTTCAGTATTTTCCAGTCACAACACATGTGTCAGAATTACAGCAATAGAAACTAGTCAGAGCAACAGATACAAGGATGCAGAGAGGTTGAATACACTACTGATGGCATTATAAAAAGATAGGGTCCATTCTAGAAAAGATTGGCAGTTTATTATTAAAAAACTAAATATAGGATACTACATGACCCAGAAATTTTACTTTTGAGCGCTTGCCCTACAGAAAAAAGTTTTTAAGAAAGTTTATTTGCATAAAGATCTGCATATGAATGTCTGTAATAATAGCATCAACCTGTAAGCAAAACAAACACTCTTCCATATATTAATGGATAAGCTAACTGTGGAACATGCATACGGTGGGATGGTCCCCAGCAAGGACAGAAGCCAACCTCTCATACATGGAGCCAGTGTGGAGAAATCTATAGGACCACAGGCCGAGTGAAAAGGACAAGTTCCATGAGTTACACATTGTGTGATTGGATTTATATCACATTCTTGAAATGAGAGAAAACCATTGAGCAACTCAGTGGCTGCTACAGTTAAGGACCATGGTAGGAGATGAAAGAGGGAGGAACTAGTGAGGGGGAAGCATGGGAGGCTGGCAGACCAAGAGATCTTTGCAGTGAGAATACTTTGTATCAGTTGTTTCTGGGCCTTTGGCTAAGATCTAATGAGAACACTTTGTATCTACCTGGATTGAGGGCACCCTCTTGGTTCTTACTTTGCCTAAAGGTTTTGGCAGATATTGCTGGTGGCCAATGAAGGAATGTGGTACATACATGGAATCTGTCTGTATCATTTCTTCCAGCTGCCTGTGAACCAACAATGGTCTCAAAGTAATGGTTTCATTTTGAAAACTGAAATGCCAACTATCCCCCAGCTGAGTCTCACATAAAAAATGCAGTGAAGTATACATAATCTGGGGGAAAATCAAAGTAACCATTGGTAGATTCTAAATAGTTTCTTTTCTTGATACAGCATGGCTTTTTCTGTCTATACTCCCTAAAACATGTGGTCTTAATCACAACCTTGTGCATAAAAGCACCCAGAATTTTATTTTTATGTAATGTTATTAGTATGATACAGAAATTGCCTTGCCAAGCAATTTAATTTATGAATGTAAAACGAAAGTCCTATATGTACAGCTAGAAGAAATTCAACTGTGGTTCTGTAAAATACTCTTGAGAAAGGAGATGATAATTTTCCTTCATAGTATAGCTAAAAGATAACCAGAGTGTGCCTGCATGATGCAGGGATAAACAGCTTTCTCCAACAGAGGTTTTTGTTCAACTTGTTTTTGTCTGCTTTTTTAGGACACCCTTCAGTTGAGTTCCTCAGCCTAGGGAGCAGAAGGGTGTCACACTCAACTGCATTTAGGAGCCCATGGAACAGGAGTGGGGCCATTCTCAGGAGTGGAGTCTTTCTGAGGAGTGGGGCCATTCTCAGGAGTGGAGTCATTCTCAGGAGTGGAGTCTTTCTGAGGAGTGGGGCCATTCTTAGGAGTGGGCCATTCTCAGTAGTGGGGCCATTCTCAGGAGTGGGGCCATTCTCGGGAGTGGAGCCGTTCTCAGGAGTAGGGCCATTCTTACATTCTAAGGAGAAGGTTCCCACACTTGTGTATCCAGAGCACAGAAAGCTCGGGAAGGGCCTTGGGGGAGGGGAATACTTGCCATCCCGTCTCCTGTGATGTCCATGTTGGGCAATCGTCTCCTCTGTTTGGTGCCAGAGATTGAGCCAGCATTCTACCACTGAGTTTCGGTCCCTTCACCCCAAGCGTGGCAGGCAGTTCCTTTTCTGGTCGGCTTATTTTTGTTTGTATTTGTATCTCTGTGCTTCTAACTTTTTTTATTTCCTACTGTTTTTGCTGTTTGTTTTATTTTGCCTGTTAGTTTTCTAAAGAGAAAGATGGGAGTTGGGCATGTGGGGAGGTGAGGGGAAGATCTGGAAGGAGTTGGGGGAGGGGAAAGCAAGATCAAAATGTGTTGTATGGAAAAGATTATTTTTGATAAAAAAAATAAATAAATTATTGGTTTAAGAAAATATTCCATTACTTCATGCAGTTGGAGGAGTCCCGGGGATTCTGGGTTAGGTTCTCTGCTGCTCAGCACTGACGTTACAACGGGGACAGCATGTCTGCATTCTCTGCCTGGGGAAAATGGGCTCCACCAGAGCATGGCAGCTGGAGTGCCTTGGTCACTTTCTCCTGCCCCAGTCACTGTCAGCACATCATCACTCTCACTGTTGCCCTGGTGAGGACAGAGAGCTTCCTGAATAGCGAACCATTCCCGTGCAGAAAATCAACTGGTGCTGGAGACTTTGCAAGAAAATGTTTCCTTTGATTTTTCTGTCAAAGTCTCTCTTCTGTCCTCTCCTCTCCCTTCTCCTTTCCTCCCCTCCGTTCCCCCTCTCCTCTTTTCCTCTCCTCTTCTCCCCCTTCCTCCTTCCCCATCTTTCCCCCTCTCCCCTTCTTTTCTCCTCTCCCTTCTTCTTCTTCTCCTTCTCCTTCTTATCTTCCTCCTCCTCCTCCTCTTCCTCCTCCTCTTCTTCTTCCTCTCTCTCTCTCTCTCTCTCTCTCTCTCTCTCTCTCTCTCTCTCCCCCCCATAAGGAATATAAGGTGTGATGGCTCAATGCAGTAAAGTCATAGATGGCTGATGAAAAGCACTGCAGAATTCACAGTAATATGGGTATGGCATATACTGCATGAGCACACGAACAGAGCTGGTTTCTAAAGTTGATGCAAAGACCTTTAGGATGGGATGTCAACATTCAATAACTAAGTGAGCAATGGCGATTGTTAATTTATTTTTTTTAAAAAATAGAATGATGGGATTTTAAGGGTGATGGGGAAACAGAGCAATAGAATGCAAGAGACAAGCATCAGAATGGGGCGGGACTAACTAGAGGAAGTGCTGGTTAGTTTTTGTCAACTTGACACAAACAAAAATCACCTGGGAAGAGGAAGCCTCAGCTGAAGAATTGCCTGGGTCAGATTGGCCCATGGGCCTGTCTGTGGGGCATTTTCTTATTCAATGATTGTTGTGAGAGGACTCAGCCTACTGTGGGCACTGCCACCCTGGGTAGGTAGGTGTCCCTGATTTCTATAAGAAAGCAAGCTGAGCAACCCATAGGAAGCAGTTGTTTCTCCATGGTCCCTGACACATTCTTGCCTGGGTGCCTGCCCTGATTTCCCTCAGTTATAGACAGTGATTGAGACGCGTACCCCAAATGAACCCTGTCCTCCACACGCTGCTTTGAGTGACTGTCTATCACAGCAACAGAAAGAAAAGTCGGACAGAAGAGAATGAACTGCACGAGGAGAGGGAGCTCAGGGAGGTCAGTGGGGGGAAGCAGGAAAGAGGACAGAGATGTGGATAAAGATGCCACGATGAACCTACTGGTTTTTATGCCGGCTTAAAATTAATAAAATAATTTCTAATAAAATGCTACATATTAATAAAACCAGAAAAATCTTACCATGTCTAAAAAGACCAAGATGTCTGACTAAGGCAAATGAATAAGGAGCTCTGGAAGTGAGCCTGCTGGAGGCCTGAACCTAATGAAGGCAGTATTCCTCCTTCCCCAAAACAACTACCAAGTCTCAAACAGGAGCAGACGCTGCAAACTCAAGCCCACTTTGCTGTCATGGTTCCCTTTTGATCTTTAAGGGACTCCTCCAGCCCTTGCAAGTTTCCTCAGCACTAATAAAGATCTTCCTAGCATGACAGACCACCTTCATGACTTGGGTAGCAGTCAATATCTTTAGGAAAGAGCATCTGAGCACAGAAGGTACAACACCTATGCCCTCATCTCATGGCTGTTACCAGGAAGGGAGAGGGGTCTTCGGGGTCACGGTCTAGGGTAGTGGTTCTCAACCTTCCCACTTTGACCCTTTAATACAGCTCCTCATGTTGTGGTGACCACCCCCAACCATACAATTATTTTTGTTGCTGCTTCATGACTGTAGTTTTGCTACCGTTGTGAGTTGTAATGGAAATATCTGATATGTAGGATATCTGATACGCCACCCCGAGGGGGTCATGAGCATCAGGTTGAGAACCACTGACCCAGAGGCTTTGGAGATGGGTACAAACTTTCTTGGTCTCCTGGGCGCATGAGATCTCTTGAATTTGTCTGGATATAGAAATATAAGCTGAGAATGCATAGCTGACAAAATTCCCAGGAGTGATTGGAGTTGCTTCCTGAGCCTCGGATCAGGAACATTTCCAGGCTCCAGTGTCTGCCCACAGCACTCCCCTGGGAGCTCTGCCATGCCCTCAGTGTGGGGCACAGGGGTGTGGTAGGGATGGGTGAAGGCCATAGTATGGAATAAGCCCAAACCATTAATAACCCCTTTCCTTCTAAACAAGCTACTGTTAAGAGTGAATTGGCTATAATTTTCAGAGGGCTTTTGGCTATCAGCACTACAATTAGGAAACAGAAAACCCGACCAACAGAAACATACTGAAACCACAGGCTAAACCGCCACTCTGCTATAATAATTCATTCCCTGCCCCCCTCCCCAAAATAAGCACGATCCAGGCAGATCATATTCCTGCACACTATGGCCATAGGCAATCTGAACGCTCCAAAAGTCCAAAGAAAATAACGCCCTGACCACCTCCCCCCCTTCACCAAGTCCTCTCTCATGCGTCTCTTTGCCAGGACTGCCAACCTGTGAGTTAAGGACAAATTTATTTATGAAATCCAGCCAGGTTTTGTTTATAGTATGGCCTATGAGGAAAGGACTGCTTTTTACATGCTTTTTAAAAATAAAAAGAAGGAATGGGCAAGAAGAAGCAACACCGAAAATATGCTCAACATTGTACCTTGTAGGAAATGCTTGCCTGCTACCCACTCACCTGGTGGCCAGGTCTTAGAGCTTTGGGTAGACAACCAAAATCTGAGATCATTACTAATAACATGCCCTCCCCCCCCCAAAAAAAAGTCCATGTTCCTGTCCAATGTCTATCAAACCTAAGGCCCAGCCCGAGGGAGGCATATCAGTGAGCAGGAAACTTGCCAGATGATCCCCGGGGACAGTGTGAGATGTCCATTGAGCTTCCCTTGCTCTCCTGATCCAAGGACGGTGACAGGAAAAAAGAATGATGTTTGGCCAAAATGTTCCAATCTTACACTACAGTAAAAAATTTGGAAGTATGGTAAGGGTTCTGAAGGCCAAGAATCCCACTTCTCTCTCGGAACCATGGTAACCACAGGCCTCGTTGGTTGTTTCTGTCCACCGGTCACATCCTGATGTCCCAAAAGGCCATCAAAGGCAAACCCCTCTCCTTCTACTTTTTCTGCTTACTAGTCTGTGGTCCTAGCATGAGTAGACACAATCCTTGGAAGGGATGGCCCAGCTTCCTCCCACCCTGGGAACTGAGTGACTCCATCCCAAAACCCTGTTCTTCTTATTCTCAGTTTCCCTTCAGTTCTGTGCAACCGGCTAGTTCAAGAGAATTGGAGAAAACAAAAGCAAACGGAAAAGCATGCTTTCTTCCTAATGGGCCCTGAGAAGTGAGGGGCCCTCAGAGTTTTCATCTCTTTCCCTATAGGTGAGAGGTTTTCAACCTGTGAGTTGTGACCCCTTTGTGGGTTGAATGACCTTTCACAGGAGTCTACAGAGACTACCGGAAATATCCAATAGCTACCTCATGATTTGTAACAGTAGCAAAATTACAGTTATGAAGTAATAATGAAAATAAATTTTTGGTTGGGGGTTAACACTGTGAGGGGCCCCTCTTGGAGTCAGTACAGAACACACCTAGACACCGAGAGGGGCTGGGGCAGGGGGTGCCTCTGGATAGGACAATGAGAGACAGCAGGAGTTTTTACCGGAGTGGCTTTTAAGGAGAAAAACGGGGAAAGTTTGTGTTAAAATGAACTGGTAAGTCCTGATTGGACAAGTTAGCCAGTGTGGCCAAATAATGAATTTTGGTTCCTGGATCTTTGGTGTTTTGATAGTTG
The DNA here is from genome assembly GCF_021556685.1 of Rattus norvegicus. NCBI lineage: Eukaryota > Metazoa > Chordata > Mammalia > Rodentia > Muridae > Rattus > Rattus norvegicus. The sequence continues at coordinate 64,920,107 of NC_141549.1, forward strand.
GACTTTGTGATGAGTCTCAGGAATGAGTCAGTGGCCAAAAAGGTGGATAGACGTGGGGCCTAGCTTTAGGGATGTAATCTAACAGGGGAGAGATATGGGGAAGGGAAGACCTACTGGTCCCATGTTTGCCTGCTTGGGCCTATCAAAGAGCCCTTCAACCACAACGTGAGAAACTGTATTAAGGGTTGTAGTGTTAGGAGGTTAGAGAACCACTGCTGTAGACTGTGGTCTCTGCTGCTCTGTGCAGCTTGCACATTAATGAGTGTAGAAAGTCCAACAATGTTCAAGAGTACAGTTTACTCCGTGATTCATGGCCCTTCTTACAGGACTTTGTATTCAGAAGTCTTTGAAAGACTGAACATGTTGGCTAATCTCAGAAGTACTCAAGCCACCACTCTGTCTCCTACTTCCTTTATTCTCATTCAGTTATCTGTGTTCACTTCAGGAGGGTCTGGTGGGTCAATGGCTGAGATCAGAATAGTACTCAGAATCACAGCGCTTGAGAGGCAGAGGCAAGCAGATCTCTAAATTGCAGGCCATCCTGGTCTATATAATGAAGCCCAGGACATCCAGGGCCACATAGAGAGACTGTCTAAAAACAAAAGAGAAAACAGCAGAATGCAAGGCTCTGGTTTGCAAGATCTTTCTGCGGCTCCTGGTTCCACTGGAAAACTCTGGGGCCTATGCACACACAGAGGAATGGGTGCAAACCACCGAGACTTGCTTCGCAAAAGGGACCTGAGCAGCCGCCATCCCAGTGACAGTGCAGAGCTGGGCACTTAGAATTCTGGGAACATTGTCTCTCTTTTACTTTGTTTTTATCTCAGTCATTTTAGAGACTAGATAAAAGGATTCACAATTAATCATTCTAAAATTCTGTTTCATATTCATGAAGAGCAATGTTGCCTTTTTTTTTTTTTTCCATTTCTGCACTAGTCAACTGCGGGCAATGTAGACTTTTCGAGAAAGCTAGTGTATCAGTTTCAAACCACTGTGACAAATGACTGAGAGCGCGACTTGGAAGGTTTATTTTGGGTCCTGGTCAGTTGAATGTAACGCTGTGGTCCTCTGGTGAGGCAGAATACCACAGCAGAATTAGCGTGGGGGTCCCATGCAGCTTACTTCAGGGCAGCCCAGAAAAAGAGGGAGTCAGGAAGAGACACAGGGCAAGAGGTGCGGCCGAAGGCACCCTTCCCTGCTTGTGATTTAATGTCCTCCAACCAAGCCCCACCTCTTAAATTTCCTGCCATCTCCCAAAAATAGGAAGGCTAACTTCAGACCAGACTGGGAGACATTTCACATTCAAGTCACAGTAGTTATAGATGGAGTTCATGGTTGGATCTACATATTAGCTGCACAACTTCTGTTCACACTACCTTTCCACAGCTGCCGAGGGCTGCAAGCACTTTACCCCTCCCCCTCCTCCTCCCCCTCAACCCCTTGATTTTCTTTCTTTCTTTTTTTTTTTTTTTGAACTCTCTGAAAATCTCATGTAGGGTACATATCTGCTATTCAACTGGGGAGTCTAGGCCACACCAGCAGATAGTTTATTTTCCTGGATACTGTGTCTATGAGGTTGAGTAGTTCAAAGCCAAGCGAGACCCATAGTTTCCCCAGGATTGTCCCAGGGAGGGAAGGAGGGTGGGAGGAAGCAGAGTCATGACTTTGGATGACTCGGATGTGTGGAGGATAACGGTCACCTCCGCTCCTCCCCTCTGGTTCTAGGTGAAGGCTGCATCATCCACTCTCACTGTCAGATAGCTTAAAGCACTGCCCCCTCCCCACCCTGAAAGCCTTTCAGCTTTTCACATCCACTGAACAAATACAATCTATACCTTAAAAAAAAAAGACATGTCTGGAAATAACATTGACTTAAAATATGCTTCCCCTTCTTCTTCCAATGCTAAAAAATTGAAGAAAGTTTTTTTTTTCTGTATTTATTACATTTTCACTTTTGAGATACAAAGAAACCATTCTCTTCCACCACACACACACACACACACACACACACACACACACACACACACACACATCCATTCTTGTGATTTTTTTAAAGTGCATCTCCCCTCTACCAATGTATACAAAAATAGTTCTTACAAACATGCAGAAGTTTCTGGACAAGGCACATTTAGGCATACAGTGACGTCAAGCCCGGTCAGTTGAATGTTCACATTAAAGCAGAAGTGTAACAGCATCACGTGTGCATTCTAGAAGTCCTTGGGCCCCAGGGGTCTCTGGGAACTAGCAGCGACACCGTGGAAACACACACAGCTTTGCTGATGGAGCTGTGGGTACCTCACAGCCCTCAGCCAGAGAAACCAGTCCTCTCTTGCCTGTTGTCCTCCTCGCTGCCACATCGTCTTTGAGTGACTCCGGAAGATCCCGTTACAGGTAAGATCCCAGGATTTCCAGAACATCTTATCTGCAGTTTCTGTGATTATGCCAGGAGACACAATTGAGTGCAGACCTTACCAGAACAAGGAGCCACCAAGCTACCATCTCAGGGATAAAATAACTCCCACCATTGACTCAAGTTGCTTCAGTTTCTGAAGAACCATAGACTTCCATTGTCTTCCTAGGTTTCCTAAGAAGAATTCTTACAATACCCAAATGCTTCCTGAAAGAAACATGGAGAATGTGTCTTGTGGTCTAGCTTATTTATTGTACCCATTTTGTAAAGAAAGGCACCCCAGGGAATTTGGGGAAATAAATGTGGAACTGAGAATGGAGTTGCCTTCCCTTCCTGGATCACAGTGTGTGGGGATTGGAATCCATCCAGCACCATAACCAAGAATTGCACGAAGGCAGATCTCCAGGTCAAGCCTGCAGTGGAATCTTCAAGCAAGAGGGCCTGTCATCTTCTGAGGTGTGTAAATTTGTCTACAATGGTGAACTCTGAACGCAGCATACAGTTTCTCAATGCAGCTCCTGCGGCTATCTCAGAGTCATGGGACAGACTGGGTCAAAAGGAGAAGGGCTGTGTTGGAGGCAGAAAACAGAAGACAGACTCTTCAGTCTCTACGTGACAGCCTTGATAAGGAAGTCAAGCATACAGGCTGCTTCATCGGGAAGGGTCATGACAAGCAGGCAAAGACATGCCCTTTGAGCTGAGCAGTGGGTGTGCACCCCAGGTGTGCTGGCTGGGGGTTCAACTAGCGCCCATAAGCAAGAAAGCTGGGGCAAATCTGGGCAAAAGGGGGTGATGGTATGTCTGTATTAGGAGAGATACATAACATGGAATTACCATATTTCATATTATGACAGGGAATGTCTGAAGGTCATCATTCTACACCACTCGATAGACTTCATTCTGTAGTTCCCCCAGGCCCTTTCATGATCTGTAGTCTGCAGTAACAGTGCCCCTGGCTGCCTTCCTTCTTACCACAAAATGCATGACCCAGAAGAGATCAGTTTTGCTTCCATCCAATTTAAATCTAGCTGCTCTGACCACCAAATCCGGAACATTTAAAGTATGCCCATAAAGGTATGCTTAGATAAAACACAAACTCCCCATCGCCCAATTTCAGCTTCACTTTACAAAGGTGATTTCCTCACAGATACCAGCATGCAACCCCAGATCGCTACCCCTCTGAGAGAGGCACAATATACAATTCACAGATTACAGACTAGTACCAGTTTTAGGAATAAGATATCATAGAAAATAACATTTTAAAAAAGTCAAAATGCTTTACACTTCAAAAGTGAAAAAGTTAAGATAAAAAATAAACCACACACGCTAGGATCAAAAACATTTGATGTCTGCCTGTTGCTAACTTATGAAGTCAGAGGGCAAAGGGCTACGCTCAGCGACCCCGCCTCTGAATCTGTGAGACTCCCTCTTGTCTCAGGGAAACATCACTTTAGTAAGAAAAGCAGACGTCTTTTACCAAACTTCCAAAACAAAACAACACCCCTAAATGTCTACAAATATGCATGTAAAAAGTTTCCAAACTCCCCTATAAAATTTTAATTTGCCCTAAAGAAAATCACAGGGTTTGGAGGTTTACCCAACAGTCAGAGTTCCAGGAGTCTTACACTAGCGAATGATAACTGCAATCCAATATGGTTAAGAAAAATTCATCTGATACCTCAGAGTTGACATTTAAAATAACATAGAAAAACTTGGTAAGGTTTTTCTCCCCTATCCTTTTATAATACACACCATAAATAAAAAAAAAAAAAACCTACTCAGTGTCCTTGGGGGTCCGTAAAGCATCCTGAATATGACTGTATACTGCAAACACATTTAAGCGTGCTCTGGAGGATTCCAGGATATGCTAGTCTTGCTATTGGAAAGTCTCAGACAAGGCACTGAAGTGGACACTCCAGGAGACGTGAGAGCTACGACTCTCTCAAACAAAAGCAGCTCACACAGCTTGTCACTGAGTCTTCTGAAAACTCGGGGTGAAACTGAGTGCTTCGAAAGCTCCCCCAAAGTCCAAGAGGAAAAGCTAAAAGTTCAGACTGTCCCACCTCGTCCCGGTGCTGTGCCATGTGACCCCACACGGGAACCAATGACTTTCCAGTAACTAATATGTTGCTCTCTGTTGGGATACAGAGGAGGGGTCAGGAAGAGAGGGGAGGGACTGCCTATCCCAGACACAAACTACTTATTTGCTTTGACTATCACATCCAGATCACTGGATAGGCTGTGTAAGGGGAGGAAATGTAGTGAAAGAGCTTGCACAGAAAACGGCTGTCCCCCATTCCTCTTCTGAGGCTGTAGGGTATCAGGCCAGTGTGTCACAGAACTGAGGCGACTCCCTCCGAGTCCGTGTGGAATGAAGGAGACACTTGGAAAGCCATGGGCAGGGCAGGACCTCGAGGTCAACTGTAAGGCTGGAAAAGGCTGGAGCCTGGTTTCTGGGTGACTTTCGAAGACCAAGTGTGGAAGGGAGGCCAGCTTTCTGTCCTTGCCAGCTTGGCTCCTCTCCAGACCCTTCTGGCACCATCCTGTGCATTCCCTTGTGGCCAACCCGGATACCACAGAGGTTCAGCACGCCTCCTCTCCTCTGAGCAAGAAACCAGGCGTGATGGAAGCACACTGGACTTGCCGGTTTGAGAAAAAGGTGAACAGGATCCTGTCTTTTCAAAAACCACGCCTAATGGCAGATCAACTTCCCTCTGGCCTCGCGTTCTCACCTCCACCTTGATCAGAGACACAGACTGTCAACTGCAGTCAACTCACTAGTAATAGGGCCCCAGCTTTTCATACCCCAGATAACTAGGCCACTCTGGAAACAGGCCGAAGGAACACCGAGGGCTCCCGAACTGGTCAAAAGAGATTCCAAAATCCGGCCCATTGTACGGCTCAGTCATTCCCTGGGTGGATCTGAGTTCGGCCCTGGTGATCCTGTAGTTTTTGCCTTTGTTGCTGTCCCAGTACGACTGGCCGTTACACTCGTAGCACACGGCGAACTCCATTCTTTCATAAGACTGGATTTTCTCCGGTAGGCTGATATCAAAGGAGAATGTGTCCCTGTCTGAACCAGCGTAAGTGTCCTTCACATACTGACAAGGGAAGTCTGTGAAGCTTTTCCAGGTATCGAATGTCATCCTGATCTTCACAACCTTCTCGAATGCCAGGTTCTGGACCTTGACGGTGCCCGCGATGGCTTTCTCCTTCAGCACGCAGTTTTCGAGGCAGACATGGTTGGTCTGAAGCCGATTTCTAAAGTCTAAGTAATCTGCAGAAGGCTGCGGAAAATCCAAAACAAAGCTCTCACTCTCTGCTGTCGTCAGACTCACGATGTTGTCTAGGAGCTCAGTGATGTTAAACGGAATATCTAGTGGGTCATCGAATTCCGAGAACACTTTCACCATTGTTAGGGCCAGCCCCTGGTTGTCGGCGAAGGACACCCGCTTCTTCACCTTCTTCTCCTGCACTGTGGGGGCCACCATTCTGCCGGCTTCATCCTTGCTGCCCAGCTGAATACAAGGCCTCAGTGGCTTGTTCAGTTTGGGGGAGATCTTGAAGGTGAAGCGCTCTCTGCGCAGAGAAGGGGCCATACTGCTGTAGCTGTATTCTATGTCCACGGCCATCACGTTAGAGGGGCAGGCTAGAAGTCTGGGAAAGGGGAGGTGAGAGAAGACAGCGAAGAGGTCAGATGGATGCTTAAAGCCTCATTCTAGCACAGACCGACACACAATGTTGCCTTTCATCTGGGCTCACCGCTCCCATGTGGTCTCACAGGACACGGGTTTCTACAAAGATTGTGTGGAGGGGAGCATGAACTGGGGGCTGGGGGCGTGAATGGGAAGAGAAACTAAGAGTAAAACCAACAAAGAAAAGACTATGGAGGGGTTGGGGATTTAGCTCAGTGGTAGAGCGCTTGCTAAGGCCCTGGGTTCGGTTCCCAGCTCCAAAAAAAAAAAAAAAAAAAAAGAAAGAGAGAAAGAAAGAAGAGACTATGGAACTGGACAGTTTAAAGGCTAATTCATGGGCTTTTCTAACAGGCTGTCTTGGGGTCCTCCTGTATGCTAATAGACCACAGAGACGAATGAGAGGCATTAAAAATCATAGTTTCCTGTGAGGGGAAGGGGAATGCCTTTCATCGTAACACTAGGGAGGCAGACTCAGGTGGATTCTGAATTCTAGGCCAGCCTGGTCTACAGATTGAGTTTCAGGGCTACACAGATAAATCCTGGCTTGAAAAAGCAAAAGCAAAAAAACCAAAACAAAAGAATTATGGTTTCCTACTGTTTGCAGAATTACTTATTTGACTAAGAATTACTTATTTGACACCCCTTTTGTAGCATATGCCCCACAAACAATTGATCTGAGGATTGTTTCTGCTGTACACTGTAGACTTATTTATTTGACAAATAAACTTTATATTTCCGAGCTGGTGAGATGGCTCAGAGTAATCCCCGAGACCCACATAGTTGATGGAGGAATCCGGTTCCCACAGGTTGTCCTTCGACTCTTACACACACCGAATAGAGCACACACACCCATACTAAATAACTAAATGCAATAAAAAAAAATGCTGTTTTGACATATGTACACATTGTGGGACGGCTGACACAGCTCACATGAATCTCCTCACATACTTGGGAGGCGTGGTGAGAACCCAAAATCAACCCTAAGCAATGTTCAGGAACACGCTGTTATGAACGATGGCTGCTGCGACGAAATGGGTCTCTCGAATGTATTCCTCCTCTAGAATTAGAGTTCTATCTTTGGGTGGATGTTTCCCCAGTCCCACTGTTCTGTTGCATACTCAGTGTGCTCACCCTTTTAGATTCTACATAGGTGCGTTCCCTTGTCTTTCTGTGACTGGCTTGTTGCACTTAGCACAGTGCCCACCAGGCTCCTCTCAGAGTTTCTTCAATGACACCGATGACACCGATTCATTTTTGTCTGTGACTGAACAGCACTCCACTGTCTATTCACACCGCATGGTCTTTGTGCATTCATCCATGAAGAGATACATAGCTAGATTTTCTATCTTGGCTATGAGCGCTACTTCATGAGTATGAGACAATAAATGTCACCTCAACATACTGATTCCCTATCCCTCCTGTGGTAGGATCACTGGGTCACATAGTCTGTTTTTTTTTTTTTTTTTTTTTTTGTTTTTGTTTTTGTTTTTTTTCGGAGCTGGGGACCGAACCCAGGGCCTTGTGCTTGCTAGGCAAGCGCTCCACCACTGAGCTAAATCCCCAACACCCCCCCTTTTTTTAAGATTTATGTATTTATTGTGTGTTGTGTGAGTACACCATCACTGTCCTCAGACACACCAGAAGAGAGGACATCAGATCCCATTACAGATGGTTGTGAGCCATCCTGTGGTTGCTGGGAATTAAACTCAGAACCTCTGAAAGAGCAGTCAATGCTCTTAGCTGCTGAACTATCTCTCCAGCCCTAGTCATTTAATTTTTAACTTTCTGAGAAACACCGTGGTATTTTCTGTAGTGGCTGCATTATCTTTTTGAAAGATAACCATTCTAATAGGTATAAAGTGTGACCGCCTCGTGGCTTGAGTAATAAATACTGACTTAATCCAATACAAAAGCACCGAATTTATAAGGCAAATATTGACTTGGTGTTTTCCAGGCACCAGGCACTACGCTTTAAACACGGAAACTCATTGATGGGAGTGGACACAGACTTATTTTCATCAACCTCAAGGGAGGGTTTTACTGCTCTAGTATACTTTCCTTTAGAACAAGAATGAGCAGTTCATTTCTTTATACCATGATATACAGGTAGATATTTTGCCTTGTCATAAAAATTAAAAGCAGTCCAAAGGCAACGGAGGCAGAGAGACAGCATTAGGGAGGCAGAGACAGGTAGACCCCTGAGTTCAAGGCCAGCCAGGTCTACAGAGTGAGTTCCAGGATAGCCTCGGCTAAGGAGAAAATCTATTTTTTTTTGTATAGTGAAACTCTTGTCTATAGTAAACTAGTTAAATTCAAAAATAAAGAAAATTTATATTAGAAGTCCTTGTTTTTACCTAGTGGATTAGGAAATGAACTATAAAAGACAAGTTTTTTTCTTATTATCAAAGTTTGTCATAATCTAAATGTTATCATTTTCACTCTGACAGCACATAACATAGCATTTGCCCTAAATAAATAATTAAAATGTAAAGAAATTAACAGAAAGAAAAATGAGAATGCCTACTAAGAACTAAGAATGCCTCATAAAATCAATTGCACCATATCCACACCATTTAATTTTATACCACTAATCTCATTATTTGTAAAAGTATTGAAATGGCATGGACATTCTTACTTATGCTTTGGACTTTGTATTTTTGGCTTTTGAGAGAGGTCTCTCTCACTGAATAACTCTGGTTAACATGGTCTAGATGTGTAGACCAAGCCAGCCCCAAATTCCGAGATCTGCCTGCCTCTGCCTCTGCCTCTGCCTCAGCCTCCTAGGTTAGAGGTGTGGATTAGAGGCATGGCCATGTGTCAAGCTAAAATTTTATCTTGTATTGTTAATGTGAAAAAGAGCAGACAAAACTGTACACAATACCAGCTATGAGAGAAAATAGTATGGATATAGAAAATTGAGTCGAGATACAGTACACTCTCACATTTTCGTTTCCCATAGCTTCAGCTCTTTGTAGTCAAATCACAGTTCAATAACACTAAGAAGTTTAAATTGTGCACCTTTCATTCTAAGCTACATGAGGCCACCCCACCCTACAGAGAGTCCTATTCCTTTCCTCAGAAGCCAATCACCCCTTAGCCAACATATCTGTGATGGGTCCATGCGCCACCAGCCCACCAGGGACTTACAGGCATCTCGGGAATCAGACAGTTGCAGGATCACAAGGCTGCTGTTCAAGGAACCTTTATTTTACTTAATAATGGCCCAAATGCACAAGACCGGCTATGTAAATGAGGTGCTTGGGCATATGACACAGAGATGACCTCTGGGACTGTGGGGGATGCTGCAGAAAGTATAGGAAATTCAGAGTACTCCGGGCTTGCGGCGGCCTGGGAACCTTGTTAGGTATGACTGCATCGAGTGTGGATAGCAGGGACCATTCTATGGTTAAAATTGTCAAACTATGCCTACAACATATTTCCTTAAAGTGTTTCCTGCCTTGTGTCTCCTTGTGTCTTCTATAACAATGCTGCCTCTATGATCAGGAAGAAAAATGAACCTTAAGAAAACATTCAAAGCCACTCGGACACCTCACTAAAGCCGCCCACCTTCTTGCCGTTCTCCTTACTAAATTTATAGGATACTTAGCAATGGTTTCAGCTGAAGAAGCTGGTAATAAAACTTGGATTAAAATCTCAAATCTGGCCAGGTGGCTCATGCCTTTGATCCCAGCATTCCAGAGGCAGAGGCAGGAGGATCTTTGAGTTTAAGGGCAACCTGGTGTACAGAGAGTTCCAGGACAGCCTAAGCTACATGGAGAAAACCTGTCTCGGAAAAAAACCAACAGCATCAGCAACAACAACAACAAAAAAAACCCTCCAAACTGAGATTTCCAATCTTTTGGCTCGAGAGAAGGAATGATGCAGCTACAGGTAAAGGTGTGTGGTAACAGGGAGGGACCTTGCTCACAAGCTCACCATGGCTGCCTGAAAAGTGAAATCGTTTGCCAAGTGCTGGGGGGACTATGCATTTGACCCATAAATACTCTTTCAACTTCTTGTTTTAATTAACCAAATACATAACGGAAAAAAAAAGTGACAGGGCAGCAGTGGTGTGTGTCTTTGTTCTCTGTACTTGGGAGGCAGAAGCAAGTGGATCTCTAAGGTCAGGGCTAGCCTGGTCTACAGATCTAGTTCCAGGATAGCAGGGCTAAGGAGAAACTCTATTTTCATGGGTAAAACAATAAAAAACAAACAAACAAACAACAACAACAAACAATGAGAGAGAACAAAGCATATCAGGCTCCCTCTTTACTCTTTCTTTTTTAAAAGATTTATTTATTTATTATATATGAGTACACTGTAGCTGTCTTCAGACACACCAGAAGAGGGCATCAGATCCCATTACAGATGGTTGTGAGCCACGCTGTGGTTGCTGGGAATTGAACTCAGGACCTCTGAAGAGTAGTCAGTGCTCTTAACCACTGAGCCATCTCTCCAGCCCTCTTTTTTTCTAAGGGCTTCTTGTACCCGCAAAACCAATGTCTCACTACTTCCCTTCCAGGGAAGGAAGTAACTCAGTGAAAAGCTTCAGAGCAAAGGTGCTGGGTCTGGGCTCAGGGCCATGCACAAGGCTGTTCCTATACTCTGACAGAACCGATCCCTTAACAAAACAAACAAACAAACAAACAAACAAACAAAATCAATGGGTTTGACAATCTCAAGTTTTTCTAAAAGGACTCATTACTTAAGAAATTGAGTTTTAGTTATTCATGTCCACTGCAAAATTTTGTTAGAAATATTCCTCCAGTTTCCACTTTTACCTAGGCACTCCTTAACTGTTTAAATATGCATTAAAGCTGAACTCCAGTTACATAACAGCATGTGGTCCGCATTCCAGGCCTTCCCCACAGCCCACCCTAGAAAAGCTGGGAGGGAATGCCGGAGAGAAGTTCCCCCCTGCTAGGCCCTTACTTCCTCCTGGCTTGAGTCAGCACAAGGATTAGAGTCCCTCTGCGCCTCGTCCGAGCTCTCAGACCAGCCTCAGGCGTGCCTATCGAATGCTTGCTTGAAAGATTCTTTTTTTTTTTGAAGCAGCTTGATAGAAAATGGTGGAAAATTCTCAAGTGGAAGCAGAAACCCAAGTGCACTAAAGACTCTGCTCCCTTACAACCCAGGCGGGCAAGCTCTTGTGCTCTAGGCCTTCAGGGTCAAGAGTGGAGCTGCGGCCACTGGGTACAACTGGAGCCCAGGATATAAGCCTGCTGTGGGGGCTCCCTTTATTACTAAACTGTAAGAGAAGCAGATTGAGGTTGGAGAGACATGTTTCTAATCAGAGCCTGAGCTCAGGAGACAATCCCACTAACATTTCCAAGAACTTTTTTTTTTTTTTTTTTTTTTTTTTTTTTTTTGGTAAGATTCTTCCATGAAAGGAAGAATAAATGTGAGGTTCTGAGAGCCCAGGAGTTACCATGGGGACTCCTGCCCTGTGAAATTACATAAGCAGGCCTGGCTTGGAAATCCTTCTTTTTTTTTTTTTCCCTCTGAGTATCATCAAGACTACAGGTTAAGGACAGGTTAAGGCCACACCCTTGTGGCCACTGTCAAGGGTGTGATGTGATGATCGTCCTCCCAGAACATTCCAGCTTTTATTAACCCGATGCTCGTCCAAGAACTGGTGCACTAAAGGGCTTACTTCAGTTTAGCCTTCCTGACTTTCTGCTCAGGGTGTCTCAACAGACTGTGACAGTGATAACTAACGGTCACTCAGAAGTACTTCCAGAAACTGTGACAGTCGGCCAATAGTTAAAGTCCCCTAAAGGAAGGCACCTGGACAGGTGCTTGAGGAAACCCATTCACGCCCACACATGATTGAATTATGCTCAGCCCTTATACTGTCTCCAACACTGCCCCCGGCTTTTCCTTCTACGGAGGAAGCAGACAGAAGCAGAGAGCACGGATGCACTTTTGACCAGCAGAGCGACATACGATCCGGTCACTAGTTGCGGGACAGGATCCTGGGAGCCTAAGGAGCTGTTTCCCAAGGACAATCACACACTCCGCGTTCACGTGGGTGCCTCAGAAGTCAACTGCCTCTGAAGGGTGCCTGGGCCAGCTTTGGGACACTTGCAGAAATACCTTCTGTGTCCTAGTAAAATAATGTGGTCTCTCAAGATGCTGGCCAGTCTTAGAAGGCCAGTAATATTTCTTTTAAACTTGACAAGTCTGAACAGAAAATAACCCCACACAACCTCCAGGCAGTTGAGCGACTGAGTTTCTGACTGAGACCTTCTTTCTGTAACTCTTCCACTCGGATGCCAAAACCAGGTTAACAGCTCACTGCAATACTTCATTAGATAAAAATCCACGATCAATCCACGACACCACCATCCACTCCTTCCCCCTTCAGCAATTCTCTGTTCTCTCCCCCAAATGTTTAGCTGATACTTATACATGTACGAAGTTGACATTGGTTCCCTTTTGTACACAGACCCTAATTATTCCAGCCTTAATGCATACCTGCCCCTCAATCCTTGGAGATAAATGTTTTTGAATGGGGTTGTATAATGAGCAGTCGGGTAGCTTTGAATGACAGAGCCCGAACCAGTCAAAGGCAGCAGGAAGCACAGGCCTAAGAATGCCTCTGCTCGAAGCACAAGGCCCTGGGTTGGGTCCCCAGCTCCGAAAAAAAGAACCAAAAAAAAAAAAAAAAGAATGCCTCTGCTCAGCTGAGCTTTAACAAATGAACTCTTATAAGTTTTCTTCTGAGGTCACTCGCAGCTCCGACCAACAGAGTTGCTAACAGGGCCACGATGCGTCTCTTCCCACTAACTTTCCCCTAAATGGCCCGACTTCAACTGTCTCCACTTTCTCCCTGGTTCCTGGACGTCTTTGCCAAATGGACCAATTCCTTCCCTGCCTAGAAGAAACCTTTCTTTCTCCTGGACCCGCAAGCTGAGAGAGGGCCACATTCCAACAACTCTACAAGTTCCCCACTCAAGACTTTTGTAGCTTTCTCGTCTCTGTTTCTCCGTGGGCCTGCCATCCACTGTTCTGAAACTACTGTCCGGTTCCCAGCCTCTTCTCTGGGTTCAAAACGGCAGCTGCGAACAAGTCCCTGGGGGCAGGTCAGCGAGTCCCGATCCCACCAGCCGTTCTCCGAGGGTGCTGTGCCTGCACCCCGCCCCCGGTCTCCCCACGAGTCTGCTTCGACAGGGTCTGCACCTACCTCTCCCGCGGCGCTGCAGCCGGGGTCGCTGCTCGCTGGCCTCATGGGAGAGCCTGAAGAGAAGTGACAGGGTTGACTGCTGCCACTGAACTACGTGAGCGTCGGGGTGTCCCGGGGGTAGGGCCTGGGCTTAGTTCCCGGAGACGAACAAGAGGGAGGAGCCCAAGTTATCACACCAGGGCGGGACCTGGCGTCCGGACAACCCAGACGGGAGCAGCGCCTCACGAGCACCCCCACGCGGGCTGCCCCGTTCCCGGGTGGAGCTCACCTCGATCCTATTGCCTGAGTGCAGCAAAGGGTGATCTGAACCAAACTAGGGAGTAGTAGGAACAAGTCCACACTACTAGATGGAGTCAGGGCTGGGACGCGGGGTTTCTTGCATCTATTTCGTAAAACGGGAAACTGAGGCCCTGGGGGGCTTGTGTTTGGACTCCAGATTCCGCAGCAAAAACCTGGAATTGTCCTCCAAAAGTGTCAAATCTCAGGTTGGGGATGTGCCATAACAGGACTTGCCACATCTTTTCTGTTCAGGACGTCCCCCCTGGCTACGTTTCGCGGGCTAACTCGGCGCAGGGATTTCGGGGCTCCCCTCTAGGCTCCATCCCAGCTCGAGTCCCTGAGATGTTTCTGCACGTTGAAGCGACAAACTACCTGAGCCCTGTGAGTCAGTGTAAGTGAGACAAGTGGTTAAGTGGCGGGGAACTCTCCAGCGTGCCCCTCACCCGCAGATTTCCTGGCCCTGTACCTTGAGCTAGAGGCTTGGGGAGGTACGTACCCGGTACAGCTCTTGACTATGGAGGGGAGACCCTTCAGCCCGCCCCACCATCTGAGCTGGATGACAGTGACAGCAACCACGACGGCAAAAGCGGGGCAGGCACTCGGCTTGGTCCTTGCAACAGCAGCCCTCTCACCTGCTCTCTGGCTTTCAGCACTCTGGATTCTGGCTCCAGCAGCCCGTGGCGCCCTTTAACTTTCCAGCCACCTCTCCCTACTAAGGGTGCTCTCCAAGACCCCCTTTTCCCTCCCCCACGTGAACGCGGGACTCAGCCAATGAGCAATCTGGACACGAGCCGCGGACCAATAGCCATACTTGGGGCGAGCAGCACTCCGCCACGTGATCTGCAGCGTGTGGCGAGTGACAGGGCTGGAATCCAGGATTTGGGACAGGGACAGCAGGTCACAGTTTCATCAGGAGCCGGGGTACCCACGCCAAGGGGTGGAGGCGATTTCCTACGGTGGAAGGTCCGGTTGTAGAGAGACTGACCCAGGATCATAGGCTGTGTGCAAAGTTCCCTATTGCTTATAACAAAGTTCTAACCAGATCATAGACTCCCGGGTGTAAAAGGCAGTGTTGTGTTGTCTTTCCACTGGCTCCTCCTTTGCCCTATGTAGGACAAAAAGCCCCAGGGTTTACAGATGGCTATGACCTTCCCAGAGTGCCTAGAGGCAAGTATTCTCCACTCCCTCCCCATTTTGATTTTATCTGCATCTTCAGCTGTAGTGTCCCAAGCATTCGCTGAATCCTGCTTTCTGGCCATTAATTACGCTAGCAAAATCTTTTCCTTGGAGATGTTATCTGGTGGAACATCACTCTCATGTTCACAGGACTGCAGTCGTGGCTGAGGATTAGTGGTGTATTTAGGAGACTGCCTGACTTGGATACAGTAGCCATCTGCTGTCCCCAGCCTCTGTGCCCCTGGGGTTCTGTACATGATAGTGACTTTAGGAACCAATGACTCCTCTTGGGAAATCTATGGATCTGAGCGGCCACTTGAGGTAGGCTCATAGTTTTCTACCTTTAATGAGTAGTGAATTTTTCGGGATGTTGCTAATTGATACAGGGTTGCCAACTTTAAAAAGTGTTAAGTCAACACATTAAAACAAATCTACCACCCACCCACCCTTACTGTTTTGAAACAGCATCTTGTTATGTAGCTCACAGAGATCTCCAACTTAACTCTGTAGTTCAGGCTAGCTGCAAATTTATGGCTTTCCAGGGATTATCAGTGTGCGCCACCACTTACTGACTTTTTGGTGAGGTTTGTTTGTTTGTTTGTTGAGACAAAGCTTTTCTAGGATATCCCTGGCTATCCTAGAATTCACTCTGTAGACCAGGCTGTACTTGAACTTAGTGAATTAAAAAAAAAAGAAAGAAAGAGATAAAGAAAAGAAAGAAAGAGAGGGGGAGGGAGGGAGGAAGGGGGAGAGAGAGGGAGAGAGGAAGGGGAGAGAGAGGGAGGGAGAAAGGGGAGAGAGAGGGAGAGAGGGAAAGAGGGAGAGGAAGGACATGGCTACCAGTCCGGTGAACAAGGTTGAGTGTGGATTCGAGGGAGAGCATAGCCGTAGGCAGAGACATCTGGGAGAGTTCAGAGCAAATGTGACCCTGAGCTAGGCTACGTGAGGAGAGGAGGGAGGGGAGAGGAGATACTGACCAAGAGACCAGGAGGATAAGGGGTAAACTAAAAGACTCAAGCAACAAAAATGTCTAGACGGCATATATAGGAAGGGCAGCTAGGGGAAGGACAACCCAGCCTCTGGGCTGAGAAATTTAGGGTAGGGATAGGGTATGAGGGGCTGAGGGATCTGGGAAGAGCCTGATGGCCAGGTCTGCTTTGATAGGTTACATAGACACCTTAATTAGCCACTTGTTCCGGCTTTACATCTGACAGAGATCTGCCTACCCCTGCCTGTTGAGTGCTGGAGCTAAAGGTGTGTCACCAGGCCCAGCTACCAACGACTTTTGAAAAGTATTCTTGCTTTGAGAACAACGGGACACAAGAAGGTCACTATTCATTAACTCATACTGGTGATATTTAGACTTATGGAAACTTTAGCATGTTTGGGGGGGGTGGGTTACTCTATGCGCGCGCGATATAGGAGCAGCTTTCAATATAAGTAGACAGGCAAGATTATAACACTAATGGGCTACAATAACCTGATACAAGCCCAAGGCTCTAATGGGAGCATCCCCAGCCCAAGTAATAAGGACCTTCCTTCTTTTCTGATGGGCAAATCTGATCAAGGACTGCCTGTGAATCTGCTATTGAAACTGAAGATCTCTTTGCATTAGCCATAAGTTGAAAGTAAATAAAACCAAGTGCTGGCTACAAATGAAGAGAGCACGTCACTGGAAGGAGGAAACATGGAGCCACGAAGTATTGCAAAATATATGCAGGCGAAGGGTGATCAGACGCTAGCTGGGAAGAAGTTGGAACAAGCAAATGTAATTTTATGGCGCAAGGGTTTGGAATCGTCATCTTCCTTACACACATCTAGGAAACCGTGAGCAGTAATTTCCCCTGTGGTTCAGATGACTATTTAAAATCGGGAGAGTGGGCTAAACTTAGTTGTGGGACACCACAGTCTTGGTAGGTAGGAGTGTGGCGTCTATGGGTTTGAAAAGGGCAGTCTTTTACTTCAATTAGAACAGAGCTAGCTGGGATGCATCTGGAGGACCTTGGAGCAGATGGCAGCCCAGAGCATGAGAACTGGCCCC
Organism: Rattus norvegicus; assembly: GCF_021556685.1. Lineage (NCBI taxonomy): Eukaryota > Metazoa > Chordata > Mammalia > Rodentia > Muridae > Rattus > Rattus norvegicus. The sequence goes on from NC_141549.1 coordinate 64,936,894, forward strand.
ATCCTTAGACAGGAACATACCCCTTCTTTCAATGTATGGCAATGAGAGGAAAGTGAACATGGAAATTTTCAACCCTTCAGTCAACACACACCAAGTTCCTGCTTATAATATCTGGCTTTGACTTGGTCTTAGTTTCTCTTATTAACAACTATCCCCTCCCAGAAAAATAAATGAAAAGACTTAGCAGTGGCCAAGCATAAACATGACTCTTCTTCCACAGTGTTCCCCCCAAGGCTGACAGAAGCAACCCTGTCTTCTGTGCCCTCGGCATCTGACTGCCTCAGTCCTTATTCACTTATTCAACAACATATTGAGTAGCTGCCATGCAGACAGGCCCCATAAAATGCTTGCAAACTGAATTCAAGCACACAACAAAAAGATTATCCGCAGCCATTCAGTGATTGCACACGCCTTTCATCCTGGCACTTGGGAGGCAGAGACTGGTGAGTCTCTGAGAGTTTGAGGCCAACCCGGTCTGTAGAGCGAGTTTCAGGACAGCCAGGGCTACATAGAGAAACTCTGTCTCAAAACAAAATGAAACAAAACCCACAAATAAATAAAAAAAATTTCATTATTAGTTAGGGTTCTCTAGAGTCACAGAACTTTCTCCATATATATATATATATATACATATATATATATATATATGCATGCAGCTGTGAATGGGAAGTCCAAGAGTCTATGTGTCTATGTAGTAGTTGCTGGGTGTTTCAGCTGGTCTTCTGTATGAGCTAGAATCCTAAACAAGTAGGTTCTAACAGATGTGCTGGCAAGTAAGTGCAAGCAGTCAGAGAACCATAAAGCCTTCTTTCTTCCATTGTCCTTAAGTAGACCTCCAGCGGAAGGTGCAGCCTAGATGAAAGGTATATACCAACTACCACGCCTGGACCTAAATTGTCCAAAGGCCACTATGCTTTGCTCGAAAGATTCAGGGATAATTAAACATTTGCAAATCAATAAGAAAGGGAGCAGACCCAATGGACCATCTCAGTGGACAAAGGAAAAGCTTTTAATAAAGTTGAACCTTACCTGATTGCTAAGAATCTTGCAGCAACTATGAAATAAGGAATGTCAGGGGCTACGTAAGACAGACCTATAACCAAGCAAATGGAGGAAAACTCAAAATCATTTTCACAGAAAGCAGAAGCAAGGCAAGTGTGTTCACTATTTCCTCTACTTCTATTCAGTCCTGCAGTTGCAATCTCAGCTGGGGCAGTAAGAAAAGAGAATGATGGGTTGGGGATTTAGCTCAGTGGTAGAGCACTTGCCTAGCAAGCGCAAGGCCCTGGGTTCGGTCCCCAGCTCCGAAAAAAAGAAAAAAGAAAAAAAAAAAAAGAAAGAAAAGAGAATGATAAAAAGATGCACACAGGAAAGGAAGGAGATTATAAAGACTCCCCCAGAACACCCCAACAACGATCACCACACTTAGCACAGTAGCAGGACGTAAAATTAAGACATAAAAAATCTAGTAGCCTTCCGCTCTACCAATAACCGACGTGCTGAAAAAGAGATCAGGCAAATAACCCCATTGAGAGTTACCTCGGAGGAAAAGGAAGAAAGAAAGAAATACCTTGTAACTAATCTAACTAAGGGAGTGAAAGGGCCTCTATAACAAACCTTAAATTGATGAAGGAAAACAAGGGAACGTACTAGAAGACAGGGACCCCGCTCACCCTCGTGAACTGGAAGAATAAGTACAAAAATAGTATCCAGCCAGAGACCATCTACGTACTCAGTGCATTCCCACCAAAATGTCAATGTCATTCTTCACAGAAACGGAACGAACAAACAAAATCCAAAATTAGTGTTGGAGCACACATCCCAGGTAGCAAAAGCAACGGGGAGCGGGACAGGGAAGCTGAGGCCGGGATGGAAGCTTCAAGGGGCGAGGAAGGGGGCGGAGCGACTAGGGGGAGGTGCTAGGAAGAGGAAAAATGCATGCCTTGTTTCTCACTGTTAGTACTTGGATTTTATATAGGGACATAAATTAAGAGTCTCTACTTGACGTGAAACTGGAACTGAAACTGTCCATGGAAACAAGACTACAGGAGGGGGAGGGGAGGAAGGACAGCGAAGACGGCAGAGACAAGCTCGAAGTATGCTAAATATTTGCAGGAATGCAGACCTTGTGAAACAGAACTATGCACAGTGAATATGTGCCGATTCCAATGTTCTTTAAAATGGGGGAAAAATGGGAGAAACAATTTTATTCCTAAGAAGCACGTAAGCTAATAAATGATACCCAGTAAATGTATGTAAGGTTTGGGATGTGTTTTTCCTTTTCCTGGGGAGATAAGAACAAATGTAGATTCAGTGACAGACTAAAGGACGGATTCTTCCTTAGTTTAGTGAACCAAAGAGTTTATGTGGCTTTCTCACGGGACCATGATTGATCAGAAGAGCTGCATCCCGCCCCAGCATGGGGCACGACCTTGGGAAAGATGTGAGAGGAACTCACATAGTGCCCTCAAGACCAGAGGTTCTCAGCCTTCCTGATGCTGCAACTCTTTAATACAGAACCTCACGCTGAGGTGAACCCCAATCATAAAGTTATGTTGTTGCCACTTCCTTTTGCTACTGTAATGAATTATAACGTAAACATCTGATGTGTAGGATATCTGATATACAACCCCTGAGAAAATGTCATTTCACCCACGAAGGGGTCGAGGCCTCCAGGTTGAGAATCACTGCTGAAGACCTGGGCGGAGGGAGTAGCATCTAGAGAGAACAATGGCTAGACTCTCGGGTGAGGAGTCTTTAGTCGCAGCCTCTTTCTGTCTACTAGGAAGTATTATCGGCCCTGTTATCATTCTGGAAGACATGGTTACAACTGTATGTTCTGCTTATGATGACTTAGGGTCAAGGTTATTCCCTGAATCGGTGGAGCCACCACTCTTGCAGGATGGAGATGGAGATGGTGCTGTGGGATGCGCAGAGAGAACATTTCCCAACATGATAGATAAGAAGGCACCGTGGGATACGTGCATCGGCAAGGGTGGTGGAGAACGAGGAATGGGAAGATGGCTCCCTGAGAACTGGTCGCTGAGCAGATGACGTCATGGCTGAAGAAAGCAAGGCGGACTTGGCAAAGACGAAGAATTCTAGAGCCTGTTGTAGGATTTCCTTTCTGCCGATTAAAATCTTACAACTAGAAAATGCACAGAAAAGGTGGCTGGAGATCCCAGCCTAAATGGAATATCTATAACAGCATCTCCCTCAGGGAATGGGGCAATGTCTCAGAAACGGGTGGAGCAGAAAGATTGTAAGAATCAGAAGTTAGGGAGGATGGTGGTGAAATGGTGTGTTGCTGTCTTCTTCTTCCTCTTCTTCTTCTTCTTCTTCCTCCTCCTCCTCCTCCTCCTCCTCCTCCTCCTCCTCCTCCTCCTCCTCCTCCTCCTCTTCTTCTTCTTCTTCTTCTTCTTCTTCTTCTTCTTCTTCTTCTTCTTCTTCTTCTTCTTCTTCTTCTTCTTCTCCTTCCTCCTCCTCTTCCTCCTCTTCTTCCTTTTCTTCCTTTTCTTCTTCCTTTTCTTCCTTTTCTTCTTCCTCTTCTTCTTCTTCCTCTTCCTCTTCCTCTTCTTTTTTTTTTTTGTTCTTTTTTTTTCCGGAGCTGGGGACCAAACCCAGGGCCTTGCGCTTCCTAGGCAAGCACTCTACCACTGAGCTAAATCCCCAACCCCTCCTCTTCCTCTTCTTCTTCTTCTTCCTCTTCCTCTTCCTCTTCCTCCTCCTCCTCCTTCTCCTCCTACTTCTCCTCCTCTTAATTTTTATTTTTCTAGTCAGTGTTTCTCTGTGTAGCTCTGGCTGTCTTGGAACTCACTCTTGTAGAACATGCTAACCTCAAACTCAGAGCTCTGCCAGCCACCGCCTCCGGAGTGCTGGGATTAAAGGTGTGCACCACCACTCCTGGGTGAAACTGTGTCTTCTTGAGGTGGCAGGGCTTTTGCTCTCATGAAGTCACAGCAGCTGTAGGTAACTTCGAGGGTGCAACCCATGCTCCCGTGGGTGCTTCTACACTGTACATATGCACAGTATTTACTGGACTCCATAAGTTATAAGAAAAAGAGAGGAAGACATGGAATGAGAAGGGGATTAGAGTATCTGGAAAAAGTTTTGGGGAATGGAGATGGATATGATGAAAATATGTTTCCTAAATGTATGACATTTTTAAACATGAGTAAAATAAAAAATTTGAAAACAGGTCATTTTTCTGGTTTCCATGTAAGACCATTCTTTTATTCACATGTTAGAAACTTAAACACAATAAAGAAACATTGTTAATGTTTTATCCCTTTGACTCATTTCAAAACTTTCCCAAAAGAATCTCATCTAAGAACTGGAAGAGAAATCTCTAATATCTTTAGTCCTAATATTTAGTCCTAATGTTGTTCCTCTCCAACTGAAGAAGTGAATGTTTATCAGAATAAAAAGAACTTCATTCTGCTTGGTCAGGGTAGGAAGTGGGACAGACTCTTTCCAAACCGCCCAAAGTCGATTTATATTTAGACGATGGAGCTGTTTGCACCTGTTGGCACTGCAGATGTGTGCTGGGTGCATCGTGTTACCTGGGGGCCCCTGTGCCTCTTTTGAATTCCACTGACACTGACGTTGACTTGCAAGAGTGTGTTTACAGAGTCAAAAGGGAAGGGCTGAGGGAGGGATCAACACGCAGGTGTCTATGCTCAGACCTTGAGTTACAGACCGATCAAAGGTCCCCTTAGACCATGTCCCTCACTACTGAGGCTTTTGAGTTCTTGGGTAAAGTTGGTAGGGGGCCCACTCTTCAGTAAGCTATCTGAGTGTGGGAGTGGGCTAAAATCAGCTTAAAAATGGAACAGTTGCCTAGTGCGCCTGAAACCCTGGTTCTAAACCCTAGGAAAAATAAACCAGTAAACAAACATAGAGATAAAATTGACTTGACTGATGATTTTGGCCCATGGCCTCACACTCTGGGCCATTGCTTTGTAAAGATGGATATATGGTTTCTTTAGTTTGTATTGTTTACCATTTTTGTTATTGTAAACCTGATACAAGGTCATTGTTGGCATTATGAAAAGTAGAGAAAAGTACAAATAAAAAGAATTGTCAGCAATTGGTAATAGCTACAAATATAGTTCATGCAAAGAACTATATTTGTTAACTAATGCTTCTCATTTTAACTGTATGGCTATTGTAACTGTTCTGACAAATCTCTATCTCTTTCTCTGCCTCTCTCCATCTCTCTCTATCTCTTTCTCTGTCTCTCTCTCTGTCTCTCTGCCTCTCTCTGCCTCTCTCTCTCCCTGTGACTCTCTCTCTGCCCTATCTCTGTCTCTGTCTCTGTCTCTTTCTGTCTGTCTCTCTCTCTGTCTCCCTCTGTCTGTCTCTCTCTCTGCCTCTCTCTCTCTCTGTGTCTCTCTCTCTGCCTCTCTCTGTCTCTGTCTCTTTCTGTCTCTCTCTGTGTCTGTCTATCTCTGCCTCTCTCTCTCTGCGTCTCTCTGCCTCTGTCTCTGTCTCTGTCTCTCTGTCTCTGTCTCTGTCTCTCTCTCTCTCTCTCTCTCTCTCTCTCTCTCTCTCTCTCTCTCTCTCTCTCTCCTTGAATTAGGATCTCACCATGTAACTCTGACTGTCCCGTCCTGAAACTCACCCTGCAGACCAGGCTGGCCTTGAACTCCCAGAGATCAGCTTGCCTCAGCCTCTTGAATACTGGGATTAAATGTATGTGCCACCACACTGGCCCTGACAGATGTTTTTTGATGTCCATAAAGTGTTCTTGCTTACGAAGAGACCACATTTTAAATCCTTTATTCCCATGCCATCTTATTCTATTTAATTCTGTGTGACATTGGGTGTGGAACATGGCTTTGCATAAGCCAGGAAAATGTCCATCGCTTGGCTACAGTTCTGAACCTTAATGCTTTCTTCTTGTAAGAAAATAAGCTGATTTGTCTTCTTCAAGTCTTTCCATTGTGAATATTCGTCATTTGACAAGTGCCTTCATATTTGACAAATATTTTCATATGTAAATTTTTATCCACATTCCTCTTGATTTTCTATGGCCTCATTTCCAGACTGGATATATTCTTCTGACCCACTGCATATTGCTAAATTGTTTTTAGAAACATTAGTATTAATGTTTTTATTTGGTCCCCAGGGGGAAATAAGTTAAATTATTCTAATAAGGTCTTGGTTTGTGGACTTGGGTAGTTGCAATCATTTTGCAAAAAAAAAAAAAAAGTGTATGAGAATTTTTACAAATGAATCCTGTACTCTGTACCTGACCAAAAATAGCCACACACCTCATCCCTTGCCTCAACCGGGACTCTCGGAACACACAGCCAACTTGGTCTATGAATGGAGACTGTACAACCCATATTATTGGCTTGAAGGGCAGTAAGTGGTGGCTGGTCAGGGAGAAGGTGGCAAGGGTGGGAACTAAACTGGGGACTACCACTTTGCCAGGCTTACACACCATTAGGCAAAACCCAGTGTATATTAATACTCCGCTCCGTCACCACGCTTAGGGCTGGTGTGATCATAAATTATATTAAAGCATGTAATTCAATACACACAGAACACAATGCATAAAGAAACTGCAGCCAGAACTTCCTGGCAAGTGGCCTGCATTTTTGTGAGAATGGCCTATTAAGCTGCTTTTAGGATCGTGGCAATTGTGTAAGGTCGGGGCGGGGGCTCTCCTTCAGGCCTCTGGAGTCAAATGGCTTGGATGTGGGCAAGCACTTCCTCCTGTGTTCAAGTGACTGTACTATGGCTGATAGAAGTCTTTCAGGACCTCATGCCTAATAACATGCAACCAGATTTAGGGAAGTAAAGACTCACCTGAGGGATGAGGGGAGAGAAGCAAGGATTTACATTGTGATTCCTAAGTCTCCCCCATGTCCCAGAAGGCTGTGTTTTCTCTTACCCCTTTCCTCTGCAGCACAAGTCTCAGAGGTCCATCGACTTCCTGGTAGTCTTCCTGATCAGGTGACAGTCCCTAGAGAATTTTGACTTAAAGGCTACATTTTTTTTCCTTCTTGGATCCCACATTAAAGATTTCTCTGCATTGTACACAGGCTATTCTGGAGCCAGGGATGAAATAGTTGAAACTAGGATTTCAGAGGGTTGAGAAGTACCCATACCCATTCCCCCTAACCCCACATTCTCTCTCTCTCTCTCTCTCTCTCTCTCTCTCTCTCTCTCTCTCTCACACACACACACACACACACACACACACACACACACACACTACATACTATATACTCACATACACACAGACACAAATACACACACTCGGTAATGGTTTGTATATGCTTGGCCCAGGGAGTGGCACTATTAGGAGGTGTGGCCTTGTGGGAGTAGGTGTGTCACTGTGGGCATGGGCTTAAGACCTTCATCCTAGCTGCCTAGATGTAGTCTTCCACTAGCAGCCTTCAGATGAAGATATAGAACTCTCAGCTCCTTCTTCTGCACCATGCCTGCCTGGATGCTACCATGCTCCCACCTTGATGATAATGCACTGATCCTCTGAACCTGCAAGCCAGCCCCAATTAAATGTTGTCCTATAAGAGTTGCCTTGGTCCTGGTGTCTGTTCACAGCAGTAAAACTCTAAGACACATTCACATATAAACACAAACACATTCACATACACATACGCCCTCATACACACTCACACAAACACACACATAAAGACACACATTCACATACATACATTCACACACATACGAAACACACTTTCACATACACACACAGTCATACACATACACATACACAAACACACACATACTCACACATTCACATACACACTCACACACATCCACATGTACACACACACATTCACATACACACACATTCACATACAGACATGCATACATACATGCACACACACACAAACACACACACATTCACATACATACTCACACATTAACATGTACACTCACACACATTCACATACACACATACATACATGCACACACACACATACAAAGACAGACACACACACACACACACACGCAGAGCCACTGATGCAGAGAAGGAGACACCACCTGATGAATCTATTTTCTTCCTATTTATTTCTGTATAATAAAACTGTGGACAATGGAACGTTTGTTACAGAAGCTACTTAAGTTTCTTTAGACTTACACTTCACCAAAGAACATCCTGACAGCAATGGGTATGAGTCTTTCTTGGTGAGCAGCCAAAGGCTATAAACTACATAAAACCAAAGTTTGCCAGCTTCTCTTCCATCTAAAGCATGGAGATTGCTACGACAATATATTAAGCTTTAATAAAGATAGTTGGTCCTATTCCCATTTTCCTTCTGTTAAGTCTTCAATCATTTTTAAATGCATGGCTTTTGGGGTCCTATTATTTTCTACAGGCTCCTTTGTTCTTAAAAGTGCAGTCATTTATCTTTTCAAACCTGGTTTTGACTTTCGTTCTTTTTCCTTCTTCCTTCCTCCCTTCCTCTACCACCCCCCTTTTCCCCCTTCCTTCTCTTTCCTCTTCCTCCTTGCCCTCCTCCTCCTCTTCTTCCTCTTCCTCCTCCTCCTTTATTGACCTTTGGTCTACAACACAGAAATTTCTCTCTCCTAAGATCAGTAAATAAATAATTCTCTCTCACACTCTCCTTTATAAAGTCACCCCAGAGACCTTGGGTTCTCTAGACATGTTGATGAGGAGAAACCTATCATAAAACATATGAGGAAGCTTTTGAGTTAACTTTCTGCTAAAATTCTGCTAACCAAGGTGACGTCCTGCCAAATCCCGACACCCTGAACACAATGAAGCGTAGGGTAACAGCTCAGCCACAGGACCTTGGATGGTGACTCTGCCATGATTATCCATGGACTTTGGGAAACTGGTGTTAGCAGCTTTGTTGTCCTTTTCTTGTGCTGGCCTTGGAAGGGCCGTTCTGGGGATTTTCTGGATTTATTTATACTCAGGGTCACACCTCACAAAACCCAAGTACAACAGCGTTCACATTTCTTGATTATTCTAAGTACAATAAGTTCTAGAAGTGAGCCTTCCATGTGACAAAGTAAACAAGAAGCTGGTAGCAATTGGTGTGGGCTTCTGAGAGCTAAGAAGAGGCCTTTTGGCCTTGTGCTGTCCTTTGTGAAGTCCTTGCCATCTATAGGGCTACGACTCTACTTAGCGGGCCCAGTAAGTAGGCCCCAGGCCTAAGACTCCTCTAGGATATTGTACTTGGGCAGTGTCACGTGCCATCGCTTTCCTGAGGAAAGGTTAATCCCATAGTTCCTAGGCTTTCAGGTTTCCCTCCTTTCTAGGCTGAGTCTCTCTGAAAACCCACAAATGTACCAGACTTGACATTTATTTCATTTGTGTAAAGTTCTGGATTCTAACACGGGAAAAGTTTGGTATTCCCAGACAAAGGCTTACAGGGGAACAAATTCTTTAGGGGCTCCTAAAACATGAAGGTGGTGTTAGCACCTCAAAGAGTTAAGACTTTAGGAAACAAAGAGCTGCCTAGCCCTCTGGTGTCAAGTGTGGAAATGCATGAGAGCCAGATTTCTACGCATGCAGCTTCTATGCTTGTGAATAGCTCAAGGCCTTGCTAGTTAACCAAAGTCTCCCTCTCAGTTGAGGTAAATGAATAGAAACATCCAAGACGTTTACTTAAAAAGGAAAATGGAGATTCCTCAAGACGGGAAGGAAGTACCCTTCTGAAGGAGGCTTACTCCAAGAAACAAAAGAAAAAGATTAAAATATTTGTTGACTACAAATGGACTTGGTGTATACAGAGGAATGGCTCAGATAGTAAGTCAGAACGGGATTGTCAGAGATAAGATGAAAATGATTGGCAAGGAACTGGAGAGACGTCCAATGATCCAAGTTTGAGTCCCGGCACCCACGTGGCTCCTAACAAATCTATAACTACAGTTCCAAGGGATCTGACATCCATGTGTAATGCATGCACGCAATTGATGGTCATACATGCAGGAAAAACACCAATACACAGAAAATAAAAAGTACATCTTTTAAAAAAGGAATTGCTGGCAAAAGGTCTTCTACCTTGGCACATGCCGATAGTTTTAGCGCTCAAGCAGCTGAGGTAGGAAGATTGGGAGTGTAGGGCAGCTTGGGTTACATTCATGACCTTGTCTCAAAAGAAGCTCACAAACAGAACCTTCAACAAGGGGAGGGAACAGAAGAGATGGTCAAAAATGCAATCGAAGAATCAAATCCCACCATGGAAGTGAAAATACAGGGAAATGACTGTGTGGAAGGTGGCATCACTGATCTGGAGGGCACTTCTCGGGAAGTAAAGAACTTGGTGTGAGAACTGAAAGTGAGACTAGTGTTGAGAAAAACTGACAAATGCTGATGGGTGAGGAGAATGGAGGTCACACTTGATAGTTGCCTGCATTGCTAAGGGACAAAAAATAACTGGTGGTAACTTTAGAAAATTAAGTATTTCTAAGCTGCAGAGAGGAGAGAATGGAGATTGATAGGCTCTCATCTCTCAGGTATAATCACTTCAAACAGACATTCTCAACCTGTGGGTTTTGACCCAAAGGGTCACAATCCCTTTCAAAGGGGTTGCAATAAGATATCTTGCCTATTGAGTATTTAAATTATGTTTCATAACAGTAGCAAGTTATGAAGCAGCTAAGTAAATAACTTTATGGTTGGGAAATCAACATAACATGAGGAACTATATTAACAGGTTGTAGCATTAGGAAGAACCAGTGACTTAAAAAGGCCTAAATCTAGCTTGAAGGGGCTTGAGACCTCATATGAATAACAATGCCAAGCAACCAGAGCTTCCAGGGACTAAGCCACTACCCAAAGACTATACATGGACTGACCCTGGACTCTGACCTCATAGGTAGCAATGAATAGCCTAGTAAGAGCACCAGTGGAAGGGGAAGCCCTTGGTCCTGCTAAGACTGAACCCCCAGTGAACATGATTGTTGGGGGAGGGCGGTAATGGGGGGAGGTTGGGGAGGGGAACACCAATAGAGAAGGGGAGGTGGAGGGTTTAAGGGGATGTTGGCCCGGAAACTGGGAAAGGGAATAACAATCGAAATGTAAATAAGAGATACCCAAGTTAATAAAGATGAAAAAAATAAAATAAAAATAAAGAAAGAAAGAGAGAAAGAAAGAAAGGAAGAAAGAAAGAAAGTGCTGTTAATAAGAAAAAAAAGGCTTAAATCTAGACACACAACTAATAACATTTTGGGGTTACAAACAAATATAGACACAAGGCTCTGGGAAGTAACACTGACCCTCACAAGACACCAATGGAAGAACAAATCCGGACTGACTTCTGAGCTGCGTAGGAGAATGCTACGTCACAGAATTTTATACACAGCCAAGTAGACTTTCTTGTTTACATGAGCTGGCTTCCTGATACCCCGCAGTTTTCTTAGGACTTCTCCTCTGGGTTATGAAGTACAACAGTGAGAATGAAAAAAAATAAAGTGAGTATGTCTTCTCTGCCGTGGTGATTTACCTCCTCGGTGAGGTTCCAAGGTTGCATGTCTAAGCCTATCTATCAGCCTCCTTACTGCTCTCTCTGCTGTGCATTTAGCAACCCTCTAATCTGGCAGCAGGAAGGTTATTTGCTGCTCAGGAAAGAGGCCCCCCTCCCTATGGCTTCTTCAACCTCCTCGCTCCCACTCCTAGGGTGGTCCTCCGGTTTACTTCACCAAGGGGAATGTCTACGCCGTGGGCCTGTGGGTGTAGTGCTTGCTCAAGTGGGAGAACTCCACTCACCTAGTCTTTAAGCCTTGATTTCACACCGAGTGCCAAGTCTGTAGTTTATAAAAAATATTGGAAAGCCAACGATGGCTAGAGTTTAAAAGGACCCTGTGTTTTTATATATGTCACCTATAGGAAAGAAAACTGAGGCCCAGGAAGGTGGTATCATTTGTCTGCGGCCACAGTTTTAGAGGAGCCGCTCTCTTCAATCTATGGTTTTATATTTCAGGATTCTTGTTGCTCTGCTCATGGTGAGCCAGAAGAAGGGTAACCATATACACACAAACACACATGCGCAGGCACACACATGTTTATAATATGTTGATATATAATGAATAAATGTATGTAAACATATATGTAGAAAAAACACAATTACATGGCTTTTATTTGCAGCCTGTCACCAAAGTATTTTATTATTGTTGTTAATTTGTAACTGTGTCTAATCTGTGAATTAAATTTTACTACGGAAACGCATACATAGGAAAAACAGTAAGGCTTGTTTAGAACTCTTTAGAGTAGGGAGTTCTGGGGTCTCTAGTAACAAATCATTCCCTTCTAAGCAAGCAGACTTGGCTGGGGATACTTGACATTTCCCAAGTGACACTGGATCAGATTCAAGGGAATGAGCCCTTCCCTCTATTTGTAGCCCTGTCGTGTTTCAGTGCGATGCTGAGTGAATCAGGAACTCTTCGGGAAAACAGAGACATCTCAGTCCATCTAACCGCACGAAACAAAAACAACCAAATCAAAGAGGTAATGTTGCGTTGACCTTAGCATTGGCTTTTCCACCCACAGAGAACACGCCTGCACACTTCTGGAGCCCAACACTGAAAGGCCCAGCATCGCACAGGACACACTAAGACCAAGTTCTCAGGACACAGGAGATTTATATGCAGAAAGACAAAGGGTAGGGACTAAGAGACAAAGACAGGATACAGAGAGAAGAGTGCAGAGAAAGGGAGGGGCTATTTGCCCTGGAGGGATAAAGGACTGCTTCTGGATAGAGAAGACATAGCCCATAGGCAAGTGATTGTTTATAAAGAGAAACTCCTTTCTTAGGATGGGTGGGTGTATTTCAATTGGGGATGTTAATTATGGCATCTGAAGGGGGTTCTTGATTGCTGGGCTTTAATACTTCCATAGCTGGGCCTTGGTGGTCAGCCTCAGGAGGAGGAAGTGGCCAAAGAAAGTAATGGGCCTCGGTGGTGGTTACCTTTAGGAATGTTTAGAAACAGTTTAGCAAGGCAGAGGACCCAACAGGGGACAAGGGACTGGTGTCAGAGCAAGCCATGCCAGAGCTGTGTTCGCCATGCTCCGGACTACTGAAGCCTTTCAAACACCACCTTTACTTAGAGTAGAAAGAAATGTGGGCATTTCCTACCTGCTATCAGAAAACAGAATTTCCAGAGAAATCCTGAAGTAGTTGTGGCCACAGGAGTGACCCTGGCTGACTCTATGCTAACCCGTGTTGGCACAGGCTGATATAAAGACTTACTGCTCAGTTCTCCACACTGGGTTCCTGTTAGCAGTCATTTTGCTTTTAGTTCTGCAGCCTTATGTTTCCAAAAACATAAGAAGGAGGGAAGAAAGGAACGATACAGCTGCGGGCCCACCATCTTGGCCAATCACTAAGGCCACTTCAGGTGGAGGTATGATGCTAATTTGCATACGTTCTCAGGAGCGGGAAGGGTGAGTACGTTTGTGCTTGGCGCTCGGCGTAGGGTATCTCTTCTCCCTTCCAGAATGTCTCCCGTATTGTGGTCACTCTCTCCTCTCCTCGTAAAGTGGGGAAAGATGGTGAGAGTTTGCTGATGGCCTCCCGCTCGAATTAACCTTGTGTGGTGTGACATTCTCTTGATCGGAACTTGGCCCCATAAACACCCAGCTGGTTGGTGCAGCTGAGGGACAAACCCAGAGCCTTGGCAACCGCTGTCTTCTGCCTTTGCTCTTCTCAGTCTAGTGAGGACTATGCTTTACTCTGAACTGAATACATCTTTATTTTTATCTTTATTTATTTAAATCCTAAAAGATGAGTATTTTTTACTAAACCTCTTCTGCTACCCCTGCCTGCCTCCCTTTTTTGTTTGTTTGTTTGTTTGAGACAGGGTCTCTCTTTGTAGGCATGGCTGGCCTTGGAAAATTCTCCATCTTTTTCCCTTAGCTGCTAGGCTGGGATCTCAGATGTGCACCACACACCACTTACAGTCCCACCCGCAACAGGTAAGAAAACAGAGAATCTAAGCAAGTTATGTAAGGCCACACAGCAATCAGCAAATGGCTGAGTTCTGAGTCAAAATCAAATCTGTGTGATTCCAAAGCCCAGGCTCTGGCCATCGCATCCGCCGTGGCTCAAAGCAACCAGATGAAGAAGGCTGATAGCCCCGCCTCCAGGACTCTTTATCTTGCCTCTATGGGCTGCTGCTGAATTGAATCTGGGAGCCTTTCAGGCCTCCAGCAGAGTAAACCCTGGGTTTTGCAAACACGGGCCTTAATTGGATTTGACTGCCAGGACAACCACCTCATTCACGGGTGGGTGCTGCAGGGAAGATTGAGTTACAGAGCTGCTGGCTTTGGCAGGAAGAGGGGTCAGCAGCCTCTGGGGGTGGCTAGCGCAAACCCTGGGAAGGAAGTGTGGGCAGGTGGAGGAGAAACCCTAGGGCCAAAGATGGGGAATGATGCAGCTGGTAGGAGGGTGGGGTTCTGAGGTGGGTGCTGGGCAGAAGGAAAAGGCCACACAATAGATGGGCAGATGCCAAACAGCCCTGCTCTTAGGAGGAAGCCAGACTTGGAAACAAGCTCTCCTTCCCCAAACAGTTAGCCAGTATCTCCAGCATCTTGACAGTATAAAAACAAAACCAAACAGCTTGCCCTGAATCCCTGGTCAGGGGGTGGGGGTCTCTAGAAAACTCAGGAGGAACTCCTTTGATTCCAAACGGCTTTGGGACAGTTGTCCAGGGTGCAGGAGAGCCTTAAGGTCAGTGTGTTGCTGGTGTCTGGCTTTGTGGCAAGTGAGGACCAAGAATATCACACAGGCTGTGTGGATTGTGGTGAGAAGGAAGGACCCTTGGATAACTGAGCCCCAGTTTGTCATCTCAGAGCTGGCATTTGTCACGTGGTATGATACCTAAGCTACCACTACATGGTGACAGAGATGGTGTGACAGTCAGTCAGGAGACAACTTGTGGGCGCTCCTCCCACCGTGTGTCAGGCTTGGCAGCAAGCACTTTACCCATTGAGGTGTCTGGGGTGAATGTGTGTCCCGCTGACTTTCCCAGCTTGAGCACATGAGAGAATTTTAACACACACGGTGTTTCGTCCAGTACCCATTCCATGCTCAAAGCATCCCACCAAAGCGAACATTAACTTTCATCACAATTTATTCTAGTTTAAATCTGAATTGAAGAGACACACCATCCAGAATTTCTATGAATAAAAGAATAAGACAAGTAGTATAATTTTCAAGGCTTCTAATTCTACTGGAAAGTGACAGGTTTAGACTTACAGGGTTCTGGGGGGGATTCTTTTTTCTTTAAGGGGTCAGGGAAGGATGTTGAGACAGAATCTCAGATTCTGGAAATGTACCTTCAGTCCTCCTGTCTTAGTCTCCTAAGTGCTGGGTTACAGGTGTGTATTGTTATGCCCTGACATCAGAAGACACTTTATGGGGGCTCCAACATGTGGCTCCCAGACTTCAAGTTTTGGCAACAGGCACATTACTTACTGAGTCACCGGGATGTGAGAATTCTTTATGGAATGTATTCCTCCTGTCTTTCAGATCCCAGCTAGCTGAAGAGTGATGGAATCACCTTTCTTGTAGAAAAAGCCACCTCATCTTATTACTAAGATCTGGATACAGGCCGTGACTAACCTTACAGGATAGTTAAATACTATCTAGACCAGGCTGGCTTCTAACTCAGAGCCTCAAGGTTCCCCAGGTCTTACCCCTGCCCCAACCAATACTCAAGGCCTTTAAAAATAACTGTTTGCCCACACTAGTCCTGATGAAGGGATGGCCAAACATTTGGATAAAAGAAAAGGAAAACCGTTGTATTATAGAGACAGGTGACCCTCAAAGAGACTGAGCCATGTAGTGGACAGGCTGTTTGTCCTTCCTGACCCTAATGGAAAAGCAATCTCAAGAAAGGGTCATCATTAGAAGGTTTTTGGAACCAAGTACTCAGGAGACTCAACACGCTGTAACCTCACCTGGAGGGCTGCTGCTCTGGAGACAACGCCAGCAGGGGGGAAGTGGACACTTAAGTTAATTAACCAGGCACTGACCATGATGACCTGAGAACCTGTGTTTCCTGTGTGGGTGAGTCTACCAAACAGACACACAGAGAGGACCAGTGTGTAGGTAGTAGGTAGGTAAGCCTCCTGATCTCCACACTTGGCCATAGCAACTGGACAGGAACTAATGCATATCTTAGGCCCACGGTGACTCCTCAGAGTCACTGGGCTCTCACACCTGGGGAGGCTGGAAAACCCAAGGATCTGGGGCTGATAGATCATCTCCTGAGGGCTGCTTCCTCACAAACAGTGCTGTTAGGCTGTTTCCTCACACCATGGAGGCAATGTGGGGAAAAGACGTGATCCTACAGAAAAATAGAGATGCATGATCAGGACTTTTTTTTTTTTTTTTTTTTTTAGGATTCAGTTCTATGGTGAGACCTCAAGCCCCTCATCACCTGAGGGTAGAACTTACCTCCCAATGTCCACCTCCTAATGCAAAGCTTAAGACTCTTGAGTTTCAGGGTCTATTTTAGAGGATGGCACTCACTCAGACCACAGCAGAGAACATGAATGGAACATGAATGACCGGGTGGGAGGGGGTGGTTGTTGGCTTGTTTTTGTTTGTTTGTTTTTGCTTTTTAAGGAAAGGGTCTGTCCCTGGGTGGAGGTGGTAGAGCAGAGAGTGGTGGGAGGCAGAGGCTGGCAGATCTATGTGAGTTCCAGGCCAGCCTGGTCTACAGAGTGAGTTTCAGGCCAGCCTGGTCTACAGAGCGAGTTTTAGGACAGCTAACACTACACAAAGAAACCTTGTCTCAAAAAAACCAAAAAAGAAAAAAAAAGGAAAGAGGAAAAAAGAGAAAAGATAAAAAGAAAGGAAAGAAGAAAGGAAGGGAGGGAGGGAGGGAGGAAGGAAGGAAGGAAGGAAGGAAGGGAGGAAAGAAGGAAGGAAGAAGAAGAGTATCACTCTATATAATCCTGGATGTCCTGGAACTCACTCTGTAGACCAGGCTGTCCTTCAACTCAGAGGTCTACCTGCTTCTGCCTCCCAAATGCTGGCATTAAAGGCTTGTGTGCCATCATGCCTGGCTATGAATGAACTTTTAAAAAAGAAATTCTAGCAGCAGGATTAGGAAAGTGAGCTTAATGGAATGCAGGAAAGAAAATATTTTCAGCATCTGATGAACTGAGCCCATTTTTCTGTAACAGGGAGATTACAGGTATGCCCAGGCACAGAACCAGCCACAGTGGAGAATTAAAACATTCTAGTTATACATAACCGGTCAAAAAGAAACACACACTGGGAGCACAGAGATGGCTCAGAGCTTAAGAGCACTTCTTGCTCTTTCAGAGGAAGGTGTAGGATTCCCAGCACTCACGTGAGCCCAGAACCAACTGTAACTGCAGTCCGGGGTATCTGACATCCTCCTCCAGCCTCTGTGGGCACCAGGCATGCGTGTAGCACATATTTACGCATGCAGGCTAAACATTCATATACATAAAATAATAAATCTAAAAACATTATAAACAAATCTGAACTATATACTCCAAATGGCCATTTTTGTACACAGGGGTATAAGGAAGAGGTCAAAGGGCTTTATTTATACCACACTGCGAACTAGAGATGTTCCACTCATGTTAACACTGCATGCTGGCTCTAAAGGAGTTTTTATTTGTTTATTTTTTAAAAATTTTCGTGGATCAGCATTTACTCTCATTCATTCAGTCATTCATTCAGTCATCCACTCCTTTAGTACATCTTATCACTTTTCTGTATTTGCCCAAGACTCTGTCAGGGTGGAGGGGGAAATGGAGAGGCCAGGCAAGGCTAGCTGCTGTGTCCACGTTTGCTGTTGACCCAAAAAGCCAATGGAAACAAAACATCGCTAGCCACTGTGGCAGGATTCTTTGTCGAGTGAGGACAGGGACCACTGGACCGAACCCCCAGTGCAATTGCTTACACACAGCCCATCCATTTTCATCCCAGTAGCAGGTAAGTCCTGCTCTTTGGGTGCCAGAAGTGAGCCACCAGATGGTTGTTGACCGTTTATAAACTTAGGCATTGTTTCTGTGCTCCATAAGGTATGTATCCCTTCAGATACCCTCCAAGGGCATCTCACAATATTCTAGAAGCTGCTGCAAAGGATGAGAAATCAGCTCTGGGGTTCAGCCCTGCCACTGGCCTGCTTCATAGCTTCTGTCAATCTGCAGTCTGAGGAGATCACCCGTGCACCTCAGCTGTCCTGGCTAATGGCCCAGTGGCTTCTGACACAGAAGGTGAAGTGGACAGCTACTCATGGGGCCCTTGGGCCCATCAGGTTACATATGTTGGCCTTTGTATGTATAGAAAATTTGGCCCTCTTCAGAAAGGCGTGTTTCCTTTTCCTGGCCACATTAGGTCTGGACAGATGTCTATTTTATGTCCCTAGTCATCACACCAACATGACTTGGCTTAATCCTCGACAACGGATCCACTCTTAAGTTGTTACCATATATACAGCTTGCAGGCTGCACTGAGATGCTTCCTGAGCACAAGGAAGACACTCTAGGACTATCCTGGGCCTAGATCAAGGTCACTGTGTCTGTGACCTCTTGTGACTGCCGCTACTTGCACAAAGAAGGGATAGGACACTCGGCAGTTTCTAAGCATCCAGCTGGAAAAAAAAACCCACCTGAAATGAACAAGTAGCATCTGACGAATGCCAAGCCTCAGCAGCCCTCACCATCTCGGTAAAACGACCCTCACTGCAACCTGCCTTCCCCTGACGGCCTCTTCCTGTCTCCCTGGATTCAGTTTCTGTGTCACATTCCTGTGAGGGCCCAGACCACACTTGCCAACTATGAGCCTCCCGTGTGTTTCCTTTGCAGCAGCTTCTCGGTCTATAGGCAACAGTCCTGTGTTCTGAAGAAACCGAGGTCACAAGACTCTTGTCTTGTTTTCTTAGAGTTTCTCACAGGCACTCAGAATTCTCACACAACCCCATCTTTGGACCGTGTTCTGACGAATGTGTAAAATGTACACAAAAATTTACTGGAGGATATGTACAAGTTATACATGAGTCTTGTGCCATTTATGCGAAGAACTTAAATGTAAATTCCTGAAGATGTTGGTGTTCTCAGAAAGTTCAAGAACAAATGCCAAGGGTGACCCCCCACACACACCCCAAGTAAAAGGGCATTATGAAAACAACATCGGAGACCATTTTGAAGGGGAAATAGACTGCCTGCTGGTTTCATTCCTCACCAATTTCTGTCCTCTCCTCTCAGTCTTATGATAGATGACTTCTGGCTCTAACAATAAAAACGTTGAGGCAATCACTTGCAAGGACACCCGTCAGGGTTTTGAGTATTAACCACAGACAAGCTGGCACACTTATTCGAAGTGACATTTTCTTCCCTGTCACCACAAACTAAGTATCAATAGAGATCAGAAATCAGGATGGAGTACATTTTAAAAATCCCAGCTGCAAGGCAAGCAGGCAAGAGCTAGGGAGGCTGAGAGAACTGAACTTCAGACAACAGGAAGCAGAATGCCATATCAGTTTGAAAACTCGAGATCCACTAGACAATGCCCTGTCTTTATGGCGTCCAAGTGATAGGAACCCACTTCAACAGAGATAGGTGTGGCAATCAGATTTCTGTTACTCTAACAAAACACTGGAAGCAATCAACTTATGAAGAGAAAAGGTTTTGAAGGTTTTAGTCCACAGTCAGTTGCTTGGAACACAGGATCAGAGGGTTTTCATTTAAGAGACTGAGTGTATGAATCAGGAAAAAAAAATGCCACCGTTTGCCCAGCTGAGAGCGATTAAATTAAGACAGTGGTTAAGAAGACTTAAGTGAGGATGGTGGTGAAGTTGTCATTGTATAAGTGATCTGAGCGAGCGAGCGAGCGAGCGAGAGATAGAGATAGAGAGAGAGAGAGAGAGAGAGAGACACAGAGAGAGAGACAGAGAGAGAGAGAGACAGGGAGACAGAGAGAGACAGAGAGGGAGACAGAGAGAGACAGACAGAGACAGAGAAAAAGAGACAGAGAGACAGAGACAGAGAGACAGACAGACAGAGACAGAGAAAGACACACAGAGAGAAAGAGACAGAGAGAGACAGACAGAGAGATAGAGAGACAGACAGAGAGATAGAGACAGACAGAGACAGAAAAAGAGACAGAGAGACAGAGTCAGAGAGACAGAGAGAGAAAGGGAGAGACAGAGAGAAAAGGAGAAACAGAGAGACACAGAAAGGAACAGAGAGACAGAGAGACAGAGAACTAGCTTGTAGGGTAGAGGTTAATTTGGTTTTAGAAATTTTGCCCTTCAAGTGCTGCTGTGCTTAACAAATGGAGTTTTCTATCTGGCAGGTGGACATTCAGGCCAAGGCATACACACTTAGGAGCTAAATATATGACAGAAGTAAACTGATACAATAAAAGACATCCCTCTAAAAGATTGTTAAATGGATGAGAGAGGAAAGATGTGCAAAAATCAGTTAACAGCCTGTGAGCATCTGCAGGTCCTTTGGAACAACGCAGGCAACTGTGGTATTTGAAAATAAAAATGAGAGAGACTAATACCAGATACAAGAACCAACCTTTTCTGTTCTTCCTTGATCTTACCCACTGCAGACATCACTAATCAATCAGGACGGTTTTCTCCATGGTGACTGGACTTCCTGACACTATACTTCAGTTTCATCATGACATGTTTATGTCGAGACAGGGCCTCTCTGGATAGCCTTGGCTGTACAAGATCTCACTATATAGACCAGGGTGGCCTGGTTGCACAGAGATCTTTCTGTTTCTGCCTCCTAAGTGCTAGGATTATGGCTATCTGCCACCAAACCCGGCCTGGAAAAAAGTCTCTGCTATTCTTGCCTGATGGGAAAGTTAAGAGAGGAAGATTTTTCCAAAAGAGAGATTGGGTGGGAGTTGTTGTCAACACTACAAAGGCATTAGAGAGCATAGAGAAAAAAGCCTATAAAAAACACGAGGACCGTGAGGTAACTTGAATATGATCCATACAGGCTTATATATGTGGTTACTTACCAGGGAATGGAACTGTTTGAACCCATTAGAAAGACCAGGAGGTGTGGCCTTGTTGGAGTAGGTATTTCACTGGGGATGGGCTTTTAGTTTTCAAAAGCCCATGTCAGGCCCAGTCTCCCTTGGCCTGAAGATCAGGATGATGTAGCTCTCAGCTACTGTTCCAGCCCCATGTTTCCCACCATGATGATAATGGACTAAACCCCTGAAACTGTGAGCCTGTCTTAGGGTTACCATTGCTGTGATGAAACACCGTGACCAAGAGCAAAATGGGGAAGAAAGGGTTTATTTGGCATATACTTCTGCATCATTGAAAGAATTCAGGACGGGAAATCAAACAGGGCCAGAACTTGGAGGAAGGAGCTGATGCAGATGTCATGCTGCTTAAGGGCTTGCTCCCCATAGCTTGTTCAATCTGTTTTCTTATAGAACCCAGGACCTCTAGCCCAAGAATGGCACCACCCAAAATGGACTGGACCTCCCTCATCAATCACTAATTTTAAAAAATGTGCTTCAAGCTTACCTATAGACAGGTTTTTATAAAGGCATTTCTCAACTGAGGTTCCCTCCACTCAGATGATTTTAGCTTGTGTCAAGCTGACACAAAACTATTCAACACAAAGACCCCAATGTTTCCTTTCAAAGGAGTTGCTTTGGTCATGGTATCCCTTCACATCAATAGAACAGTGACTGAGACAGGCTAAAATCCACAAGATCTTGTTGACCATAGAGAAGTTTTTGGAGGTCTGTAGAAGCAATCAAGGATGCTAGCCTGTAGTTTCAGCATTGTGGAGGTTGGACTCAAGCAGATCACAAGTTCAAGGCCAGTCTGGGCTACATTATAGAGGCTGTCTCAAAAGGAAAAAGAAAATCAAATAACAACAAAATGAGCACAGGTTTGCAAGTAAATGCCGACATTCTGCTGCCTGAAGCATTCATTCGCTGTGCTAGCTGGGAGCCTCAGAAAAGTGGAGGCTGAGTTTCTAGTAACACACAGTGATGCTACATCTGGAGTCTTGAGAATTAACTTTTTTTTAAGCCTTAAGAAATCAGTTCCTATTACATTCTCTGTGTGGATAAAATTTTATGTCATTTTCCTTACCTCACTGGGGGTAAAACCAGGCACCTGATTTCTAACATACATAGGGATGACAATATACAGTGTGACTTTTTTCTTCTCGTGTGTGTGTGTGTGTGTGTGTGTGTGTGTGTGCGTGTGTGTGTGTGTGTGTGTGTGTAGCCAGAGGTAAATATCAGTTATCTTTCCTGAATCACTTCTCCACTTCAATCTCAGAGACAGTACCTCTCCTTGAATGAGGGGCTCATA
Organism: Rattus norvegicus; assembly: GCF_021556685.1. Classification (NCBI taxonomy): domain Eukaryota; kingdom Metazoa; phylum Chordata; class Mammalia; order Rodentia; family Muridae; genus Rattus; species Rattus norvegicus. The sequence goes on from NC_141549.1 coordinate 64,959,193, forward strand.
GTTTTAGATGGACTGACTAGCCTCGAGGCTCAGCCTGTCTTCCATTTCCTCGGGAACTGGGTTCTAGTCGTGCTCTGCAATGTCTGGTTTTTATGTGGGTTCTGGAAACTAAACTGAGGTCCCCACTTTATCCACTGAGCCATCTCTCTAGGCCCCATATCGCGGATTGTATTTACATATTCAAATATATTTGCTAAATGCTAGACGAACAATCCCTACCCTTAAGTGGCTGCCCAGGTTTGAGAAAGCATTTGTCAACATAGAACAAAATGTTCTGCTTTTGATGTTTATGACAATGGACTTAAGACACATAAGAGGCAGTACGAGACAGCAGGGATGTGGCTGGATGCACATCACTAATATTAAGTCAGTCCAGGAGTCAGCCCAGTTCTGACTTTGACCTTGGGCTAGTTGTTCAACCCCTCCAGCACTTTGTTTTCTTATCTGAAATTGAGAACCCTGGCCACAGGAACTCTAGCTGAGAGAAAGTTCATGATTCCTCTATAGCCAAGCCACCTTTACCTCCATATTTATTTAGCTGAATCAATCATTTAGTGCATCTGAAGGCCAGTTCTGCATACTCAAGATCTCTCTGCCTCAGTCAAGCTGAAATAAGTCCCTCTCATCTCTGCCTTCTAATGACACCATCTAAAACCTCAAGCTTCCAAGGTCAAAGTTGATGACATCTGTGTTTTCAAAGTCCACAACTTCCTAGGAAGCGACCATCAATATTCATTAGGTCCTGGCAGCTGCCAAGATTCCTTAGTATTCTAAACACTGTGAGCTCTCCTGAGCTGGGTGCCCCAAGGAATTTGATATACCTGCAGGATTGGTTACTGTGTCCATTGGACCACGTCCAAAGACTACAGCACTCCCTTCCTGCATTTTAAGTGGGTTCTGACGAGAAAATTCTGATAAATGCCTAAAGAACTGATTGAACTCGTGGCCCCAACCGTTAGAGTCAATGGGAAAATTTGAAAAGCAGAACAGGTATTAATGCCCCTATGTGCTTAGGCAGAGAACGGTGTTTGCACTTGGGCTGTGCATGAAACAACTGTGGAGAGACAGAAAACAAGACAAGAGGGCCTGTCTGGATGCCACCCCTATACAAGCATCCTTTCGAGCTGACTCAGCTCTGGGTAGCGGAGTAATCACGTGATCAGCTCCCGACTGCCTGCGCTGGGTAGCGGAGTGATCTCATGATCGCTCTGGGTTGCGGCGGTGATCATGAGATCACTCCGCACTGCTCTGGGTAGCCTTTTGGTCCTCAGCGCTCTCTCTCTCTCTCTCTCTCTCTCTCTATATATATATATATATATATATATATATATATATATATATATATATATATACATACATATACATATATATATATACACATATATATTATATATATATATATATTACAGAGGGAGCTTATATATATATATATTAGCTCCCTCTGTCTCTTTCTCCTTCAGTCTTTCAAGGCTTATCTATCTTTTGAACTAAAACAACCAAAAGAAGCCTTTCTTTTAAAAATATTTTTTTTTAATTTTCTGGTAAGAACTCCTTATCTTCCTAAAGCGCTAGCATGCCCATGCGAGCAGCCACCTAGGCCGAGAAAAATACGAGTCCATTTTCTCCCACACAGTAAGCCTTGCCTGGTTCCTTGGGGGCTCACATCTCTGCCATCCACCCTATTGCTGCAGCCTTAACTTCTCTCTGTTCTCACCAGAATGGGCATTGTCTTTTGCAAGCCATTGTCTTCCCTGGGCTACCTTCCTTCCACTTCTGCTCCCAGTGGCCCAATTTGACTTTGTTTTCCCATTTCATTATTTCTGCCTTGCGGCTGATCTTTGCACCTCCCCTTCTGCTCTTGCCAGGACAGTCACAACCGTCTAAAGGACAGCCAGACCTTTGCCAGTGTCCTTCCTTGACTGTGCAAATGAAGTCTTTCATTCCCTGGAACTCACTGACTTTGCAGGAACTCTTGTCACCTCCTATGCTGACCCTTCTTTCCAGAGATGCTCTTTATCTGGGGGCCTGTTGTTTATCTTTTAAGACATCTGAAGCCTGAAGCACACCCTTCTCCCAGAGCTAGAGCGGGTCTAATTCTTGCCCAACGCTCACTTACAAGGTTTCTTATGAAATCAGTGTCAGCAGCTGGGGCTTGAATCATCTGGAGCCTGACCCACTCAGAAGCCTGGCATCCTAACCAGGGATACCTGATAGGTGGGGCAGACGAGACATCTTATTATTTTCTCTACGTCTCTACATCACCAGAGTACTATAAACTTCTTACATGAAGTACTTACAGAGTACTTCTTAAATGGCAGCTCGTCAACCCAAATGCTCAAGGACAGAAGAAAATAAGAAACAGGAGGAGGAAGACACACACACACACACAGACACAGAGAGAGAGAGAGAGAGAGAGAGAGAGAGAGAGAGAGAGAGAGAGAGAGAGAGAGAGAAGAAACATATTTCTTGTTCTGTGCTCATACCACAACCATGTGGTGTTAGTTCGGTAGTATTCCATTCAACCTGGTTGCCATGGAGACTGGCCCAGGTAAAGAGAGAGGCTATAAACTCTATCCCTCATGGAGAGTGTCACAATAGCACCAGGCTCTGGAAATACCACAAGAATTTTAGAAAGCAGTATCTGCTACATCCTTGGTCCCAAAGCTTTGTCCTAGTTCTTGGTTATCAGCATGTCAAATGAACACAGAAACCCAGAGATGTCTGCAGATCCCTGAGGGATGTCCCCAGAGGCTAGAAAAGGCCATCTAGACTCACTGCCAGATACAGGAGTATCTGTTGCACCACCACAGAAGGCCTGAGGCCTTCCAGAGTTCCGCAGAGGTAATGTTGGGCCCCTGGCTGCTGAGAACGGCAGGGTGATACTTGAGCAAAATGTCAAAGCTGCCACAAATAGCTCTGTGGCCTTTGCCGATTGTGAATTGCTGGTTTCACGTATGTACCAAGATATTCTGTGTGTCTGCGCTAGTCTGTGAACTGCGCAGCAAGCAAGACTCCACCATGTCCAAAGAGTTACCATAGGGCTGTTGCGAACTGTGTGGCTGTTAACTGGTACTGGGTTTTGTTTGTTTTATTATGCTCTTGTTTTGTTTTTCCTCTGTAGATCAGACTGGCCTCTGACGCACAGAGATCTACCTGCCTGTGCCTCTCAAGTGCTGGCCTTGTAGATGAGCTCGACCACGCCCAGTTCTTCACGGATAATTTGTCTCTCTCACTGCAGCCATCTTCAACCTCTTCTCCACTTCAGGCAGAAGTGGAGAGAAGCAGGAAGCAGATGAAGAAAAGGAGAGGGAAGGTGGGCGGGCAGAGCTTCACTGAACCTTGTGGTAGTTCTGTCCCTCCAGAGTGAGAGCCTCAGCTGGCCTCCTGAGCAAGATAAGGCAAATTTAATAAGCCGGTCAGTATGTCTCCCCCCACACACCCCAGAACAGATGGTTGCTCTCTTCCAGGCTATGCTATTTAACATAACTCCCCAAGTTTACCAGGCCTTAGATACCCTAAGCAAGGAGCTCCAGGGAGGTCACAATTAAATCACAATTTTTGTGTTACTGATTTGGCCCATCTGGCTGAAATAAAAGATGAATTTTTCCTGTTGTACAGCTGCCTAATAATAAGAAGAAAAGCTGAAGATTTCTTTTATTTTAATCCACTTTGCATCCAAACACTGATGATTCAGTTCTCTGGGAGTTTTAGGGGCAAAAAAAAAAAAAAAAAAGAATTCCCTTTTGAATATTAAAGCTAAACTAAATTAAGTTTAAAATTAATTTTAGGCAAATTAACATTAATTTTTAGAAGTGAATTTCCATTTTAAATTGCATCACGGTGAACTCTCCCGATTTTAGTCTTCATACTGAGCTCGTGCCGACATCCAGGGGAAGTCACGACACCGGAGGCAGGGCGCCATGATGTAAGGACAACTCTCTGCTGTTTGCAAAGCTTCCAGCTTCCTCCGGCTCCACTACACACCGGTGGGGAGTCCAGTAGACCCATGCTGACGTATGGATGATTTCGGTTCAGACTGTTTTCCAGTAGACCGACTGCTGGGGATGAAACCACTAATAAAATGCCACCCCAGTTTATGAGAGCCCTTTTGTATTATAATGTAATACATATGTTGGGGACAGCTCAGGCATAGCATGTGCTTACAGTGTGTGAGACCATGGCTTTGATCTCAGCACTGAAAATAAACTTATTAAAAACAACAGCCACCCACCCCCACACACAGAAAACAACAACAACAACAACAACAAAACCAGTATCTGCACGTTGAAGGCCCTTTGGAGGTTAAAAAAGAATACACGCATATTTCTAATATATCTGCTGCTTGCATTGGTATGAATATAACTTGTTTGTACTTATATTAATTTTCTTCTTGGGGGGTACATAAGAAGTGCAGTTACAACGTCACTTCGAAAAGGCAAATGGTGCCTTCACGATAGTGCAAATAGCTAAAAGTCTAAATGGCACACACGGCTTAGAAGTCCCTCAGAGCGCTGCCAAAGCAGAAACGTGGTGAAGTGATACAGAAGGAGGAGTTGTGGGTTGAGAGATCCTCTTGGGCTTGTGTTTGTTGTAATAAGAAGTTTGCCAGCCTGTCATATCCAGCAAGACACACAGGCACCGTGGTGTCATCCACAGGGGCACAGGCAATGCTGTGAACATCTCACGCCCACCAGCTCTGAGCTGCACCTCTAGCCCCAAGTTATTCCATGAAGCTCCAATTCGAGGTCATGATAAAATTCAGACTGGTGTAAGGGCAGGTGAACCTTTGCAGATTTGTTCAGATATTAATCATCAAGAAATAAGGACAATTTAAAGAACAACTTCTTGGTATGATATGACTTGTATATAGACAACACCAGCACCAAACTTTTTTTGTAGAGATATACTCTTGGGAGTAGTCAAGACCCCAGAGCCTCTGCTCCTTTGGTCCTTTGGGTGTCTCATTGGATTTGCTTAGTCACTGGGAGTGGATCCTGGTATGTAGGACCTGTGTTTAAGCAGTTTGGAGCCCTCAGCACAGGGAAGCAGATATTCTATAAAAGAGAATTCTGTCACCTTTTGGGAGTGCCTCAGCCAAGTGGGAGGGCTCTTTCCCTATTCCAGCTACTTCACAGCAAAGCCATGTTGGTGACACTGCCCCAGTCTTGCCCTGGGAAGGTGTCTGCCCCTTTGAGAATTTGCTGAATGAGTTGGGAAACAGCCTTCGTTGAGGGCCTTTAGCATTAAACACTTTTGGGCGAGCTGATGTTTAAGCCAAAATGAGGGGGAAAAGAAGAAGAGAAAAACAAAGAAGAAAAGACACATATCAGGTCTTGGCTTCTCTGAGACGCAGAAAAGAAGTATAATACTAAAACACCTACATCAGGGCCCTGGAGAGCATGTCTAACATTGGTGGCTTGTCCTTCATGGTTTCCCAGTCCCATATGATAGTCCCATGTGTTAGTTATCTTTCTTATTGGTCTGACAAAATACCCAGAGAAGCCGCTTAAGAGGTTTATATCAGCTCACAGTTTCAGAGGGCCTCAAGCCAACACGTCAGAGCAGTGTGTCAGAGCAGCAGTGTGTCCTCCCAGGGTCACATCATAGGGGACAAGGAGGCAGGAGCCACTAGAACGAGTATCTGGATTCATAGTCTTCAAATGACCTGCTTCCATCACGTAGGTCCTATCTCATGGCTGCACAGCTTCTAAATTATCACAGCCTCCTGGAAAACAAATGTCAAAGCCATGTGTGTATCAGGAACATTTCAGATTCAAACTGTTTCGGGTACCCCATAGGTAGAAGTAGGCCAGATCATGCGGATCTTCAGCAACTACAGAAGTCCTCTCTCTACTAAAATCTCACAGAGCTTGCTTCTATTTCAGGTCCCCATGAGTGAAATGGGTTTGTGTAAGTATACCTCTTATGACAGGGCCGGGTGCCTAGTGAAGGCTGTGTGTTTGCCCTTGTGACTATTCGTGGTGGTAGCTGACCTTGGTGACAGATAGGACGTTCTCAGGGTTTGTCCAGCATCTCTGAGTTCTCGTTCCTGCTTAGAGAGAATCCTGCTGTGACTGTCCAACCACGACTAGGGAAGGGCCCTAGAAACCTGACCACGAATACATCAGGACACACATCAAGCTGCCCAACATGACTTAGGGTCTGTGCTAATGAAGCAGTTCCTACGTGGCTTATTGAGTTGTGGGTCATTTTAGATTTCCTAAGACAGCCAGCCAAGTGTCTAGTTTGCTTTCTGTTGCCGTGATCAAGTACTGACCAAAAGCAACTAGGGGAGGAGAAGCTTTATGTCACTGTACAACTCATAGGTCACAATCCGGCCCTGAGGAAAAACCAAAGGCAGACACTGGAACTCCAGGAAAAAACCCTGAATCAGTAACTAAAACAAAGGTCACGGAGGAACGCTGTATCCTGGCTTGCTCATCGTGGTTTGCTCAGCCTGCTTCCTTATACTACGCAGGGCTACTTGCCCAGGGGTGGTACTCCCTTCTCACTGAGCTGGGGCCTCTCACACCAATCATTAATCAAGAAAACGGCCCAAAGACTTGCCTATAGGCCAGTCAGAGGAAGGTAATTCCTCAGCTGAAGTTCCTCTTCCCCAATGACTCTAGCTTGTGCCCAGCTGATAAAAACAAAAACAAAGCAAAAATAAAACCAACCGACCGAAAAACTAGCCAGCGCATGAGGCCTCCACTAATTCTAGTGCAACTGATCGTAACCCTGATTCAGTCCCCAGTATGTGCGATTCGGTGGGCTAAGGGTTGGATGGGTTAAATAGAGCCCCAACAAGGCCAAAAGTACTATGCAGCAACGGAATGCTAGCAGTCGCACTGTGAGCTTTGAGTTCTGGGGTTCGTCTGTGCACATAGGAGACTTTAAGATATGAACAGTTAACCCATATTATAAAAAGAGAGAGATTAAATAATATTTGCAAGGGATTAAATAATCTTTGCAAGGTCAGATGCTAATGGCTGCTGGAGGTGGACTTTGAACACTCATCCCCTGCTTTAAATTATATTCTCTTTCTCAAAGCCCCGTAGATTCTTTTCTAATTGGATAGTTTATCTATTTACATTTCCAATGTCATCCCCTTTCCTGGTTCCCCATCTCCCATCCCCCCTTCCCCTGCTTCTACGAGAATGTTTCCCCTCCCACTCACCCACTCCCACTTCAGCACCCTGGCATTCCCCTACACTGGGGAAAAGAGCCTTCACAGGACCAAGGGCTTCTCCTCCTATTGATGCTAGACAAGGCCATCCTCTGCTACATATGGGGCTAGAGCCATGGCTCCATGTGTACTCTCTGGTTGGTGGTTTAGTCCCTGGGAGCTCTTGGGGGGGGGGGTCTGGTTGGTTGATATTGTTCTTTCTATGGGGTTGCAAACCCCTTTAGCTTCTTCAGTTCTTTCTCTAACTCTCCCATTGGGGTCTTTGTGCTCAGTCGGATGGTCAGCTGCGAGCATCCTCATCTGTATCAGTAAGGCTCTGGCAGAGACTCTCAGGAGACATCCATATCAGATTCCGGTCAGCAAGCACTTCTTGGCATCAGCAATAGTGACTGGGTTTGGTGGCTGCATATCAGATGGATCCCCTGGTGGAGCGTCTCTGGATGACCTTTTCTTCAGTCCCTGCTCCACTCTTTGTCCTTGTATTTGCTCCCGTGAGTATTTTGTTCCCCCTTCTTAAAAGAACTGATGTAGCAGCAGTTTGGTCGTCCTTCTTCTTGAGCTTCATATGGTCTGTGAATTGTTTCTTGGGTATTCCAAGCTTTTGGACTAATATCTACTTATCAATGAGTGCATACGATGTGTGATTTTTGTGACTGGGTTACCTCACTTAGGATGATATTTTCTAGTTCTATCCATTTGCCTAAGAATTTCATGAAGTCATTGTTTTTAATAGCTGAGTAATACTCCATTGTGTAAATGTACCACATTTTCTGTATTCTTATCTCCTTGTATAAAGCTCAAAGACATCCACATATAACCAGATACACTGAAACAAATAGAAAAGAAAGTGGAAAAGAGCCTTGAACACATAGACACAGGGGGAAATTTCCTGAACAGAACACCAATGGCTTATGCTCTAAGATCAAGAATCAACAAATAGGACCTCATAAAATTGCAAAGCTTCTGTAAGACAAAGGACACTGTCAATAGGACAAAATGGCAACCAACAGATTGGGAAAAGATCTTTACCAATCCTACATCTGATAGAGGGCTAATATTCAATACATGATAAGAACTCTAGACTCTAGAGAACCAAATAACTCTATTAAAAAATGGGGTACAGAACTAAACAAAGAGTTCTCAACTGAGGAATATAGAATAGCCAACAAGCACCTAAAGAAATGTTCAACATCCTTAGTCATCAGGGAAATGCAAATCACAACAACCCTGAGATTCCACCTCATACTAGTCAGAATGGCTAAGATAAGAAACTCATGTGACAGCAGATGCTGGTGAGGATGTGGAGAAAGAGGAACACTCCTCAGTTGTGGGTGGGATTACAACCACTCTGGAAATCAGTCTGGAGGTTCCTCAGAAAATTGGAAATAGTGTTACCTGAGAACCCAGCTATACCTCTCCTGCGCATATACCCAAAAGATGACCCAACATATAACAAAGACACATGCTCCACTATGTTCATAGCAGCCTTATTTATAATAGCCAGAAGCTAGAAAGAACCCAGATGCCCCATAGATTCTTGGTCTGTCTTTTAGGAGATCACAGCCTTCCAGAATCAATCAGCTGCCATTTTGTTTTAACTTTCTGTTGAGTCTTAACTGAGAAGATTTTGTATCAAAATCTCAGCACTCTGGAGGCAGAAGCAGGTGGATCTCTGTGAGTTTGAGGCCAGCCTTGCCTACAAGGACAGCTTGGGTTACACAGGGAAACCCTGTCTCAAAAACTAAATAAATAAAAAACAAAAAACAACAAAAATAGTAACATTATGGTATTGTTTCTGTGTTAGTTTCTCTGAGATGTCCCCCATAATCTCAGGCATTTGAATTATTGGTCCTCAATTGGTGGCACTGTTTGGGGAAATCTTCAAAGGTATGGCCTTGTAAGTGAGTGTTGAGAGTTTAAAGATTAGTGCCATTTAGAGTTCTCTCTCTCTCTCTCTCTCTTCTTTGTGTTTTTGGCTCACGATATGACCACTCAGCATCCTAACCCAGCCTGAAGCTTGATTCCATGGTTGGCCACCATGATGGACTGACGCTTCCTTCTGGGAACTTAAGCCCAAATAAATCCTTCCTTTTATGGTTGCCGTGGTCATGGTGTTTTATCACAATAACAAAAAAGTAACTAATACAATTTCCTGTCGAAACTCAGGTGGGATTGCACATATTTCTTTGCAATTTCTAATTCCCTGTTTTTTTTTTTACTAGTAATTCATATTCGTTGAAGGAAAAGTTAAATGTAGATATCTGTTAGTATAAACGCAGTCAGCTCGAGTTGACCAGAGTCATGAAGTGCTAATACATAATAGTGTATACTTCATATTACTGACGTTTGTTAATTCGTGCCTAAAGTTGGGTTGCACTACATTTGGGGCTTTGGAACTTAGTTTTCTTTTCTTTTTGACTTCTAGTTATTCACTTTTTCTGCACATGTGTATGTGTGTGGTCACGTGAGTGCCAAGAATTGCTTGTGGATATCAGAGATTGCCTAGTAAGATCGCCTAGGTTCTTTCTTTCCACCACACAGGTCTCAGGGCTCAAACTCGTGTTGAGAGGCTTGACGGAAAGTGCCTTGGGCCTATTTTTCTAATTTAACGTTATATCGTGAGCATTATCAGGAATATGTAGAAAAGAATTTAAGTAATGAAATAACTTCCCAGATGCAATTCTGAAGACCTTTCCTCCTTCATATACATACATATACATGTAAACTCATTTGTGGGTCTGCTTCTTACGGTTTTTACTATGGAGAAGCAAGAGAGAGGTTTACATGTGCGCTGCAAAGACTGTTCCCAGGAGGCCTTAGGGGCTGAAGCTCAGCTGACCTCTGCTCTCTAGGGACCATGCACCGGTGATGGGCCAGAGGAGCAGCATTTTCTGATGGGCACCAGGGGAAGGCCGCCTACTGGTGGAGATATAGTACACAGTGCACAGAAAGTTCTCAAACATCCCCTGTTGGTACCATCCAGCAACAGAACCCATCGGCCACATTAACCACAGCAGGTTTTCTTCTTTTCTGGGTAAAATGGATTGTACCGTTGTGGTTGAGATTGTCACTCTTAAATCAATCAACCCTTTTTAAAAACAGTACAAGTTATTTAGAATCATGGCTTTATATTCATTTCCTTTTTTTTATTATCTGAATAACTAATTGTGTTCCACAGTGTTTTAAATGGGCTTGGGAACATGCATGGTTGGAGAGCATCTGTGACAGTGGTGATTACTCTCGAATCTGTGCACACCAAGTGTGCATACGCGGTAACTCTGGATCTCAGGCTCACGGGACTCTAGAGGAATATGTGGCTTTTGAACACGGGAGAGATGTGATCATAATCCTGAAAGGACAGCACCCTCATCCCCAAGGCAGTGTCGGCTGGGACAGATCATCGCAGGGCTGTGGTGTCCTGCTCTGTGAAAACGGGAATCCGGTTTGTAAAGGGAAAACCGGTGGTGGCCTCAATGATCCCTTTTAGAATGGGAATTAGAAAGACATTCATTTTGGAAATGTTTCTCTAGCTGCTTTCACCACGGGAAACTCATAGGACTATAAATTACCTAATACATTTTGCATGCCCCTGAGTTTTTGCTAATGTACCAATCTCCTTATTAGAATAACCATTTACATGATATAAATCTGCTCTGTGCAAAGCTCGGAGACCGGGCATCTCATGTTGGAGTTTCTACTGAACTGGCTGGCATTCCTGGCGTTGGAGAGGCCTCTGAGGGCTGCCTCTGAAGGTCGTGAACTTCCTCCACCTTGGACCAGGGAGAGCACAGATGTCACATGGTGTTCCGTGAGTAAAGATGGTCACAACATGGTATTCCTTTCTCACCTAGGGCCACACTTTGGCTTTTCAACCAGGAACTACTGGGAAGTTGAGATGAAGTGAAACTTTAAAGGAAGGTAAATATACAAACACTTTTGGGTAGACTGAGGTAGGGATGGTAACTCCTCCACTAAGGGACAGGAAAAGTTAAAATAAACCACACAGTAGTGTTAGTTGTCTGTGAGACAGGGTGGGATTCAGGGAGTCCTTCAAAGAAACTCACTCCACTGGGGAATTGCTGACCACTGCCTTGGTTTTAGATTTGACGAGAGACCCTGACTCAAGGGAATAAAGCAAGGAGTGGCAGAGCAGGGCACTCTGTGCTCCCCTGACCTCCTGGCAAGTGCAGACGTGAGTGGGCACATCTGCACATACACGTTTGTGTATAACACACATATGCTTATAAAACACATACATACAAATCTACCTATAACACATAGAGCATACACATACACACATACACTTTTACATGTAACACACAGATGCATATAACATACATACACACATACATATGTGCATATAAAATACATACATATGCATGTAGCACACATACACACAAACATATATGTGCATAACACACATATGCATGTAAGACGCATACACATGTGTATAACACACACATATGCATGTAACGTACACACAAACATGTGTATAACACACATGGATGTAAATGCACATACACATGTATCTAACATGCATGCACACATAGCATATACACACGTATGAATATAAGATGAATGTGCATACATATAATACACATGTGCATATAACATGCATATAATACACATATGCATATAACATGCATATGCATACATACACATATGCCTATAACACACACACACACACACACACACACACACACACACACACACCATAAACAAAATGAGAACAAAACTATTTAAAGGGGGTTGGGGATTTAGCTCAGTGGTAGAGCGCTTGCCTAGCAAGCACAAGGCCCTGGGTTCGGTCTCCAGCTCCGAAAAAAAGAAAAAAGAAAAAAGAAGAAAAAAAAAACTATTTAATGTTTACCCTAGGAATAAGTACAGTGTTGGTTTCACAGCAAAAGTTGCTGTAGAACGGGTTGTTCCTTCTGTCAGTGTCACGGAAGTGGAGATGTGTGTGCTAGGACTGGACAAGTTCATCTCTGCAGGGATGTATACCTAACCTTTCATAAGAAGGAACCTGTACCTTTTAGATGTAAGGACCTTTCTGTCTGTTTTTTAAGTCTTTATAAGACTGGTGTGTCTCTGAGGTCAGTGGACCAGTGCTTCAGACGTAGTTTTGAAATCATGAGCACAATAGAGGAGGGAAGCGAAGTTTAAGTCACTTGTGAGTGGGGCGACTTTGGCCTGTCGCTTTAGCTCTTAGAGCCTAGGTTTCCATAGCTGCGAAATATGGTTATAGGCACAGCATTCTCAAGAATGGAATGACAAAAGGGAGCCCAAAGGTTCCTTTGAGGACCCTGGGGACGAGTATAAGCAGCTGACCAACGGGAATCCACTCCTCACTTTGAGGACGCCAAAGAGGATGTAGAGGATGTGCCCTACTGGGGACCAGGTTCTGCTGTGCTCTCCCCACATTCCTTCCCTCTGTGCCTCTGACCTCTGGATCCGGAGCTGCCAGGAAGCTAATCACTGCGTATTCTGAAGGGTTCATTTCATCAATATTAGGGGCCAAGGAAAAACCACTTTTTCTTTTCCTGTAATTATACACTTGTTTGTGAGCACAAAGGGAATTGAACAATAGCGGTTTCTTTCAGCCTACATGAGCTTGTATGGCAAGACACACAGACATGTGTGCGTGCGTGCACACACACACACACACACAGGCACACATGCACTCATACACACGCGCACACACACACACACACACACACACACACACACCACAGCACATAGCACACAGCACAGCACAGCACAGTGGTAATGAATTTTGAGGTCCAAGAAGGACCGTGAGTTATATTTATTTGCAGTCTACACTCAGAGCTGTTGGGGGCAGGGTTGCTGGTCTGTGCCAGACCCTAGGTTGGCTGTCTAATGTACTGCATCTAATCCCTCATTCCTAAGTAACACTGAAATTCAGTTTTAATCGCCCTGGCTTTAATGATATCCAAGGATCCTGTGAAGGGCTTAAAGATGACAGTTTGCTTTCCCAGGCCTCTGATTGGCTGAGGTGCCCTGGCCAAGCCCTTCTGGAGATGGTGGGCCTGTTATTTTAGGAGTTAAGATGGTGCCAGGGTGCGCATGTGCTGTACAAACCCACGTGTTGGAAGTTCACCCACCAAGCTCAAGGACTACAGCAGTTGGAGATAGCATTTGGTGGTGGGTTCTTTGGGAAGAGAATCAGATTAGATATGGCCATGAGGGTGGGGGTCCCACGATAGGGTCATTAGCTATGAGAGAAGAAAGAAGCTGGGTATGGTGATGAGTGTGACCCCAGAACATAGAAGGCAGAGGTGAGTTCCAGGCCAGCCTGGGCTACGGAGTGAGAATCTGTGTCAAGAACCCAAAACCAAAGTGAAACAGGAAAAAGAGAAAGGGGATGAGGAGGTAGAAAAAGAAAGAATAGAGCTAATGTTTTTGTTCTTTTTCACTGAATGGAACCTCTGCTGAGTTGTGGAACCACAAGATACTAACAAGGCTCAGGAACCAAGTGCTGAAGACTCCCTGTCTTCCACCATATGACTTTCATTCCTTATAAAGTACCCAGACTCCAGTACTGTGTTATAGCGACAGAAAACAGATTGTGATCGTGTGTACTTTTCCAGTCACGGAAAAAGAAGACTAAATACTCATCTAAATTCAACTTAAAGTGAAGGCCATTTACTTAGATTTCAGAAACATCGGGGGTTGGTTATTGTGATTGCTTGTGGCCAAGGCTGTGATTGTAGGGATGTGGCAGTGGTGTTGGTATGTAAATAGCTTCCTCACTAGCTCGGCCCCATCCACTGTGAGGGATGTGAGGGAGGGGTGCACATGAATGGAGCCACCCATCCCATTGCCTGGCTTTGTAGCCACAGGAGTTCAGTGGCAGCCTGTCTTCTCTGAGGCCTCCTAAAAGGTCATGACCTTTCCTTGTCACTTACTCAGTCTGGAAGGAAAACTCATGTTTTTGAAGTATGTGTTGGGAAGAAAACATGATTGTTTTTCCCTCTATATCAAAAAGTGTGCCTGAGGCTCTTGAAACATGTGCAAAGTTACAGGAGAATCCTACCATAAATGTATCTTTAAAGAAGCCAGAGCAGGGGGTTGGAGAGATGGCTCAGTGGTTAAAAGCACTGACTGCTCTTCCAGAGGTCCTGAGTTCAAATTCCAGCAACCACATGGTGACTCACAGTCATCTGTAATGAGATCTGATGTCCTCTCTGGTGTGTCTGAAGACAGCTACAGTGTACTTATATATAATAAATAAGTAAATCTTTTTAAAAACTCAAGAAGCAAGAACAATAAAGGGTGAGTGAATCTTCCTATGTAATCAGTTTTTAAAGACCAAGAGCCATTAGAGAAATAATGGACAGAAGGGGAGAGTCCACAGCCCAGCTTCCAGCCATGACTGGATCTGGCAAGCCAACAGTCAGTGTCTCCAGCAAGTGTTCCCTTCCCCTTGGAATAAAACCCTTAAGCCCAGATCCCCCTGTCCCGGTAGCATTTACAATAAGGCTTCTTATCGTGATTATGAATATAGGCTACTGGAAAGCAAGCGCCTTCTATTTGGCAGGCGCAGCCACACGGCAGCTCTGAGCTCAGGAATTCTCTTATTAAGTCGCGCCCTTGCTCTCACTGGAGATTTATGGCTGCTTTGTTTGGTTGTGCTAAGTTCTTAAGCTGATTTCTGGTATCGCTCCTGTGGCGTTTTGAAGCTTTTTCGTGCTTAAACTGCACATTCTTCTGCAAGCATAGATTTTTCAAAATGAAGTAGGCAGTGTTTTATAGAATTTCAAAGAAGGGGTTGGGGATTTAGCTCAGTGGTAGAGCGCTTGCCTAGCAAGCGCAAGGCCCTGGGTTCGGTCCCCATCTCCGAAAAAAACAAAGAAAAAAAAAAAAAAAAACAAAGACAAAACAAGAATTTCAAAGAGAACGGAGGCTAAATGATGAATGGATGTATGTACTGGGTAGCTGAGGAGTAAAAAGGGACCGAGGAGGGTTTTTTGGGTGTTGTTTTTCCAGTGAAATAAGCCTTTTTAAAAAAAAAAAAAAGATTTATTTATTTATCATATATAAGTGCACTGAAGCTGTCTTCAGACACACCAGAAGAGGGCATCAGATCCCATTACAGATGGTTGTGAGCCATCATGTGGTTACTGGGAATAGAACTCGGGACCTCTGGAAGAGCAGTCAGTGCTCCTAACCACTGAGCCATCTCTCGAGCCTGAAATAAGACTTTTTAAAGACCTCAATAATATGGTTTTGTGTTTTTCCCTTGTGGGATGGGAGGGGGGCGGGGAGAGAGAGAGAGAGAGAGAGTATTACGGTAAACCGTGACGTCCCCCTTATTTCTCATGACTTAGGACTTGGGACATTGAGTCACCACGCAGTCTCTGCTATTGCTTCTTGTCCTAGGGCACCATCTGTGGTGTCCCCCGGCCAAAGTCTAAGTGGTAAAAATTTGGCTCCTGCAGGAAGTGGCAGACTCTACAGGAAGTGAGAATTGGGTCTTTAGGTCATTGGTAAACTGCCTTTGAAGGAAATGGCAGGCCTCAGTTTGCTCCTCTTCTTAGGTCTTCCAGCCACACAGAAGTAGCCTTCCCTTGCTACCATGGGACTTGTGAGACTCAAACCGTTAGAGTGTGTCTCAGGGAATTTCAGAAGCTTTCTGGTGGCCCCTCCTTTTTCTCTTTTCTAACCAGTATCCTTCCTTCAACCATTTAATCTCTTACCTTGGCCAGTCTCTAATGTTTCCAGAGGTAATCTGAGGCATTAGTTAAACGGTTCAATTTGGGAACTAGATAATAGGGGATGAAAGCGATTGGTATGGATAATCAAGGTGGCTGGGTGTCCTAACTAAGTCAGTATTCTCCATGAGGCCTTACTAGGAACCACAAGCCCCCCAGGGTTGTTAAGACTGCTTACCTTTAAGTACTGGTGTTCTTATGACTGTGTCAAAATGGAGAAAGGGAATCCATTTTGCCTTTCCTTGCAGACTTGAGGGTAGAGAAAAAAACAATGGTTTACAGTTTGGTTGCTGTGCTCTGTAAAAGGGTTGTCTGTACTGCACAATGCTGTGAAATCCAGTTAACATCGACCGGAGTCCCTGCTGTAGATGGCAGAGTCAAGGGCGCATGTGGAGGTGGGTGTCTGAGAACGCTGTCAGTAGAGGGGTCTGAAAAGCAACTGAAGCAACAGTGGAATTTCTAATGCAGCGTGGGTCTCGTGATCGGTTGCCTGATAAACGCTTTAGATTATAAATATGCCCATGGAAAATGGGAATATGTCAATGGTGAAAGGAGGGGAGAGCTAGGACACTCTAGGCAAGACAGCCATGGAAGCAAAGTTGGGAGAACTCTGTCCTCTGCTCAGTGCCTCTGTTCCAACTTCTCCCCTGGCATTGGTACCTGCATAACCTTTCTCTACTCTCATTTCTGTGGCAGCAAACAGGGAGCTACACAGCCCTCTCATTCAAGACGTATTTTGACCTTCTGTGTATCAGACCTCTACTACATGGCCCCAGTGGTGAGTGGAGTAGCAGAGATCTATACTTACACAGACGAAAGGCCTCTAGGAGATTTGTAAGTTGCCCGGAACCCACACCGCTCAGTGCTGGGAATTAAGTTCTAAGAGAGGACACATCAGGGACCATGGCAGTAGTGAGGGAGCACCTCCACCCCTAGGAGGAAGCAATCAAGGGAGAGAGCATGGTTAGTGAGGTAGGCTGAGCAAGGTGCTGCTGGACAGAGCAGGCACAGAGATTCTGGTTTGAATGGAAGGTAAGAATTACACTGTCAGCGTCACAGAGTTCTGACACTCTCTCTCCTTAAGGTCCGGTGAGTTCTGCTGTGAACAGTGGTGCTTTTGGCCTGCTCCGTCACTTTGAATAAAACTTAACTTCTTAATTGTTAAAATGGGACGATCAGGGCTGGGGAGATGGCTCAGTTGGTAAAGTGCTTACACAGCAAGCATAAGGACCAGAGTTTGAGCCCATGTAAAACCCAACATGGCAGGACACACATTTGTGATCCCAGCATTCCTATAGGGAGATGAGAGGCAGAGACAGGAGAAAGCCTGGATGCTTTGGTATTTGCAGAAGAAGTAGTAGTAGTAGTAGTAGTAGTAGCAGCAGCAGCAGCAGAAGTAGTAGTAGAAGAAGAAAAACAAAATAACAAAAACCAGAAACAAACAAGCAAAGCAAAGCAAACCCTCCACAACAAGAAATCAAGTCTCAAATGAGAGCAATGAAAGCAGAGACGGAAACTTGAGGCTGGGTCTCTGAAATCCATATTCTCCCACCTTAATAATTAAGAAGTTAGGTTTTATTTAAGGGGACAGAGCAGGTCAGAAGCACCACTATTCACAGCAGAACTCACTGGGCCTCAACAAGAGAGCGTCAGCACATATGTGCCCCAGAGATGGGGTGGGGGGAGTCAGTCGGTCAGACAGACAGACAGAGATTAAAATGTAAGTTGGGTATATTCATGCCATAATATGTAAAAAAGACTCACAAATCAATAACAAAAGAGAAAATAATGGAATGTGCTCCAGTCATTCATCAACAGTATGGATTAGATGAGACGATGTATGCTGAACCTTTTAGCTTTGGGCCCACAGTCCAGTAATCCTTGGTGTTAATAAATCCTAGACCCCATTGTTCTTACTCCAGTACCTTCTGTATCCAGGGGCTGTGAGACACCACACATCCTCACGGGTACTAAGGTTTGCTTTAGGGAGCTGAAGGCTTCCCTGGACTGAACTTCCTAAGAAATAGGGTTGACCCCAGAGTGGTCACTTCCTGCGGCCCAGTGCTCTTTCCGGTTTGTGTGGCTGCCGGTGGGCTCGGTTCCCTTAGTGCTTCCCCTGCGTTATCACGTCCACACGCTTCCTATGTGAAGGAAAGAAAACGTGGGCAGGCGAAGTTCCAGCTCCATAAACAGCACAGCTTTACAGCTGGGTTATTTTGACCAATCTCTAGTGAATAGTGTGGCTGAGAAGCCTTGAAAACAACCATACGCTTCTGTGGCTTACCAAACAAACAAACAAACAAACAAAAGCAAAAACCACTTGAGACCAAGTGTGGTGGGTCCTATCTGGACTACACAGTGAGTTCTGGGCCAGCCTGAGTCACGGAGTGAGACACCGTCTCCACATAAACAAAACAAAGGGGAAAATGAGGGAAGAAAGAAAAGAAAAGATATTTTAGCTATCATATTTCTCTTCGACATTGAGGATAAATTGTTAGCACCGCCATGATTTGGGAAAGGCTAACAGTCCATCACTTCGCTGTGTTCTAGTGTCAAGTATTAGTTACAGTGTCGGTTCCTCCTCAGATCGTCTTACAGGAAAAGGCGAGCACGGCAGGACTGACTTCTCCATTGAGCCGCTCGCAGCAGCAGCAGCAGGCATTTGAGATGCTGTGGTCACGAGACAAATTCATAATTGTTTGTGCTGCTCATCAGTGACTGGAATAGCTTTCATTCAGAATGATGGGCTGTGTTATAAAAATGCGCAGCCGGAGGAGGTGGAGTAGGAACCGAGACGGCGACGCAGCCGGGTCACGTGGGTTACTCTAGGTTTGAGACTCGACACGTGTAGAAATTCGTTAAATGTGGAGCACCTGGAGGCTTGTGGTTTGTTTTTTTTTTTTTTTTTAACAGAGCTAGGGGTGGGAGATGTGTGTGTGTGTGTGTGTGTGTGTGTGTGTGTGTGTGTGTGAACACACACGCATGTACGCGCATGCATGCGCACACGTGTGCGCTTGTACGTTTGAGTATGTGTGTGAGCACCAGCTTGAGGAGGACAGAGGTTGACACTGGGTGTCTAGCTCAATCTACCAGCACCTTACCTTTTGATCTTTTTTTTTTTTTTTTTTTTTTTTTTTTTTCGGAGCTGGGGACCGAACCCAGGGCCTTGCGCTTGCTAGGCAAGTGCTCTACCGCTGAGCTAAATCCCCAACCCCTCCTTTTGACCTTTTGAGACAGGGTCTCTTGCTTAGCTTGGAGCTCTTTAATTCAGCTAGAGTGTCTGGCCAATGAGCTCCAAGGATTTGCCTGTTCCCCCACCCCCACCCCCCACCCCCAGAGCTGAGGTTTCAGAAACAGGCCACCACACGGGGGCTTTTATGTGGTTGATAGGGGTCTAAGATCAGGTCTGCCTACATGTATGGCAGGCACCTTACCTACTGAGCCATCTCCCTAGCTCCAGGGTCACATGGTTTTAATACAATCTGCAGTTTCTCCTACACCTGCCACTCGGCTTCCTAAATGACTTTGGTTAAACAACCTATTAATCCTTCTGTGTGAAAGGAAAGCAGTGGAAAAATCAGCCACATGGGTTCGCACGCGAGAACTTCACCCTAGCAATGTGAGATGCACAGAGAACGTCGATCATCTTTCTCCTTCACAGATGTCTGAGATACTAAGATAGGTAAGCAATGGGCCACCAGGAATCATTGTCACTGACAGTGACGCTAAAAAGCTTTCTTGTAGCTGCAGAGAGCCACCATGTTAAAAGCTGTAGCCATGGAAGGGGTGCAAGACTGGGGGCTTCACGGACTTAGAGTACAAACTGAGTTGCCTTTGTGACCTACCTTGACCCCCTTTCTGGTGCTCCATTCCTACTGGATCCTGTCCTGGAGTCCTTTTCCTTCTCATCTTGGCTCCTTGCAATAAATAGGTCCAAGTATATAGTGTGGGCCAGAGAGTCACTATCATAGGCAAAGTCTCTTAGGTGGTGGCAGCTTGCTTTTTCTGTTTCCGTCTTGGTATAAAGCCAGGGATGTCTTAACCGTTAAGCAACAAAGCTAGAGGCCAATGTTTTAAGCGCACTCTGTATTCCATCACATTCTGCAAACACTTTTCGGATGTTTAGAACGGACACTGTGCGTAAACACTCCATTCTCCGAGTGAGGCCTGGCCTTCACCCTTAACTCATTTGCATCCGCACTCTGTAAGTGCCCAGTCGATTCTATTGAAAGTGCCTCTTCCTGTCTCCTAGCAATTAGTCCTCTGTGGCCAACTGTGACTCCATGTTTCCAGTAAACAAACAGTTCACCTTTCAGGTTCGAGCTACCACAGCCAATTACTCGTTTCCGTTACCAGGAAGCTTTTGAGAAAGGTGGACGTGTGCTTGGACACAGATTCCTGACCTTGCAGAGGAAAGTTGCCTGAAGGCATTATAACTACAATCCAATCCACAGCAGTCCAGTCCTGATGCAGTGGGTCTGGGATACAGCTCAGGAATGTATAGTTTCAACAAGTATTGCGGGTGATTGTTATGAATGGAGAAGTCTAGGAAACACTGCTTTATTGTATGCCTTATTCCCGGGCTTCCCCTTTCCGGATGGATATTTGTACGACATGAATACAACCTTTGTAGTGACATCCGTTTGGCAGCAGAATCCTTGTCTTTTTTTTTTTTTTAAGAGTTTCTTATCGTATCAACCATCCTGCATCCCGTTTCATTCTTATTCTTTCACGAACTTCTACCTGTGAAACAACCATGTCTCCTCTTTCGAAGAATCTAGAATCCAGCTCGTTATAAAAACTTGATTCTTAACAGATACTCCAAGTAGCCACTAAAGGTCTTGATTCTCTGTTCCTTTTTGGTAAAGTCTTTAGGGAGGGGGGAGGGGGAGAATCGCTCATCTGTGGCATAGCCTCAGTTTCGAAAGGTGAGGGGACCTGCGTGGGGTCGGGTGAACACCGTAGTGAACGCACTTATTGCTACTGAACTGCAGACGTGGAACGCTTTGGGTCATGTATGTATTTCTGCATAATTAAGACAGAGTTTGGAGGGCGGGTCAGAGGTCTGGACAAAGGAGTGAAGAATTAACGAGCGTGCTCATGACATGACTCGGTGCTCCCGGGCCCTTCTCCCTCCTCAGCTGATTACTTACAGCTACATCGCTCTGTCTGTGCTGATAACAATGAAGGAGGTCACCCGGCTGCTAGGACCCGACTGCTAGGACTAAATTACATCTTGCCTAAAATGTGTGAAAGACCTAATCCTTAACACATTGGGAGACGAGGCTCTTGGGAGATGATTGGCTTAAGATGAGGTGATGAGAGCAGGCTTCTTGTGATGGGATTGACATCCTTAGGAGATGGCACAGCAGAGTTAGTTTTCTGTCTGTCTGTCTGCTTGTCTGTCTGCTTGTCTGTCTGCCTGTCTGTCTTTCTTTAAAAGGTTTATTTATCTTATATATATGAGTACACTACAGTATCTTCAGACATCAGAAGAGAGCATTGGATCCCATTACAGATGGTTATGAGCCACACATGGTTTTGGGAAATTAAATTCAGGACCTCTGGAAGAGCAGTCAATGCTCTTAACAGCTGAGCCATCCCTCCCTCCCTCCCTCCCTCCCTCCCTCCCTCCCTTCCTTCCTTCCTGTCTTCCTTTTTCCCTTCTATCCTTCCTTCCTGTCTTTCTTCCTTCTTTCCTTCCTTCCTTCCTATCTTTCTTTCTTTCTTCCTGTCTTCCTCCCCTCCCTCCCCTGCCACTTGCAAGCACCAAGGAAAACATGGGGAGACGTGCATGAAGAAGGTGACCCTCTTCCTCCCCAGGAGAGAGCCCTCATGGGACACTACTCGTGCTGCGCCTTTTATCCTGAGCTTTAATGTCCACATCATTTTCTGTATCTCAGAATGGAAGTTAAAATTGTTTGTGTATGTTGGTACTGTCTTCTAATTTTGTGGGGTTTTGCTACAAATTAATTTTAAATGATATTTATGGAGCTGGAGAGATGGCTTAGTAGTTTATAGCATACATTGTTCCTGCAGAGGATCTGGGTTTGGTTCCCATCACCCGGACAGCAACTCACATGCATACATAACTCCAGTTCAGGAGATCTGACTCCCTCTTCTGGTCTCCATGGGCACCAGGCAGGGTCTTGGTAAATATTCATGCATGCAAACAAAACACTCATACATATAAAATAAATCAATCTAAAAGAAAATGTTTGTATGTACAATGAAGTTTCCAAGCTCCCCACCCCCCTGCCACACACACACACACACAAAAGTCATGCCCAAACTACAGGTTATAAGTAAGTTTGAAACAATTCGCTCTGGTGTTGAAGAAACTGAGTGTTTTTTCAAAGTCGAAAGGCAGGAGATGCTTTCTGTGTCAATGAGCAGTTCTACTTCAGTTCTTCTGGGAGGGATGTGGAAGGCATCTCAGGACTGCGTTATACTGGATTGCAACATCTGTCACGGGCTCGCATAGCTGTTCATCTTTCATTTCATATTCTGACATATCAAGTCAGAATTCATTAAAACCCTCTCCATTTATGCAAGTCATTCTGGGAAAACGTTTCCTACCCTGGCATCTTAGAACTGTTTTTCTTTTTTCTAAAAAAAAAATAATAATAATAAAAAGAAACAATCAATTTTAAACACATTTTTCACCCTGCAGAAAGCAACATCTGGCAGCGGAAGATGTGAACTTGTTATTCATGCAGATGACCGAATGGCTTTTCTCCAGGGGGAATTCTAGTGTGGTGAGAGAGGGGCTCAAAACGAACATTTAAATTCACCAATTTCCATTTCGATTCCCTACCTCCAAGAAAACTTAGACTCCGGTGCAAATTGTGCTCCGTTGGAATTGCGCCTGAGTCTCTGCATGTGTTACCTGGGAGGGAGGCAAGCCCAGAGCCCGCAGCTGGAATTTCAGGGCAGCATTCTCCTGCCTGCCCCATTTAGAAGTCCAGTCACACACAGGGTGTCTAAAGGTCTAAACAGAACGCTAGGATGTCCTGCCCCTGCAAAATCTAATGATTTTCTCTCTTTGGAGCTGGACGAGTGAATGCAGTAGGGAGTTCTTCCTCCAAACTCACTTTGTAGCTGTACTGTATATTAAAAGTGGAGGAACCATCCAGTGTCACCCGTTGCTGCTTATTTCACATTCATAAAACATGAATGCTCCTAATGTGACCTGTATAACAACTGACATATTTTATCATACCGGTGGTCTCTCAATTCAAAAAGGAATTAGTGGATGCTGTTTTTCCACCCCCATGCAGGCAAGGGTATTAGAACGACTGTATCAGATTTAATACCAATTGAGCACACAGCCAAAAGAACTCATATAAAAAATTAAATCTTGCATCTAAATTAAAGCTATTTTCATTCGGGTGGAATGGTATTACCGAGCCTTCTGCCTCCGAGGACCGAGAATGTAAAGAAAGGCTAAAATCTCTAAGTCCCAGAAGCAACATTTAGCTAGCAGAACGCAGATAGCATAGCAGGATGCTGGGGTAGGAAGATCCTCTGTGTGGGTTCTGGGCCTTTCTCCCTCTCTGCTGCCTTTGTCCTGACCTTGACAGCTAAATTTAAGAAAAGCAGCCACCACCACCCTTTGTTCGTGACTTGAATCTCCTTGGTCTTCCTCTAGATAATACTGAGCTCTGCTTGGAGGAATTCGGACTTCAGGCCAGCAGAATTGTGCTAAGTGGGGGAAGAGAAACTAGGTTCCACTCTTGTTCCCTGAGTCTCTACTACTCAACTAACAATCACATCTAACTTCGGGAACACCTTGTGGTAGTTGTTTTACGTCAACCTGACACAAGCTAAAGTCATTTGGGAAGAGAGACTTTCAATTGAGAAAATGCCTCCAATAGATTTGCCTATAAGGGAGTCTTTAGTAGTCCATTTTCTTGATTAATGATTGATTTGGGAAGACCCAGTTCACTGGAGATGGTGCCACCCTTAGGTATTAGAAAGAAGGCTGAATGAGCCATAGGAGCAAGCAGTAGGCAGCGTTCTTCACGGCGTCTGCTTCAGTTCACGCCTCCAGCCTCCTGTCTTGAGTTCCGGACCTGCCTTCCCTCAACAATGGACCTTGACCTAGAAGAATAAGGTGTAATAAACCCTTCCCCCCCTCCTTGATTTTCTTTTGGTTGTGGTATTTTCCACAGCAATAGAAACCCTACCTAAGATATACAGCTTTTGATTACCAATAGCTTGAGGACTTGCTCCGTGCAGCCTAATATAGCTAGAAAATCAGGGGGATGTAGGGAAAAGCCAAGAATTTTGCTGCTCTCGTTGGCATGCTTCCAAGTCTTCTTCCCATCACTCCATCAGCAAAAGCTTTGTTCATTTAACTGCCCTGTGACTACACTATCCCCGTGGTGTATAACGAGGAGCTTAATCCCTCTGTCTCAACACTCAGCTTTTGACACACTGCTAGAAATATATACCATATGACTATTTTGAGTTCAAAGCAAGTTCCAAGTTCAAAATCACAGGAACAGGAAAGAGTATATGAAAATACCCACCCTTCTCCCACATAGATGCAAAAGTATTGCTTGGGTATTTTTTCTTCTTTCCCCTGCCTTTTATTCTGAAATGATTTCAGGTATTAAAACTACACACACACACACACACACACACACACACACACACACACACACACACATCCTTGTATATTTATCACCCAGAATTCCCTGAATCTTACTGCCTCCCGAAATCGCAATGATAGGGATGTGTAAGCACAATGGTCACAATAAGGAAATTACCGTCAATGAGCTGCTAGTGTCTAATTGTTGGACATCCACATTTTCCCAACTATCTCAGTGAAGTTCTTTGTTTGGCCCGGGACCTATGACATGTTGGTTACATTATTTAGCCTGATGACTTAGCTCTTTCACCTCCCAGCGTTCCTTGGTCTCTCATGACCTTGATTCTTGAAGTGTCGTTTCCCTCAGTTTGGCTTTGTGTGGTAGTTCCTGGAGATGAAATTTAGTTGTTTGTCTCAGTAGAAAAATCAGGATATTGATAAATCCTACTGCAGAGGCTTCTTCTAGAGGCCAGGCCAATTCCATGAGCACGCTTAGTTGTAGTTAAGGTCATTCTAGTAGATCCATTCACTGTAGTGTCCTCTCTTCCTTCTCAAGAACAAAGAATCTTATAGCAAGCCATTTTGATACTAAATATTCGGCACAGTATATATAATACATACACATATACACATGCGCACATACATACACACCACACACATGCACACACCATGCACTCACGTATACATGTGTACACACACATACACACACACACACACACACACACACACACACACACCGCTTCCTTTAGCATCCTTTGATGATTTTGTGCTGATTTTCTGACTTCCATGGCCTTTCTGTTTCTTCGTTGAAACTTTGCAGTTGGGTTGGGGATTTAGCTCAGTGGTAGAGTGCTTGCCTAGCAAGCGCAAGGCCCTGGGTTCAGTCCTCAGCTCCAAAAAAAAAAAAAAAAAAAAAAGAAACTTTGCAATCAGTCCTTCCTTTCTGTTCATATTTATTTTTCATAAATTATTTAAATCTATCAGTATAATTTCATGCCTTCTGTTTTATTCAATGGGTTATAACCTATTATTATTGTATTATTATTATTATTATTATTATTATTATTATCTCAAATTACTCCAAGTTTGGCTCTTGGGAGCCCCACCAAAGAAGTTTTTATGTCCTTGACCCAGCTCTGTCTTGCCTCAGGCAGTTTCTTTATGACATGCCATGATGTCTCAGACACTTCTTGTTCATTTCTTCCGGGAGTCCTGTTCAGTTTTCCTTGGAAAATGATCTAGAATCTGAGATCTTACAGCTGAGATCTGAGAGCTGGGAGCTCTCATAGACTTTTAGGGCGTCATCACTGCTAGCTAGCTACTCTGAGTAAGCAGATCTAAGACATTACATATACACATCTCTTTCTATTTTCCTCTGTGGAAATATGCAAAGGCAGAAGCATACAGCGCTTTCAACTTCTACCCAAACCCACAGGCTTACTCTGGCTTCCTGCTAGTATTCAGATATTTCTTCACAGAGCTCACTCTTAGGATTACTCAAAGTCATTTTAAATACTTTCCTAAGTATCTGGATACAGTTAGAAAGTTGAGAGAGCCTTACCTTTCTGTCTTGTACTCTCGCCCTCGTGACCTTCTGCTGAAAACTTTCACCTATTCTACTTTAAAAGCGTTTGAGGGAGGTCTCGTTTCTGACATAAATTTCCCACTACTCGGAGGCTGTTTTTGAGTAGCTAGCTGTTTTACAGAGTAAGGAATGGTATCAAATGTACCAACTTTTCTTTCTGACTCATAAAGACAGTGAGCTAATTCATTTGTAATTGTTTTCTATACATTGGTGTGCTGTCGTTTTCCTTGATTGAACTTTGATATCTGTAGGGCAGGAGGACATCAGCACTCCATTGTGTAAATCAGTGTCTGCAATCCACTCACTGGAGAATGAAAAATGCGAATGTTTTCCAGAGATTGGATGAGCTGACTCTGGGTAAGGATGCTAGCTTCATGTTGAAGACATCACAGAAAAGGTCAAACACAGTTCTGTGTTACATACGACATTTCTCTCTGCTTCAATACCTTGAACTTGTTGGGTTGGGTCCTTGACTAATGGTCTTGATCAGCACCATTGATGTATGATTCATCATAGCCTAGGAGCTGAGATGCATTGGCTGAAAGATTCGCTAGACAGAAAACAGCTACAGAATTCTACTCGGTTCCACTATACCACTCAGGTCTCAGGTGCCAATCATAGGAATTCACTGAGGATTTATATTCATTGAGTATAAGAAGCATTTTCTGGAGGACCAGCTCTGTATTAAATTGAAAGGAAAAATACTGATTTTAGAATATATGAACCCACTGCTGCGTATAAACCTAAGGATTTTTTTTCTGTCTCCCTTTCTCTTTGGCTGTTTGTCTTAAGACTGGGTTTCACTTATTAGCCCAAGATGGCTAGGACCTCACTACATAGCCCAAGCTGGGCTTGTGGCATTCATCCTGCCTCAGCCTTACAGGGTCTGCAGGTATGAGACACCATGCTTGACTGTTCAAACTGTATTTCTAAATTATTCACACGTAAATGACATCAATCACTATGTTGGGTGCTGATGTATCTCAGTAGCAGAGCGCCTACCATGCATGAAACTCCAGGTCCAATCCCCAGCATCACAAACACAATGAACTAGAAAGAATGGATTACAATCGCCAAAACACTTTACTTAACAATTTATCTAGGGCTAATTTTATTCATCATTCATTCATTCATTCATTCATTCATTCAATGAGTGAGTGATGAGTAAGTGAGTTAGTCTTTTTGAGACAAGGTCTTTCTTTGTAGCCCTGGCTTGCTCTGTAGACCAGGCTGGCCTCCAACTCAGAGATTCACCTGCCTCTGACTGCCCAATACTGGGATTAAAGGCATGCACCACCACACAGCTGGGCTATTATGAATGCATTTGAAACAGAAAAACTCAAGAGCCAGAGAGATGGCACCACAGTAACAAGTACTTGCCACTCTCCTGAGGACCTAGGTTCACTTTCCAGCACCCACATGATGACTTCTAATCATCCGTAACTACTTTCAGGGGATCTGATGCCTTCTTTCTGGCTTCTGAGGGCACCGTGTGCACATGTTGAGTATAAATACACGCAAGCAAAACACCAGTACACAGAAAAGAAATTAAGTCAGCAAGGATCACTGTAAGAGGGTGGGGAGAAATATATTTGGGAAGTATAATATATATCGTAGGTAAACAAGATTATTGGAGAAGTAAAAGATGCAGGCTAGTGAGAGAGTCTATCAGAGAGAGAGAAAGAGAGAGAGAGAGACAGAGAGAGAGACACAGAGAGAGACAGAGAGAGAGGCAGAGAGGAGGAAGAAGAAGAAGAAGAAGGAGAAGGAGAGGGAGAGGGAGAGGGAGGAGAAGGAGAAGGAGAAGGAGGGAGAGGGAGAGGGAGAGGGAGAAGGAGAAGAAGAAGAAGAAGAAGAAGAAGAAGAAGAAGAAGAAGAAGAAGAAGAAGAAGAAGAAGAAGAAGAAGAAGAAGAAGAAAAGTGGATGGCTCTCTAGAAATGACACCTGAGTTTGTCTTATGTCGTTCATGTGCGAGCATGCCTGCAGTTAATATGGGTCATGCACAGACACATAAATGCACACACATTCAACAAAGAAAGAAAGGATGCACACATTCATCACTTTGATGTTTTTATGTTACAGAAGTCAAATTCAGACCCAACATAAATACAGGATAATATATAATTTATATATTATAAATATGTGTATAAAAGTCACCAATAAAATATTTGTGATTAACCTAAAAGTTAATTAACAATGTCCCATAATCAAGTTAACTTTTATTTTAGGAATTTGCGAATAGTTCAAAAGTAGAGAATTTACTAGCTAAGCCTGCGGAGACGACCTTTGTATAGCCCTCAACGGGAATAGCTACACCAGTTGGAATTTATTCTGTAGCAATTGGTGACAAATACCAATGCCTGACAATTTTGACAACCATGAACTGTCACCTCCAAGGGAGATGCCGTGAGTTGTCCTTGTCTTTCCTAATAGAAATTCTTCTGTGCTTTCTCTATGAGTGCTATCTAGGGGGAATGTCTGCTCTCCTAGAGAACCCGCTAGGATTTCTCAACCGTGCCCTGTTTCATTTGTGTTTGGAACCAAGAATGGATCTTTCTGGAATATGTTCATAGTATATGGCTTTTTCCAGGGCAGTTGCCTATCTTTGGAGGAGACCAGCATTACTTCACTTGCAGGCCATAGCTTGAAGAATTATGAGGCCACCGGAGTCTACACATTTCCCTCCACACTCTCCAGTTATCCTTACCAGTTAAGCTGGCCTTTCAGTCAGAACTGATTCTAAACCCATATAGGCAACATATAATTACTCATCAATGCCCTAAAAGTCTAGCACATGCTAATAATAATAATAAATATCTTAGTGTTCCAAGACCGAAAAACATTTTCTTGATAGGGTAAAGAGTGCATAGAAGACACCATGACAAGCATGGTACTTTAAATTATCATCAAACAACAGTCATACATGGGACCATTCCAGGTGAGGGAGATGTATATTTACCCTTTATGGCTTCACATGACCTACACATGTACTACCCGCTATCCTGCATGACCAGTCTGTACTACCCTGTCACTCTTCCATAAAAAGAGACCTCTTTGCTGGTTTTACAGTTTGCTAAACACTCTCCCACCACGGGGTTCTTTCACTTGTGCTTCTGTGACTTGTGGTCTGTATTTCCATCTCTGTTCAAACATCCCCTTGACCCCGAAGCCCTCCTTCCCCACTCCGCAAACTCAGCAACCTTACTTCCAACCCCCACTCTACGTAAGTTTTCCTTCTCATCTTTCTGAGGATCACTCTCTGTCATGTTCCACATTTGTGTTTGTACCGTTTAAAGTCTTCTCTGTTTTTTTTTTTTCTTCCACCACAAGTATGTGAACTCCGTCAAAGTGCAGACTTCAACTTTATCACGATTCTATCTCAGCCCATCCCCCAAACAGTGCCTGCCATACAGGACTAAATAAATAGCCATGGAAGGTATACACAAGTGATTAAGGCAAAGAGACACGAGATGTTTGTCCGACTCCATCTCCAGCCTGTGAAACAGGAGTAATTTATCAGCAGAGTGTGGCCATGTCGGCTTTGTCTCACGGTCTCGCTAACACATCAATTCATCTCCAGGCAACATCAACAGAACCCAGACCAAGAAAACCACTGAACTGAGAATGATGGACTGTTCCCAGATGTTTAATGTTCATATTTGCTTTGCGACTTGATAATTTATTTGCCCTTCCTTTTACTCTTGCAGAACAAAAGTTTTCAGGGAAGAAGTATTGTAACGCAAGAATGTCAGTTTTGAACATCCTTTACAATTACCTAGACAGTTTTGAAAGGAAGAAAACAGTTGCTGGATTTTGGTCACAGAGCACTGGAGAGTTCTGCTGACTTGGAACTGAAGAACTGAGGTAATCAATCAGAACCCACTGAGGAACCCTTGGAGGCCTTCTATGCTTTTCAGATAAGGATGCTGAGATGTACGATGCTTGAAACTTGTCCAGGATGCTGGATTCCAGTAATGTGGACCATAAACCCATTTACATCAAAACCGAAGAGTTTATTTTTCAACTCTTGTCAACACCGAGACTTGTATAAAATATTAGTCAGTTTAGTGAAGGAAAACTGGTGACTCATATGTTAGAATTACATTATCAATTATCATTATGAGTTTGTTAATTTGATTTCTTAGCTCCCCATATATGCTTACTGATTGTTCTTCCCTTTATAAATGTTTACCATTCTCTTTTGATGACGTACCTATTGTATTCATCTTTTAACTCTTAAATCATCATGGTTTTTCCTGTCTGTAAGGATTGTTATTATGTAGATGGTCATGTGCCTTCTACTTTGGCTTCTGATTGGGTTTTGATACTTTAATGAATAGATAAATAACCTTGATATATATATATATATATATATATATATGTGTGTGTGTGTGTGTGTGTGTGTGTGTGTGAATGTGTTATGTGTATATGTATATGATGTATATACAAGTGAACTAGCTACAGAGGGAAGGTTTGAAATCCCCCTACTACAGATCAGAAGTGGCTGTTTGTATCATCATCTTTCATTTTTGTTGCGTGGGAGCATAGAGCAGCTCATCCTGAGGCTTCTTCTGCTATCATATTATGTGGGGAAGGCTGGGTGAGGCAAGATGTCTCACCAGTATTGGTCCTACCTTTGGTTTCAGTTTACCACTTCAACCAGTCACGAGACTGCCTCATTTGTGGATCTTGCCTCACTGCTATTTCCTGACCATAGCGAGCAGAGGTAGAAGTTCCTGTGTTTACATTTTTGCTGGTGACCTGTTGTGCTCAAGTCAGATGACTGACATTTGCTCAGGTTTTCCTTTCTTTGAATCATTGTCTTGCAGGACTGTGTCCCGTAGAGCTCTCTGATGTAGGTCACTGTGTCACTACTTAGCTTAGCAGGAGCCCTGGACACCATACTCTTCTGGCTTCAAAGTTTGAGTCATGGCTATTCAGCTGCCTGCTAAGGGTCAGGGAATTGTGATCTGGATACGTTCTACTCTGCACGGCTGCTGTTTCCCCTCCAGGCTCAGATCTGAGCAGGGTGTGGCCCTTCCCTCATTGCTCCACATGCCACGTGTCAGGCTCAGACCCCACTTTTTCCAGTCTGGCTTAGAAATTTAGAAATGATGTCTTGTTTGATGAAAAGATAAACACGAGGAGACAAGTCCCTGAGTAAATAGAATCTCTTCCCTAGAACTTTAAGGGAATCTGGAGACCTGAGGTCAGAAGATGGTCAACCATTAGATGGGTGCATAAGGGCATTTTTCTCATTCTTTCTCTTCTGAAATCTACCCCAAACATTTCTCATTTAGACTAAGTTGAAGTTGTATTTTGAGATAATTAATAATGTGACTATCATTACTAAAACTAATATACTAATATGTATACAAAGGCCTAGATTAAGTCATTTGACTTTATACAGGTATCCAGTCACACCATTGTCTTTAGCCAGAGCTCTCTGTTGCCTGTCTGACATGCATCTACTTGGACTTGAATATTCTAGAAATATCTGCTTCATAACCCTAAAAGAAATATCCAATAGTCCCTTAATTAGATGGCTAATACCAGGAATGACAGGTAGTATCACTACAAAGAGGGGCATATGATGTTTCTGACTATGATGTCCCAGATCCTTTGTCTTGGATTGAGTCTTGCAGAAGCAGTGCCACCAGTGTGGGGACCAAAGACAGAGTCCCTGGAGCCAGAACACAGTACAAGCTTCTTTGTAGTGAACTGCACCATTTTCTTATGCCTAGTACTCTCAAGAGGGGTGTGGCCCTAGGGGAAAGGAAACAACAGATTAGATGAGGGTGCAATCATAACCAATCACAGTTGAAGCTGTGGGCTAACTATCCTGCCTCACTCACCCTAAATTAAGAAGCACCCAAGGAATTGAGACCTCCTTCTGCCTTTGGGAACCTTGCCTATGCTGCCCAAGAGAAAAAGTAGTACATTCTCTTCCCTATTCTGAGAAGTTCCTGTAAGATGTGCTCCTTGGTCAAAGTTGTGTAGTGAAGCAGGTATACGCTGGCTCTCTGGTGAGGGGTGACTTGGGGTGGATGAGGAGGAACATCTTCATGAATCAGTGAAGGCTCACAAATGCTATTAATACTTGTTTGGTTGAAAGGCCAGCCCGGACATGGGTAAGAGACTGGGTGGGGTGGGAAGATGACATCTGCCTCACATTCATCCTGGGGGTACAGTGTTTACCTGCTAGGTCAGAGAGTCCTGCCTCAGTGGTACCAAATGTCTGAGCCTCACAATGGATGTTAGGGCTCCAATTCTGTTCTTACCCCCCAACTTCATATGTTGACCCTCTAACGCCTGGAAGTTTGACTTTGAAGATATAAATAGTTGAGCTAAAGTAAGATCATGCTGAAGTAAGGTGGGTCCTTATTTAATATGTCTGACAAACAGGGGAAACTTGGACACTGAGGAAGAAGAGCAAATGGAAGTTGGAGTTAGGCTGCCGCAACTCAGGAAACTCAAAAGTTGGGAGCGACCCATCTACACCTTGATCTTAGTCTTTTAGACTTGCAAACATTGAAGTCTTTGGTGTTAAAATCACCCTGTTAGTGGTACTTCAGTATAGCAACCCTAGTAAAATAATACAAAGACTCGGGGACAGAGAATGATAAACAGTTGTTTGAAAGAAAGCATAACAGTTATCTTGTTCTTTAACTACACTTTTTTTTTTTTTGTGGAATGAACTTTGTGTGAGATAGAAAACTATACAACTGTAGAGATCCAGTTTGACATGACTATAGTCATCTGGGTTGTAAAAGTCACTTAGCTTTACATCCCAAACCCTATAAAACTTTTCCCTGGGGTGCTGGGATCCTATCCAGATTCCCAACATACCTCTGCTAAATTTCTTAATTAACTGCATTCTGTGAGTCTTGGATCTGCTCACATCTTTCTCTTGTCTTAATACCTTCTGTCTTGGGATCTTGTTCTCATATATCTGATTTTCCTTCCTTTTCCTTTTTCCTTTCCTTTCTTCTTTCTCTTCTTTTCTCTTCTTTTCTTTCTTTTTTGGAAACAAGCTCTCTCCAAGTTGTCCTAGCTGTTCTAGAATTTACTACATAGTCCAAGCTGTCCTCAAACTCAAAGATCAATCTGCCTCTGCCTCCTGGGTATGGGAATAAAGGTGTGTTCACCACCATGCTAGACCCATCTCTTTTTTTTTTTCTTTTTAATTCAAATGTCTTCCTAACCAACAATATAGGTCAACAATATAGTGTCAAAAGGTTACTTCCCTCCCCCTGGTCCTCATGGGCTAGATCTCTTAGACCATCGAATACCTTTGAGTATGAAGGTCATTGCTCACGAACACAAAGAATATCAAGCCTTACCAAGAGGACTCAACACTGAAGTGGGAGGCATGCTCCTCAGAAGTCCTGCTGCCCTCGTGGTACTTGAGCTGACTCTTGCAGCTCTGGGAATCTCTTACCCCAAATTACTATCTCTATTTTAACCTCAAGGAATAAAATCTGTCTCCTATGCTCCTACAGCTATTTTTTTTCTCTATCCTTCTCTATCCAAGGGTTTCACTTTTTGCTTCAGCCCCATCAAAGATACGTCAACTAGATTGGCCTTTCCAAAACCAAACTGGCATCTTCTCCCTTGGCAGCACAAACTTCTCTGAAGCCAGTAACTAGGACAGCAAAGTTAAGTGTACATGAGAAGTAAACTAACCTTGACAGCAGATGATATAACTGCTCCAGTGGTTGTGTTTTCTTAAATTCCTCAGCCCCAGTGAGACTGGTCATGTAGCCTTATAAGTCTGTCTTTGGCCAGCAGGCTATGAGCAGATATTGCATGTTGCCTTGGCCCACAGAAGTAACTACAGTATTTTCTACCAGCTCCTCTTGCACATTTTTGTCTGCTGCAAGAAGAATATGTTCCAAAGAGAGCCCACTGCTTCAGCCTGTAATTTAAAATAGAGAGAGGGCAAGTAGAGTAGGCCCATAACCACAAAAGCGTAAAACTGGAATCTAAAGTCACAGCAAGGGTGAAGAGTGGTTGGTTTGTAAGTTATATGGAGGTCATTCTAGGGTTGTTTATTTAGAAATCCATGTCTTCTATTAGTTTGGTTTCTATTGCTGTGATAAAATGTCCTGGCTAAGGAAACTTATAGATGAAAGTGTTTATTTGGTCTTATGGTTCCACAGAGTTAGAGTCCATGGTGGTAGAATGAAGGCATGGTGAGAACTCACATCTTTAACCACAAGCAGGAAGCAGAGAGAGAGTGACTGGGAATAGAATGTGACTTTGAAATCTAATAGCCCTCACACAGTGACACCCTTCATCCAACAAGGCTAGACCTCCTAATCCTCCCAACAGCACCATAAACTGGAGGCCAAGTATTCAAATATCTAGGCCTATGAGGAGGGGCATTCATGCAAACCACCACAAGTAAGTAAGTAAAAGCAAGCTCCAAGTGACATTAAGGAGCTGCGGTGTGACCATGGAGAGGGAGCCCTTGGCAGAAAAACAGAAGTCAAAGCCATGAAATGGACACAGTCTTGGTATGCCCAAAGGACAGGAGACAGGTGAGAAAAGCTCTTGTGTAGAGAAAACACGAGTGCAGGAGAAATGAATGGAGAACTCCCTGGAGAATGGGAAAGCCACCATTGGCCTTTCAATAGTCAAGCCAAGAGGTTCATTCATATGTTGATGGCATTACTGGGGCAACTGTGAGTGAAATGGAGCCAGAGCTCCTGGAGAATAGACAGTGGATCTGGACAGGAGAGGGTGGTGTCTTGGACTGGGATTTTAGCAGTGATATTGGAAAGAAGCAACTTGGTTTGAAACATAGTTAGTCAAAGAGCAGGGTGATAGGTTGGATGTGGGGTTTGAAAGAGAGACTGTGTTGTCTAATGTCTACATTTGCAATTGTAAGCAGATGGTAAACAAACACTACTTACTGGAATAGGAAAGGACGAAGAAGGAACTCCTGGTTGGGGATTTAGCTCAGTGGTAGAGCCCTTGCCTAGCAAGCGTAAGGCCCTGGGTTCGGTCCTCAGCTCCGAGAGAAAAAAAAAAAAAACTCCCTTTGCAGGGAGACATTTAAGCTTTGGTTGTGGTTACATTTGAGATATGCAAGAATCTAGATCAGATCTTGTCTTTTTTTTTTTTTTTAACCAGGGACCACACTCTGGAACTATAAAAAACCTCCCCAGGTAATCAGATCACATTTAGTCTAGGGTTCCCTCTTTGCCAGATAAGAGGATCTACCTCAGTGATGAGGAAAAGGAAGAGCCCACAGTCTGTAAAGCTAGGAGTACAAGATCTTACGGAGGGAGAGAGACCAGATGGAGCAGCATTGTGGGTGCCCTGGGTCTCCCAGGTACTATCATGATTAACGCCCAGACAAAGGAAGAGAAAAAGCTTCCAAGATCAGAAGAAAGCTGGTGCTGGGATGGATGGATGGATCCAACTCTGTTCTGCTAAGCAACTCATAGGGCCCTTATCTTGGTAGCTTTCAAAAAAAAAAACAAACAAACAAACAAAGAAGCAAACACCCCCAAACCAAAAACAAACTGGATTAGTTAGGGTTTAACTGCTGTGAACAGACACCATGACCAAAGCAACTAATAAGGACAACATTTAATTGGGGCTGGCTTACAGGTTCAGAGGTTTAGTGCATTATCATCAAGGTGGGAACATGGCAGCATCCAGGCAGGCATGGTGCAGGAGGAGCTGAGAGTTGTACATCTTCATCTGAAGGTTGCAAGCAGAATACTGGCTTCCTGGCAGCTAGCATGAAGGTCTTAAAGCCACAGTGACTCACCTACTCCAACAAGGTTACACATACTCCAACGGGCCACACCTTCTAATAGTGCCACTCCCTGGACCAAGCATACGCAAACCACCACACAAACAAACAAACAAACCCAAAAATTCAGCACATTTCTCACTCAAGTTACCTGTGGGCTGCAGTATGGATACTGGCGTTCAACATTTCCTTCCTTCTGCCTAATAATAAAACGAGGCTTAACAGGATAGACTACAGGAGAGGAAGAAGAGGTGAGACTAATCATGTAAGGCTCCTAAGGACTTTCCAAAGCAGAGACATCTGTTTTTCCCCCACTCATTTTCCATGTCAAAGGCTAGAACGTGCCCCTCTCCACAAGGACAAGCACTGAGTAGCTGAAGCTGATACAAAACACAACAATATGGTGCTCCGGAAGGCTAGAAACAGTAACTCAAGAAACAGGCCATGTCAGCCCCACAGAAGACTGTTGAAAGGTTGAGATGCTGTCAAAGAGGTGACTAAGGCAGAGGTCCTGTGGCCTTTGGAGCTGCCAGTGTCAATGTGCGTTGTGTGTGCCCGAGTCACCCACTGGGGCTCTGTTGAGAGTCTGCTGCCTAAGAACAATTTTCCTACCTCTACTCACACAGTGGAGTCTGCTTATGTCTCAGAGGTTCTTGAGAGCCCAGTAATCCAATGTGTCTAGCTAGGAAAGCATGAGGTTACCTCACTCTTTATTTGCATGGGTATAATTGCATGCATGTTCTGTGAAGGAGTTTGAGCATACAGCAATGATTACAACTTGGGACAGAATTAGAGTTTTCTACAGACAAAGGGAAGCATTGAACAGTAAGCTTGCTCTGAGGAAGTCTCTGTGTCTCCAATTTGTCAGGTGATCCAGAGCCAGGCTTAGCACTTCCCTGGATCCAGCTCTGCTTGTGTGAGAGGACTAGGTACACGGAGGAGTTGGTGAAGTTTGGCACCAGTGATGGATGGTGTGAACTGTCACGCTGGCGCCATGTACCCTCCCCCTCTTTCTATCTGTGACAGAGGACAAAGACAGAAATTGTTTTGATGATGGGCAAAGGGAATCTGACAAACCTAAAGTTACCACCAGGTCCATATCTAGTCAGATATTTAAAAAATTTCTAAAGGATTTTTTTAATTTCATTTAATGTGTATGAATGTTCTGCCTACACATGTGCTTGTGTCCTATGTTCATGGCTGGTATTTGAGAGGTCAGAAGATGGCACTGGACTCTCTGGAACTGAAGTTATAGTTATGAACAGCCATGTGGGTGCTGGGAACCAAAGCTGAGCTCCCAGCAAGAACAGCGCATGCTCTTAACTGCTAAGCTCTCTTTACAGGCCCTAGTTGAATATTTGACTTATTTTATAGTCTAGAATATCAGGGTTGATAAGATAGTAAATGTATTTGAGGTTAACTAATTTTTAAGAACTGGTAAAGTTAGGCATGATAATTTGTATACACTTGGCCCAGGGAGTGGCACTATTTGGAGGCGTGGCCTTGTTGGAGTAGGTGTGGCCTTGTGGGAGGAAGTGAATCACTGCAGGCAGGCTTTAAGACCCTGATCAGCTGCCTGGAAGCCAGTCTTCTAACTGCCTTGGGAAAAGAGGTGGACCTCTCAGCTCCTCTATCCTCATGTCTGCCTGGATGCTGCCATGCTCCTGCCTTGATAATAATGACTGAACCTCTGAACCTGTAAACCAGCCACAATTAAATGTTGTCCTTATAAGAGTTGCCGTGGTCATGGTGTCTGTTCACAGCAGTAAAACCCTAAGGCATTGGGCATCTCGGTTTTATGTCGAGGAGCCATATAGGCCTAGAGACACGATATTCTTTGATTTTGTTTCCTACCCTTTAAAAGCATAAAAAAATATCCTTGGACTATACAAATAAATTGGCCATATTTAGTTTATAGGCTCCAGGTTGGAGCTCAGTGGGGAAGTCAGGGAAACACTCACTCATCAAATGATAACTTACAATGTCAATCCTTGGTGGTCAAAGATTTAATCAATCAGGCTTATATGATGAAATGTCAATGAGAACCACTAAATAACAGAGCCCATGAAGCCTCTGAGTGGACAAACACATCCATGTGGCATGTGTCAAAGTTACAAAGGCAGAAGCTCCTTGGGATCTTACCCTATGTACTTCTTTATTTTACTGTTCGGTTGTATCCTTTATAATGAATTACGATCCTAGTAACAGTATTTTCCTGAGGGCTGAGCAAGTTCCTGAAATGGGAGCATTTTACAAGTCCTAAAATGTGTATCTAAGTCAGAGAATAAGTGTAAAAAGCCTAAGAGGCGGTTTATGATTGACAGCTTAGATACGGTCAACCTGTAGGACTAAGACTAACTCTGAATCGTTAGTGGCAGAATTGATCTGAACAGTTGGAAAGGTAGGTACCCAGAAAACCAGAGGCTAATGAAGTCTACTCCATCTTTTACATGAGAATTAGCTGGATGTTAACTCTTCTCTCTTAGACAGGCCATCTCAAGTTCCCGATGCTCACGTTTGAAGGATCAGAACGGTGGCTTGCAATTTTATCCTACCCTTCCCTGCCACTCGCCAGAAATTCTAGTTGGTGAAAGTCCATCTCCAAATGTTACACTAGAAGTTCAGCATACTTCTCTGTGAGGACATAATACACACTGAGAAAAATAATAATTGGTAGTTTACCGCTTAATTTTCATCCCTTCAAATCCATGTATTATAGCTATGTGTCATATATATATATATATATATATATATATATATATATATATATATATATATATACACTATTCCGTTCAGGAAGCTAGCTAGTGGAGTCTATTTCATCTTCCTTATTGCTTTGATCAGCTCAGTCCTGGATGGATTGCAAACCGTACCTGACAAAACACAAACTTCATAAATCTATGCATCCATCACCCTGAAATTCAGCTAAGGATCCTTAATTATAACCCAAAGAACGAAACCTTCTGTGGAAAAGGCGCAATGCTTATTGGGAAGTATTGCATTCAACCAGGAGTTCTGCCAAACGACTCATTCTGTCCTTCCTTAAGCATCCAGCCACACTGAGCGTCTTATAGGTCTAAGCCCTGTCTGCCTGTGTGGCCAACACACCTCTTGATCCCGATCAGGACCTGTGCTCTGGATTACTACATGGACTGTGTCAGGTTTTATTTTTAAAAAATCACATCATAGTACAGTTCTTATTAGAGTGCAGTAAACTTTAAAACAGATTTTTATTTTTTCACACGAACTGTCAAGCCAGTCTCCTCATCTTATATTTATGTGATTGACTTATGAAAGTCTAAATATGGGATTCTGCACTTAGCCCAGTTGGCTTTTCGTTCGCAAGATTCAATGAACCATTTTAATTTGTCAAAAACATTTTGAATTTTTATTCAAATGTGCCAGGATAGGATATTTTGGGCAAAAATGCATTAGCTGATTGACAAAGACTTCAAGGTCTTTTTTTTTTTTTGGTTCTTTTTTTCGGAGCTGGGGACCGAGACTTCAAGGTCTTTGATATTTGATCAGTGTGTTCAAGACATTTTTCTTCAAATTCTCAACCTGTACCATGCAAACAACAGTTGCTGGCCACAGTGGTTCTCCAGGACTTGCAAGATGGCTAGTTTGAATCGAAGTGATCTAGGAGCATGAAAAACACACCAGACTTCAAAAACCGAGGATCAAAGTAGAAAACTATAAAAGACTTCATTAGTAACTTTCACAAATATTTATTACATATTGGATGTGGCACATATTACATGGTATGTTTTAAGTATATATGGTCAAATAAACAGGTTATTAACATAAAATCGTCTTCATCCATGTGCTTGCTAACACATGGCTGCTAAAGTTTATAGTACTCTGTGCTTGACATAATTACTTCTGTTGGACTGTGTTACTTTAGAAGTTCAAGAGGTCCTTAGCTCCCTTCTATTGTAATCTGATAATTACAGTAAGCCAAAATTTTTGATATGAGGCCCAGTATTTGGTGTATGGACAAAAAAAGGAATATTGAGCTGTTAAAAAGGACCATGATATTGATAACCGAAAGGGACAGAAAAACAAAAAGGGTCAACCAGGCAGGGAGAGGACTCTCAAACTGAACAGCGATGTCTGCCGTTCCTATATGCTACATTATGTTACTGCTGCTGATGTTTGAGCAGAATGAAAGTTTATCTCTGTGCTTTATACAGGTCTTTTCTCCCAAACCTATCCAAGAGGGGACGTCTATTGTCCTGATCCAGCTTGGTGGCTGCTTTGCTGAACCCACCATCCTGTCCCAGCAAAGGAAGAGAGAAGTCTCATTTTTTCTGTGCTTCCTATTTTCCTGTAGTAAATCCTGCCTCTCCCTGGCATCAGTAACAGGTACAGACCTCAGAACGTCTTCAGCTGAGGTCCTGCCATTCTGTATTTTCTAGTCTTCAAATGTCACTTGACATGCGGGGGCAGAAGCAACAATTTTAAAGACCACCACCTTCCTCTTCCTCCTCTTCCTCCTCTTCCTCCTCCTCCTCCTCCTTTTCCTCCTCTTCCTCCTCTTCCTCCTCTTCTTCCTCTTCCTCCTCTTCTTCCTCCTCCTCCTCTTCCCCCCTCCTCCTCCTCTTCCTCCTCCTCTTCCTCCTCCTCTTCCTCCTCTTCCTCCTCTTCCTCCTCCTCCTCTTCCTCCTCCTCTTCTTCCTCCTCCTCCCCCTCCTCCTCTTCCTCCTCCTCCTCTTCCTCCTCCTCCTCTTCCTCCTCCTCTTCTTCCTCCTCCTCCTCTTCCTCCTCCTCCTCTTCCTCCTCCTCCTCTTCCTCCTCTTCTCCTTTTCTTCCTTCCTTCCTTTCTTTCTTCTTTCTTCCTCCTCCTCTTTTCCTCATCTTATTCTTTTACCTTAGCAGTGTCCTTGACTCTACTCTAGAGAAGGAGTTCAGTCAGCTGTTAACAAGTTTAGGTTCTATATCCGTGTCTCAATAATCTGCTGATTGAAATATTTAGGAAAAAAATATAGAAAGTTCCAAAAGTACAACTCTGAATCCATTGCTTGCCAAACACCATGGCGAATTAATGCAAATGAAGTAAGTGATGTCCAG
This sequence comes from Rattus norvegicus, assembly GCF_021556685.1. NCBI lineage: Eukaryota > Metazoa > Chordata > Mammalia > Rodentia > Muridae > Rattus > Rattus norvegicus. Next base: position 65,000,132 of record NC_141549.1, read on the forward strand.
GCAACTCTTGGAGCTGCTCACTGTCATTACTTCACAGCTCCTTTCCCAGCTCCTTCATCACTCCTAGGAATGTCATTCATCTCACAGCTCACCCTTATGCTATGTCTGCCTCTAACAGTTGCTTTTTATTGTCTGGCTTTACCAGAAGAGGGATGAACAAACATCTACAGGCCCCAGCTAGAGCACCAATGGCAGACAAGAGAAATGATTACTCTAAAGTCCAACTTAACAAGCCACTGAGTTTATTGGGGTTGCAAACAAGAGTATGGGTGAGGGGTTACTTACAAGAACATGGATAACTCCAAGGCAAGTACATCATCAAAAAAAAAAAAAAAAAAAAAACAAACCCCAATAAGGGTGAGGACTCAAGAAAACTACAACTCTGGAGCTCCTTGCAAGACTTGTAGGCAACTTGACAAGCCAGATTGTCCTGTCTCTAGTAACTCTTATCATTTATGTAGCTTTGGGGAGGCGCCTTATGAATCTTGTACATTTCAGGAATTTCCCAAGACTTATGAGTTGTTGACTTCATGAACCTTGTTAGTTTTGCTTATTTCCTGAGTATGTATGTATCTATCTATCTATCTATCTATCTATCTATCTATCTATCTATCTATGGATTTTTCAAGAGAGGATTTCTCTGTCTAACCCTAGAACTCATTCCACTGACCAGGCTGGTTTTGAACTCACAGAGATCCACCTGTGTCTACTTCCCTCTCCTGTGTCTGCCTCCCGAGTGCTGGGCTTACTACTTCCTAAGTCTTAAGATGGAACTTTTCAGTTGAGAGGAAATTGCTATGTAACACCTATGCACTGAACAGGCACAGAGTGTCACTGTTTTCTAAACAATATAGTGTAAACTCCATGTCCATAGCGTAACATTCATAGTGTGTTAGTAAGTATAGTAATTATAAGTAATTAGACATGATTAAAAATATGTGGAAGGATGTGTAACTTACATACATACATACATAAAAACATACATACATACATACATACATACATACATACATATGTAGAGATGAAAATCTTCTATCTTACATAAGAAACTTGAGCATCTGAGGATGTGAGTACCTGCGTTGTTTCTAGAACCAAGTTCTGTGGATGAAAAGTGAGACCTGTGTACATTCCTAGGTCCTTTCACTGGGTTGGGGCCAGGTAGACATTCACCATCGATGAGAGTCCAGACTATACTTACTGAAGTTAACTAGCAGCCTCCACACCTCTAGGTTGAGTTTCTAAATTATGAAGGCAACCAGGCTGACTTTTACACAGATGGCTCCAGTGTTTCCTCTAACTGAATTCCAATGCAAATAGGTTTTGCCAAAGTGGGAGCTGAGAGTGTGACAGGGATTTCAATTGGCATCCTGAGGCTTTGACAGCCCCAGACATCTGTATTCAGTACTCGTGACGTTTCAAAAAAAAAAAAAAAAAACTGAATCCGGGTTGGAAGTCAGAGCATCTTAAATAAAACTCTGAAGCTGGAGTGTTCCTTGAAATTCGAAACAGTGAGTTTCTGTTTTTCAAGGTAACTGTGGCAAGTCACAGTCTCCAGGCCTGTGGTGTTTACTGCCGTATCTCTGGGCAGAGGCATACGGACACCATCAAATCATACAGGGATTGTTTATGACTTCTCTCGTCATCTGTGTCTTCTCCCCTTTAGGGCTTCCTGTTTACAAAGCCAGGAAGAAGTATATTCTCTAGACAGTGGAAGGATGTTGCCATAGTCTTTGTCAACCTGACACAAAATTTGACACACTTGGGAAGAGTAAATATCAACTGAGGAATTTCCTCTATCAGGTTGGCCTGTGGGTAAGTCTGTGGGGACATTTTCTTGGTTTCTCCTCAGTAAGGGAGAGGCCACCCCCACTGTGAATAGTGTCATCTCTGGGCAAGTGGGCCTGGGTTCTATTAGAAAGGGAGCAGAACAAGTTAAGGGGAGCAAGCCAGTGACCAGCATTTCCCTGTGATCTCTATTTCAGTTTCTGCCTCCAGGCTTCTGTCCTGCCCTGACTTCCCTCGGTGATGGACTGTACCCTATAAGTCAGATAAACCCTTTCTTCCTTTTGGTTATGTTATTTAGACAGACACAGTTGTATAGTACATATGTGTGTGCATGCATGTGCATGTGCTCATGTGTCTGCATGTTTGTTTCTGTGTGCATGTGCTCATATATACGTGTGTGTGTGTGTGTGTGTGTGTGTGTGTGTGTGTGTGATAATTTGATTTCCACAGAGGTATAAGAATTAGCTGAATGCAGAGGTTGCAAAAGGGAAATATTAAGGTCTTATGTTTGTTGCTAAGAGATGGAACTGGAAATGAAGGGGACAAAGAATAGAAGCAGAGAGCAAGTCTCATCCATATTCCAAGTTCATTTATAATTCACCTCTACTGCTCACCCACTAGAGTTATGAACCGTGATATCTAGTTAGCGTTAGCCCAAAGCCATGCATTTATTTCAGCTTACTTAAAACAGTGAAGTTAATCATTTACAATGCTGTTTTCCCAACTAATAAAAGGAAAAGAGAGCGCAGAAACAGCATGGGGTCTAATGACAAGCACAGATGACTCTAATGACAAGCACAGATGACTCTCGGGCCCAGCAATTGAAGGAAGTGGTGCCTGCCACTGCTAACAATACAAGGAAACCAGCTTATGCATGCTTGCGCTCTCTATGGCCAAAGAAGTCAGCACTGCACCATGTGCAGGGAAATCTGAGGTAGGAGAATGATGAAAGAATTCTTCCTTGCTTAAAAGCTATGGTCTCTACCGAATCTCCGTGAGCCACTTTCCCATTGCTATGGCGAATAACACAAGCTAAGTAACATATAAAAATCACCTATCTACCTCAGAGTTTTGGTGGCTGAAAACCTAAAAGCATGGTCCAGTTTGGGTATGTATCTCATAGTTGGTGGCAGCAAGGCAGAAGTGAGAGCATGGGTGCTCATAAGGGAGAGAGAAAGCGCAGCATGATCCTGTGGTCAGGCCTGGGCTTCTATTACGATTAGAGAATTCTAGTGAGAATTCAGTTGCCTCTCCAAACAGACACCATAAACCCCTGTGAAAGTAGCAACACTCAAAGCCAAAAGTACTTCCAGGAGCTCATCCCTCTGGAGGTCCTACCTCCTGCTAGTATTGTCAAGCAGGGGGCTAAGAACATGACAGTTTGGGGAACACACTTAAACCATGTCCAAACCATGGCAACACCCCATAGTCTCGACATTTATTTTAATGCTACAAAGTTTTCTTAACTTTAAAAACCTTTACTCATTTATGATTTCCTATAGGAATATGTTGTGTGTTGAACCTATTACTCATACCTACTCCTTCTTATTGTCCCTTTCAACATCCTTCCTCTCTGCCCTCTTTATCCCCTAGATAATTTTATTTCTATTTCATCTCTCTCTCTCTCTCTCTCTCTCTCTCTCTCTCTCTCTCTCTCTCTCACACACACACACACACACACACACACACACACACACACACACACACACACTTTTACAGGCTATCCAAAATCTAGGTACCACAGATAAGAGATAAACACATCTCCTTTTGAGCTTAGGATATGTAGGAGCCATGCATAGTGGTTCATGCTTAATCACAGCACTAGGGATGTGGATGCAGAAACCATGAGTTCAAGACCAGCCTGGACTATATAGCAAGACCCTTCCTCAAGGCAGGGGAAAAAAACTGTAGAAAAGTAACAGTGACCCAAACTCAACTGTAGTTTCATTTTATTTTTGTAAGGAAAATTGCACACAAAGATACTACTTAGGAAAAACTTGAGTTCGCTCACATTCCTGAGGTGGAATCTAGATAGCTTTTATAAACTCTAGTCTACTCTGGTTGCTGTTTTTGGCCTACTTTCCTTGCAAGCAAGAAAAGACTTTTGGAAGTCCCTCAGCCCATGCTGTTTTCTCTGCTTACCAATGTCTAATTCAGGAGACCAGTTTTAGCCACTCTGGACAGGTTCTTGAAGGAGGAGCCAGGTCTCCCATGTTCTGTAATGACCAGGTTTTATTGAGGCCCAAACTGGCCCCTGTTAAATTACTGTGTGCCTAGCCAGGATCCAGTTTCTCACTGACAGGGATCACAGTGTGAGTTGCTTATGAAGTCATAGGTTTGTTTGCCTCTTGGTTTGGAGTGGGCTTAGGACTGAAAGAAAGACCTTTTAGAAACGAGTGATTGACCGAAAGTTGACTCGCATCTTATTATAAATATGTTCAGTGGCTTTTTCTTTCCTACTGAACCTCTCATCTGATAAATGCAATCTAAAACAAATCAGGTAAAACTAACAAGCAAGCAAACAAACAAAATGGCTGGGCCCGATTCATTAGAACCAATCCCACCTCTTCTGTGTTTGAAGTTTCCCTTCTCAGTTTTCCTTGCTTTGAGCCTAGTCTTCAGGGATGACTGAATTCATATCACCCTAAGAAAGCCTTTGCGTTGCTCTATAAGTTCCATAGTGTTGGTAATCTTTGAACCTGTGTAATGACAAAGACTGTCCTTCATCAACATCTAGTCATGTTCTTTGAGCCTTATTCTTGTCTGAGCTTCAACTATGGCCTCTAAAGACTTGTGTGTACTCTAGCCTAGTTTCTAACAGTTTAAAACCTTGTCTCAGAGATCCTGGACCCATTGCCTTAAAAATCTCAAGGCTACTAAACAAGCTTTCTGCTCATTCAATAGAAAAATGAAAAAACCAGGCCCATTCCCTAGTCTTTATAGGAGGCTGGGAACCTGTCTTCATTCAGCTCCAGCCAGCAAGCACACATAGGTTTGATGTGGCTAACCCTGCCATAGTTGTTGCATGAACCATAGGCTACAGCTTGGGTCTAGATTGTCCTCCAAGGTTCCTGACTTAAGGGCTTTTCCCCATGTTGATACCATTGGAAAGTGGACAACTTTAAGAGGTGAGACCTAGCAGGAGCTCTTAGGTCATCAGGGGTGACCTCCCTATAAGAGTCTGTGAGATAACTGTCCTGTTCCTCCTCCTCTTTTCTCCTTCCAGGCCCCAAGAAGATGGGTGGTGTTCTCACTCATTTTCCCCATAATACTCTGCCTTTGTATAGGTCTAAACGATAGGCCCAGTTCATCACAGACCAAAACTCTTGGCCATCTCTGTGCAACTCAGGTGAATTCAGCTCAACCTGGACTGTTTTCCTGCAGAAGTAGTTTATCACTGACTAAAATCTTCTTAGTACTTCAGTTGTGTCCAGCCTTAATTCTCTAGACAACATGACCTGGCTACTGTCCAAACCCATTGAGAATAGTGACTACATCTTATTCATTTCATTGTTTGCATGGTTATTTGTACATAGCAGTACATATGACTTCTCAACAACCAACTCCAGAGGGAATGGGACAGTGGCAAGACAGGGAGATAAAATTTATATAAACGACAACCTTTGTCTTTCCTGAAGCTGAAGTCATGGGACTGAGATATTCATTTGCACAAACTCAGGCTCACAGAGTCTTAGTTACTATTCTACTGCTATGAGAAGATACCATGACCCAAACAACTCTTATGAAAGAAAGAATTTGGTCAGTTTTACAGGGTTAGCCTGTGATCCCTGTGGCAAGGAACAAACAGGCATGGTGCTGGAGCAGTAAAGAAGAGCTTCACATCCTGATCTTCAGGGAAAGAAGGAGGGAGAAAAGGAGGGAAGGAGAGAGGGAGGAGAGAGAGAGAGAGAGAGAGAGAGAGAGAGAGAGAGAGAGAGAGACTAGGCCTGACACAGGGTTTTGAAACCTCAAAACCCAGCCCCAGTGACACACCTCCTCTAACAAGACCACATTTCCAATCCTTCCCAAATAGTTCCACTAACTGATAACCAAGCGTTCCAATATGGCAGCCATTTATGGAGGCCATTCTCATTCGAGTCATCAATTGTTGTATCAACTTTTTCTAGACATGTTCCTTTTAATAAATACTTAGATGAAATTAAATCTCTTTTATTTTATGTAAATGGATATTTTGTCTGGCATATGTCTGTCTACCACGTGTATGCCTGGTGCTGATCAGGCTAGAGGAGGGCCTCATTGGATTCCCTGGAACTGGAGTTACAGGTGGCTGTGAGCTTCAGTATGGAGCCATCTCTCCAGTCCCTTCCAGATTGGTCTTTGTAATCCATACCTGAGGTATTGGTAGTTCCTCTCCATGACAGTTGACAAGGGTCCTACAACTCTGTATCCTTGGTTCCTTGATTGTGCATATCCCACAAATGTACATCATACATAAGCAAATACTATACATGTACACACAAACACATGTTACACACATGCCCACACACCACACACCCACATTTAAATCTCTTCTCTGATTTAATTTTTTCTTCTTCTTCCTCTTCCTCTTCCTCTTCCTCTTCCTCTTCTTCCTCTTCTTCTTCTTCTTCTCCCCCTCCCCCTCCCCCTCCTCCTCCCTCTCCTCCTCCTCTTTCTCTTCTTCTTTACTTGCTCTTCTCTTGAATCATACAATTTTGTAAAACATTAAACAGTGCTTAGGTTCAAACCCACAAGGGTGGTATTTCCCAGGACCTACACATTTACAGAATTATTTATTATTTTTATTCATTCATGTATGTACAGGCGTATATATGTACACACATATGCAGAAGCCAGTGGTCAAACTTCCGTGTTTGCTCCTCTTTAGTCATCATCGGCCATGTTTTGTTATTAAGACAAAACTCTCATTGACCTGGTGCCTCTAGTTTAAGTAGACATGCTGGTCAGCAAGTCACAAGGAGGTTCCTGACTCTGCCTACCTAGCTCTGAGATTACAAGCACATACCACCAAGCCACACTTTTTAATGTGGGTTCTGGGAATTGAACTTAGGTCCCATCTTCCCAGCCCCGAGAAGGAACTATTAAGGTGAGAACACTATGGTATTTTAATGAATGTCTAGAACTCCCATGATGTAGAGCGCACTGCCTTTTAAATTCCTACAAATTCATGAGCACCTGCCGTGCCAAGAAAAGAGAGACATTTTAGGAAGGGGTGCTCCATGGCACCATGCTCTAACAGCAACCTGGGCTGTCTGGGCCAACTCGGACAAGGGAGGCCTTTGAGAGCCCAGATGGGCGGACAATCGATGGCATCTTTACAGGGATGTAGCTGGAGTGAGTTTCAGTGAGCCCAGGACTTTTGTCCTCTGGCATCATTTCCCTTCTCGATGGGCTGTGGTTCAAGGCCTTTTTATTACACACACCTAGGCAACTTCTGCTTGTTCTCATTGTCTTCTTTTTTCTTTTATTAAATAAACTTGTCTTAAAGTAGAATTGTTGTAAACTTCCTCCACAACCCCACCATGATAATTTTAAAAACAGCTACCATGACTTCAAAATGCTCCTTATGGCTGCCCCAGGGCAGCCATCTTCCAGTAACTCGCCAAAATGACAAACACAAAAGGAAGGAAGAGAGGTACTCGGTATATGTTCTCTAGCCCTTTTAGGAGACATGGAGTCATTCCTTTTGCCACATACATGTGAATCTACAAGAAGGGTGATATTGTAGACATCAAGAGAATGGACACTGTTCAAAAAAGAATGCCCCATTATTGTTACCACAGCAAAACTGGAAGAGTCTACAATGTCACCCAGCATGCCCTGGGCATCATTGTAAACAAGCAAGTTAAAGGCAAGATTCTGGCCAAGAGGATCAATGTGCGGATTGAGCAGATCAAGCACTCAAAGAGCAGAGACAGCTTCCTGAAGCGGGTGAAGGAGAGTGATCAGAAGAAAAAGGAAGCCAAAGAGAAGGGCACCTGGGTTCAGCTGAAGCTCCAGTCTGAGCCACCCAGAGAAGCCCACTTTGTGAGGACTAACGGAAAGGAGCCTGAGCTGATGGAGCCCATTCCATAGGAATTCATGGCCTAATGGACAAAAAGGAAATAAAGGACTGGGACTGCAAAGTGTTTTCCTTAAAAAAAAAAAAAATGCTCCTTATGGGCTGAATTTGTCCCTCTTCCCAACTCATATGTTGACATCCTAATTCCCAGTACTCAAGAATGCAATTAGTTGGAGAAGTCAAGGTCCCTTTGAAGAGGTAACTGATGCAAAATGAGCTCATATTCATGGGTCCTAATCCAAATATGACCTTATAAAGAGAGGTGGCCAGGACACAAATGCACACAGAAGGAAGACCTCATGAGAACACAGGGACAAGACGGACATCTGCAAGCCAAGGAGACAGACAGGCTCTTGAAGAAACAACCTTAAAAACAATAATATCATCTTGCTCAGACTTCAGGGCCTCAGAACTGAAAAACCTGTTCCTGTGGTTTAATCTGTCCAGCCTGTGGTATTTTGTTATGGCAGTTCTTGCAGCCTGATACATGTCTCTGAGAAAAAAAAATTATTTTATAGACACAAACTACTCCATGAACGGATATATTCAAAGCCAGGAGGATGAACTGGAGACTGCAAAAATGAGGCCTTTTTAGAGTCCTAGATGATGCTTTTGCTTTTTTGTTATATGTTTGTAAAACTGTTGTATAAAAAAGGTACCCTGGACTGGGTACATGACTCATCGGTAAAGTGTTGGTTGCATAAGTCTGAGGAACTGAATTCATATCCCCAGCACCCACATAAAAAGTTGGGTGTAGCAGCACGTGTCTATCATCCTAGTACTGAGGCAGAGCCAGGGGCTTGCTGAACAACCAGGCCAGCCAAGCTGGTAAGTCCTAGATCCGGTGAAAGACCACATCTCAAAAAAGTAGGGTGGGAAGCCACGGACATCTGACAATGACCCCTATACACAAGAATACACATGCACACACATGGGTACATTCATGTGCACACATCTGGATATATAACACACAAAATACATGAAGGAGGAGGAGGGGAGGAGAGAAGAAGGAGGACCAACTATATGGTGAAGAAGTCACAAATCTACAATCCTAGCCCTTGGGAGGATGAGACAACCGGGTTGAAAGTTAATAACCATCCTGGGCTATATAGCAAGACCCTGTTCCATAAAAAAGAAAAACAATAAAGAAAAACAGTGTAATGATGCAACTGTCTATTACTGTGGAGCAGAAGTGTTTAATCCTGCCCTACTAAGGACAATTATGCTGGGAGATGTGCCGCCATGATTGCTGAGGTTTAGTATCCATCTCCAGAATCACTGGATAGCTGCCTGTGTTAGGCATCCGGCCCTCAGCCCAGGGACTTCTAATGAGTGCCTAGGGTTGGGAAAAAAATAGTTGGAAACCAGTTAATTAGAGAAAACTCTGACAATTAAATGTTTGCAAAGGGAGTCATTCTGTTTTATATTTCCAAAGATCCAACAGCACACGCCGCTGCCCATTGCTCTAGCACTGTGAATACACTTCTCACTCCAAGTATAGCTTCCTACCTCCTGCCCCTCGGTCACTGGGGAGCTGGTTGATAATGCCCTGTGGAGCGAGAACAGAAGCCACTTAGTGATGTCTTCGCTACTGATCAAGGCAAGTTACAAGTTTCAGGGCAATGCCCATGCGAAGAAGAAAGTCCATTTGGAGAGGGGCGCTTTGCAGCCCACATCCCCCTAATTAGCAACCCTGCCCTGTTGGCTTCCTTTGGTGGAGCTGGGGTGACAGCCAGTTCCCTGGAACTTGGCAGCCAGTGAAAGCCTATGGGTGCCAATTAGCTTGAGTTGCCTTCAACCCCGAGCTACTTAATGGTGGCTTTTTAATGTTTGTTGGTTTTTCATTAAAGATTGATCTGACTCTGTGGATTTCTAATGTCCTTTTATTTGGTAAATCAATCTTAGCCTGGCAGTGTCACATACACAGGAAGACCTTGGCTGGAAGTGACTTTTGAAACTCAGCTCTCAGTTGCAGAAGAGGGACGAAGGGAAGGATGAAGGTGAAATGGGAGGCGGGGCTCTCCTCCACAGTGTGGAACACCCAAAAGACCCCGAGTTCCAGCTGCAAGAGAGGGTGGCACTAGGTGATCTTACATAGCTGCAGCAAGGACAGCCATTGGAATTCTACCCTTTTCTATGTGGCGTTGCAGTGACTATTGTTAAGAAAGGAAAATGAGCAACAGATCAAGAGATTTGGCAACTGTACACTTAAGTTTCACTTCAACCTTGGTCTCTAGCAACCAGGATGGTAGAGACGTTAGTCAAAAGCGCTTACCTGGTCTCTTGAATATTCTGATTGGCTCAGCCAGGCAATCCGCCTAAACAATTGGATGAGGTCCCTCTGGGATATCTCCAGAGGATTCTCACCCCTGGCCGGGCTCCCACCTCTAATTTATCTTGTACGTAACAAGATATCCTGACAACAACTTTTGGCAGGAGCTAGTGAGGGAAGGACTTGTTAACAAGCCTGTCTGGTAACCTGCTCCCGGTGCAGCTGTTCTGTGCTCTATTAGAGCCAAGGGTGTTCAGCTGTGGAACCCTTGGCTACCTGGGGCTCATGATCCAAGGAGGAGAGACCCCTGTGAACGTGGCCAAGAGAAGAAAAATAGTATGATCCATAATCTCATCTACCAAAGTACGGCTCATGTTGAATATACATATATATGTATACACACACACACACACACACACACACACACACACACACACACACACACACATATTTGGGCAACATTCAAAGCTGGAAGTTTAGGCACTCCACCCCAATAGGAGCAGCAAGTTTTTATATGTTCAATATGGGGGCAAACAGGAGGAATCTGATTGGCCACTCTGGGTTCTTGCCATAGGTGAATGGACTTGACATAGCATTTACCTTATTTGGATATGACCCAGTGTTATGTTCTCTCTTTTTTTAAAGATTTATTTATTTTATGTATATGAGTACACTGTAAATGCCTTCAGACACACCAGAAGAGGGCATCAGATCCCATTACAGATGATTGTGAGCCACCATGTGGTTGCTGGGAATTGAACTCAGGACCTCTGGAAGAGCAGGCAGTGCTCTTAACCACTGAGCCATCTCTGCAGCCCCCAATGTTATGTTCTTAATTATAGAGCTAACCAGTGGGTTTACTCTGTGTGAGGCTATTTTACTCTAACTGAGGCTATTTAAAGCCAGTTATGAGGAATATTTTCAAGTAAGTTAGAGGTCGAATACACAGGAAGTCTTGTTGAGAAGCATTTACTCAGCTCACTGGGTGATCCTTGTTTTTTTTTTTTTCCTCACGATTTTGTCATTCTAACTGGAGTGAAGTTATTTCCCACACAGTGGGTAGACATGTGCAACCACTTAAGACTCTGAAAGAGATAGAGTTTGACAGGGAGACTATGATGCTGACAGGAAGGTGATGGCAAGAGACATGAAATGCCCTCAACTCTGGAGCCCCACCAGCAAGGTCCCTGAAGCAAACCAACCACGGTCAGGTAAACCAAGCCAGTGGTTCTCGGTCTCCTTAATGTTGTGATTCTTTACCCCTTTTCCCCATGTCGTGCTGACCCTCAACCATAAACTTATTTTCATTGCGAATTCATAACTGCAATTTCCATTGTAATGAAAATGTGTGATACTCTGGGTATCTGTCATATGACTCCCGTGGAACGTTAACCTATGAAGGAGTCACGACCCACACGTTGAGAACACCTGCTTTAAGTGGGCTTTTCATGCGGCTCCTCTCTGGAATTTTAAAGGGATGCCTCTCTTTCCACACAAGAACCCATCATGCTGTCTTTGTTGCTAACCTACCCCAAGGCCTGATCACACCTGCCCAGAGATGACTCTCTCTCTCTCTCTCTCTCTCTCTCTCTCTCACTAAAGCTCATCCTAAAGTGTTAGCTTTCTTCTCTAAGAACTTGCTCTCCCACAAGAACTATATCACTTGTTGCCTAGACTCAGAAATCTCAGACCTGGATGAGGAAAGGGATCTGGGGATGAAAAACAAAGTCCCAAGGCTGTGGGGGTGGGGGTTGGAGATGGGGTGTCCTGTGGAAATACCCAAACTCCCTACCCTCCTCTCTAAACATGAGCTTGTGCGGGCCATTTAAGATTCAGACTGTAGATCCCGCATACTGTTGAAAAGTGAAGGCCGTGCTCTCTCTCACCTTCATGGGTTCAGAAGCTGAGGTGAAAGCTGAACAAGAGAGAGGTTGCTAACAGTTAGAGAGGATGCGGTTCGGTGTGCCAGCCTGACCCCGGCACCTCCTTCCTCATCTGTGAGACTTACTTTCTTAATCATCAGCTTCGCGAATCCAATCTCTTTGCACCGCTTCATCGTGCTGGGCATTCTCAACTGTGTGCAAGAACATTTGGTGGTAAATATCTGAGTGGGAGAAAGGTTTGGTCTTTTACAAGTTAATAAAGTGCCTTGTTAATTGGCTTTTAATTATCTCGTTTTAATTATCTCTCATGACCAATGCCGAAATGTTGCAGAATTCCAAAGGTTGCTCATATGTCTCAAGTCAGATGCTAGAACCCAGCCCTTCTACCTAAGTTGGATTCCAAGGCATCCTATGACTGTACAGAACTTGAGCCACAGTCACCCTGCTCTGTTCTTAGAAAGTGGTCAGGATGAGGCCCCAGCTCTTAGCTAATGTGGGCCCTGGGCCTGATGTACCAGAGCCCACCAGGTTGTATATGGAACCAACTCTGTAGCCTCAAAGGCTCCTGAGATGTTCCTCCACTTGGATGGTCATGAATAAAAGGGAGGATGCTGGGAAAATCGAGGAATTTTCAACGATCACTAAAGACTGCAGACACTACCTGTGCATTATAGTGGCTCACGTATTCGAGTACCTAAAATGCAGCCGTCACCCACAGGAGACATAGGGTATACAGTCTGTGGCATGGTCTCAGGGGAGCTGCATTCCATTCTGGTCACAAACTAAGTTTGGCTTTAGGTCACCTCCTTCTATGTTGTAAGTTCGGCCTAAAGGTTTTTTTCTGTGTCTAGTGAACCTCTTGGTATGAAAAGATTCCTGTAACTGGACTTGTAGCTGAATCCCAGTCAGTCACAAGTCAACTACTGGAGTCCAGTTCCAGTAGGAAGGAGCTAAGGCCAGTCAGCCTGGTCAGTGGCTCACTTTGTTTGCTGTCCTCCTTTGATATGCTGGGCAGGGCCCTTCTGGACCTCTCTTTGTCAGTGAGTACTATTGTCTAATTCTGGAACGGCAAATAAAACTAATTAAGATCTGTGAAATTAGATTTGCGGTAATTTTATCTTCTAATTATGCAGTCTCTTTAGCACTTAATTCTGTTCAGTCGAATAAGAGGGACCCAGCGTCATTCATGTGAGAGAAATTAAACCTGAAGAAACTAGGGACTTAGCCTCAAGGCTGAGCGCGGTTCGATTGTTGATAGAGCTGTGGTTAACACAAGGGCTAATGAGAGAGAGAGAGAGAGAGAGAGAGAGAGAGAGAGAGAGACAGAGACAGAGACAGAGAGAGACAGAGAGAGACAGAGACAGAGACAGACAGAGACAGACAGAGACAGACAGAGACAGACAGAGAGACAGAGACAGACAGAGAGACGGAGACAGAGAGACAGAGAAAGAGACAGAGAGAGTGTGACAGAGTCAGAGACAGAATCATAGACAAAGAGACAGAAGAAGAATGCCTATGAGCAAAATGTTCTAGTGATCTAACCGAAGCCTCATCAGTCAAAACATCGATACCTTGAGAATTAGCAGCCATGCTGACTTTCAAAGAGGAGAAGACTACCTTCTACTTCCCTCAAGCTAATAGAGATTAGTCATGTGGATCCTCTTCCCCATGTCTACCAAGAACAGCATCCACTCTGAGCTCCTACACAGGGGAAGCCCTGAATGAAGGAAGAAATGACTTGTCTTATGGTTTCTACTGCTGTGATGAACCATCATAACCAAAAGCAAGTTGGGGAGGAAAAGGTTTATTTGGCTTACACTTCCACATCACTCTTCATCATCAAAGGAAGTCAGGATAGGAACTCAAACAGGGCAGGAACCTGGAGGCAGGAGCTGATGCAGAGGCCATGAAGGGGTGCTGCTTACTGGCTTGCTCTCGATGGCTTGCTCAGCTTGCTTCTTATAGAACCCAGGACCACCAGCCCAGGGGTGATGCTACCACCCTCAATGGTCTGCACCTTCCCCCATCAATAACTAATTAAGAAAATGCTCTACAACTAGATATTACAGAGGCGTTTTCTAGACTGAGGCTCTCTCCCCTCAGATGACTTTGACTTGTGTCAATTTGACATAAAATACCCAGCACACAATTGATTGTTTTAGGAAACTGTCTTAGCTATGGTTACTATGGCTGTGGTAGAACACCATGACTGAAGACACTGGGGGTGGAAAGGGCTTATTCAGCTTACATGGCCACAGCACTGTTCATTATGGAAAGAAGCCAGGGTAGCAATTCAAACACAGCAGGAACCTTGGAGGCAGGAGCTGATGCAGAAGCCATGGAGGGCCGCATGGAGGGCTTGCTTCCCCTGACTTGCTCAGCCTACTTTCTTACAGAACCCAGGACCACCAGCCTAGGGGCTGGTCCCACCCACAGTGGGCTGGGCCCTCCCCCAATGACCACTAACTAAGAAAATGCCTTACCAGATCATATGGAGGTGTTTTCTCAATTGTTGTTCCTTCCTTTCAGGTAACTCCAATTTGTGTCAAATTGATAGGAAACTAGCCAGGATGGAAACCCTCTGACTCACTGACAGAGCTGGGACTTAGTGTAACTTTGAGGAACACAGAAGATATGGGCAGTTCATCCACACTGATGAACTTTTGGTGCTGATGCTGATGACATCGCTGCTCTTATTTATTGAGGGACTACTGGGTTCAGATGCCTCGCTAAATCTAATAAGAATGTTAGCTCACGAACGTCCACGCCTATCCTGTGAATGGGGTATTACAGGCTTTGCCTTCTACAGGAAGAAGCAGAGTTCACAGAACTCATGGCTTCTGTAAGGTCATTCAGCTGATCAACAGTGGTGCCCAGCCTGAGATGCTCACTCTGATATTTCTACCACACACACAGGCTGCCAAATCCTAAATCTCCCCGTGCTATAGAGAGAACCTATGAATGAGACTCAGACAGGAATGGGTTAAGAACTCATTTCAAAACTTACAGCTATATATGGTCTTGGACAATCGTGTGTGTGTGTGTGTGTGTGTGTGTGTGTGTGTGTGTGTGTGTGTAATCTCTGTTTGCCTGTAACTCTCTGTATAGGCCAGGCTGGCCTTGAACTGAGAGATCTGCCTGCCTCTGCCTCCTGAGTACTGGGATTATAGGCATGCACCACCATGCCCAGCATATGCAATATAGTAAATTCACTCCCACTCCTAATGAAATACCGATAAGCAAAAGAAAAAAAAGAAACCATAACTAGCTGTGCACTTGCCCACTTCCCAAGGAGGATGACACATGGAGTCCCTGACATCAGGCAACTTCCAACAAGGCTGCAGAGCAGGCCTGCCTTTGTGGGGCTTGCCATTCGGTGGCATTTAAAGTCACCCTGCATTAGAAAGTGTTAAACACTATTCAAAGACTTAGGCAGAGATAGACATGCACGAGGAAAAGTCTTCTCTGTGGAGGTGACATTTTAGTGAGGCCCCGGTGACAGGGCTTCTCCCTGTGGAGGAGGAGCAGCTACAATTCAGCTCTCATGAAGAGCACAAGACAGAGCAAGGCTTAAAGGAGTGGGCCAGAATGAGGTCAGGGGTTAGACTGGGAACTCCATCACACGGGCCTTGCATTCGCAGTGTGTCAAGTGAGTTACAGGGTCAGATCATTAGCTGCCTCCCCTAGAAAGCTCTTGACAGCTCTGGGAAGTGCAGGGCAAGAGAGAAGGAGTCTAGCTACGAAGTTCTGCAAGTGGACAAGAAACGCTAACCACTAGGATTCCAAGTTTTGGTGGGGGTTGGCAGGGATAGGTGATGTTTTAGGAATGGGGTTCAGGAAAACACGGAGAAGCTATAATAACATGCTGTTTTACTTCCTCCAGTCCTGACGACGTGCCTTCCAAATGAAGCTGGTGTCTTTCCACTTAGGGACATATTGCATGGGAGAATGTGTTTCTGTAAGGGTCACTCTCAGCCTGAGCGATGTGCGTATTTAGAGGCACACGGGCTGAGCGCTGTCTGCTCCAGTGTGTTTACATTTCTTCTTAAGCACCTCTTCTCCTCTTACATTCCGATTAGCTCAATGTGGCTGCTTAGCAACTCCACGGTCAGAAGGGTCATTCACTGTGTTAGACTGTGTCTTCACTAGAGTACCTAGATTGCCTTTTGTCAAACGCCTGACCTCACGGGCTTCACGTGCACAATGGGAATGGTACCTCCTACCCTCGCCGCAGGGCTGACCTGAGGGTGCACACAGTGCAAGCGCAGGGTTCTTGCTCCCTCACCAAAGGACCTCTGAGCGGTTTATAATGTGCTGTTCGTTCAAGGACTATTGTTTAAGCACAGACATTATTTCCATACTGTTCCAGATGTGACAGTGGCAACAGTGAATTAGATGCGGCTCCTGCCTTTGTGGGGCTGATATGCTAATTGGGAAGGAATGGGATGTGATGAGCAAAGAAATAATATAGCTTTAGCTTTCTTAGGACAAAAATAAAATAGCACTGTGGGCTAGAGTAGGGTGGGTGCTCCCAGACAGTCTCCACAGCATGGAGACACTGGCTCCGAGATCCAGGATTCTAGTGAATGCGATACTCTTGGTCCCAATATGGTAGCTGCTATACCCATTGTTGTTTCTAAATAAAATGGCCAATGGGGAACCTTGAAAATGAGTATTTTAATTAACTAGATTTATTTATTTATTTATTACCAAAGAATGCTAATTCTCAAAGTCTTTCTGTTTCAGCTGCTTATTACTTCTAATACACCATAGCCATGCCCTGACAGAGTAATGGAGAAGGAAGAAAGTCTGGCAAGCCTGAAGCATCGTTTTAAGATCTAAGGTCATTATCTATATCCCAATACTGTGTTCCACATATTGATGTAGATGCAAACACGGTTTGGCCTGAGTTGGATTCTGGTGACAGTGTGATTAGAACAGATCATTGTGGTCTAGCAAGCACAAGAGGAGTCACTAAGCTCCTGATATTTTGGTCCTCTGTATTTGAGTGTTTTGTCTTTTCCTCTTGGTCTTTGTGTTAGGCTTTTATTATTATTGTTATTATTGTTATTGTTATCATTGTGTCAAACACTTGGTATAAAGCAGCTTAAATAGGGAAAGATTCCTGGTTACTTTGTGGTTTCAGAGGTTTTGGCTACCACTTAGCTATCACCAGTTGAGACTCAAGCTCTGATACATGAGTCTTTTGTGGATCACTTCATATAAAAATCACAACCAATGTCTTCACCCTGCTTGCAGATACAATACATACATTAATAGTTACCAAATCCATTGTCAAAGACATTTGCATTCAGGTTTTTAAAAGTGGTGCTTATGGACCAGAGAAGCAGATCAGAGATTAAGAGCGCTGGCTGCTCTTCCAGAGGACTTGGGTTCAATCCCAGCACCAACATGATGGCTCATAATCACCTGTAGCTCCAGTTCTGGGGGAGATGGTGCCCTCTTCAGCACTGAAGACACTGCACACACATGATGCACAGATATACATACAAAACACTCAAACACCACATAAAATAAAAACAAATCTTTTTTTAAACGTGTTTAATAACAGCTGTTTTCTACTACACTGTAACAAATTATTACACACTTGAAATGGCTTGAAACAACACAAATTAATGTCTTTGTGGACTCAGAGATCAGAAGTCTAAATGCGTCTTGTTTAACTAAAGTCAAAGTTTCGGTGAGCTCTGTGTTCTTGGGAAGATCTCCTTTCCTGACCCATCCAGTTCCTCAAGGAACATGTTTCCTAGTGCACACCCATTCTTCTGCCTTCCAGAAGACTGGCACCTGAAAATCCCCACCCCAACTCCTGCTTTCATGACTGTCCCTCCTCGCCGGACTCTAACCCTCTCATCTGCCTCCTTCTTATAACAAGCTGGCATAGTTTGACTCTTAAGTGTGTCCCAAATATCCAGAAAGGAAAATCTTGTTCCCAGGGTAGTGCTGTGATGGTTTGCATATGCTTGGCCAAGGGAGTAGCACAAGGGGTAGCCTTGTTGGAGGAAGTGTGTCACTGTCGGGTGGGCTTGGAGACCTTCCTCCTAGCTGCCTGAGGATGCTCAGTCTGTTCCTGACTTTTTTCAGGTGAAGATATAGAACTCAGCTCCTCCTGCACCATGCCTGCCTGGATGCTGCCATACCCCTGCCTTGATGATAATGGACTGAACCTCTGAACCTGTAAGCCAGTCCCAACTAAATGTTGTCCTTTATGAAGCTCGCATTGGTCACGGTATCTGTTCACAGCAATAAGACCCTACCTAAGACAGGTGCTATTGGAAGGTGGTAAAATGTTTACAGACAGAACTTCCATGAGTGTTAATGTCACTGAGGAGTGTGTGCCCTTGAAGAAGATCCTGAGATTCTGGTGTCCTTGTCCCTCTTTAAACTAATCATGAGGGAAGCTCTGTTGCTCTGCCATGTACTTCTCTTATGATATGTTGCTTTGGCTCGGACCAAAAGCACAAACTTGAGCCTCTGAACCTGTGGCCGTAACATAACCTCTATGATGAAGACCTCAGGGGTTTGTTACAGTGACGAATAGCTCCTGTTCCCTGGTAGTTACATTGATCCCAGTCCAGCAGCCAATTTCCAGTCTTGTAATTTGATTGCCTTTGCCAGGTCCCTATGTCCTTTTGTTCTGTGAGATAGCATAGTCACCCGTTCCAGGGGTAAGAGGTAGTCATTTCTCACTGCCATTCAGGACACAGTATTTCCGGTCTATCGCAACTACTGCCTTCTGATTTGTCATTAGAAACCTTTACTTGTGCACCCAGATTGTATTATCACATGAGACCCATTGTAACCAGCTATCAAAGCAGGTTCAAAAGTCCCCCAGGGAATGGAGACGCTGTTTCTCAGTAGCCAACCTGAAATGAGAAGCTGATCTTCTGTCCTGAATCCCTTAAGCCTTAAAGCTGTTGGATCCTTCCTTAGTTTATGTATAGATGAAGCTGAAGGCATCTGGTGGCTGAATTATGGGGTGGGAGTCACACCATACCACAGCAGCGGACCTGCTGAGCACTAAGTCAAGACGGAATTTCTGTGCAGTTCCTAGGAAATCTGGACTTTCTCTGAGTCCAGGCCAACAAAGGCCGCCTGTCAGCTCTGCACTCACAAGCAAAGGCCTCCCCTTCCCCCCACCAAAAGGTGTTGCTTGCAGTACTGGCACATTGTGTGTGTGTGTGTGTGTGTGTGTGTGTGTGTGTGTGTGTGTGTGTGTGTGTGTGTGTGTGAAATGACCTTATTTTAGATTTTAGAATGGAAAAAAACCACCACTGGGTCTACTTTTAGATAAGAATGATCCTATGACTTGTTATTCAGGCCAAAAGTCTTTCCTCTCTTTTCTTATATAATCAAATCGAATACAGCTGAATTCTGAGACTAGGAAAGAGACAGCTGACTGCTAACGTCTCTGGCCAGCTCTCAAGGTTGGGATGAACTTTCTGTTTAGCCTTTGTTTCGTATAGAAATCTCTCGAATTCCCTCCTTTAATTACATGGGTCTCCAAGATTCTACTGTATCTATCCTTTGGAAATATTTACTTCTTGCAAACCCCCCTCGTCCCGGTGTTCTCACTCAGAGATTAATTTTCTTAACTCATTGACTTCATCGTTTGTGTTTATAATGGTCGGAGGTGTGGAGCCTGGTCTTATTGGGTTTATGAATTCCAACAGGAGACTGAAGTGCTTTTCAGTCTCAGAAGCAAGGTCTATTGAAGCTGAGCTCTTTGATGTTCGACTGCACAATGAAAACCTTGTAAGGGAGCGCAGGACCTGGGAGGGTGGACATTTAAGCTCACATCATGGACAAGAATGAGAGCATTGTTTGGGCCCCAGCAGAGGACAGGTGGCTCGCAGTGAAGTCCAGAGTCGTGGGGTACAGACGAGAGAAGGGTTTCTGGGGGTTTTTGTTCTAGTCTACATTAGCCCTGCACACTGTGGGGCAGGCCAATAGACACACAGTCTCTCCCAGCCTGTTTCCACCTGTGGTGAGATGAGAGATGAGCTCACTATACTTTTTAGCTGTTTCTGGCAGGGTCGAAGGCAAACTCAGAGCTTGCCACCATGAGTAAGCACGGCCTTTTTGCACTGGTGAAAAGCAAAGCATCCGGAACCAACCGACGTCATCAAACTGCCATGATTGAGCCTTACTGCCTGTGCCTCAGACAGAGGATAATCTACAGAGAACTAGGTTTCGAATGCTTTTTAGAATCACCAGGATGGGGGCTGGGGATTTAGCTCAGTGGTAGAGCGCTGATCTAGGAAGCGCAAGGCCCTGGGTTCGGTCCCCAGCTCCGAAAAAAAGAACCAAAAAAAAAAAAAAAAAAAAAAAGAATCACCAGGATGTAAGAGAATTTGCTTTTGATCCGTGACCATTTCAGGACCTGTTAGCCGCTATAATCTACATAGAAATGAAGGCTCAGCATCCAGTTCTTCTAAAAGCTAAACACAGAAGCCCTGTAATTACAGAACTCACCTGTTATCCAAACCTGGAAGAAGACAAAACCGAAGCAGGATTCCCCGGTGACTCAGGAAGTTAAGGAAGAGCCAGGAAGAAAACCTACGTTTCCCTCTTTGCAGACCCTTCTTGCTATCATTCCACCTTAAACAATGCACACGTGTGCCCTCTTTCAGTGTCTGGCAACGTGCTGGTTGAGTGGGTGTCCACAGGGATCTGCCATCTTTGTGCAGAAGATAGAAAATCAATGACCAAGATCATTTAGGTGACTACAGTGCCACACAGAAAGCAAATCATAGTAACAGGATCAAAATTAATGGGAAACGGGAAAAGAGGTTTTCTTTCTTTCTTTCTTTCTTTCTTTCTTTCTTTCTTTCTTTCTTTCTTTCTTTCTTTTTTTTTCGTTGTTGTTGTTCTGGGGCTCAGACCCAGGACCCTGTGCATGCTAAGCATATGCTTGCTACTGTGCTATATTTCCAGCCCAAGGGGTGGGGGGTGGCATGAGATGGATGGAGAGCTGTTGTTTACTCTTAAGCCACTCAAGATTCTCCAGGAAACATTGTACAACACAACACATGTAGAAAATGCATTTTTCTAACCTATAGAACAATGGAAATTTTTGAAGTAACAACTGAATTGATGTCTGAATGAGGAGAAGAACCTAAACATAGATATTCAGGGAAGAGTCTTCCAAGCCGAAGAAAGAGCAAACATAGGAACCCAGAGACGGCAACAAGCAAAAGACAAGGCCTCCTGGAAACAGAATGTGGGACCAAGAGCCTGGCCTGTGATGAGATCAGAAACATTGGCAGAGTCCAAGAGAGGTAAGTTCTGTAAGTTATCATAAAGGGTTTGCTTTTATTTCATAGATAACAGGAAGCTATTCATTATAAAGGCTTAAAGAGGGGCTGGAGAGATGGCTCAGGGGTTAAAAGCACTGACTGCTCTTCCAGAGGTCCTGAGTTCAAATCTCAAGCAAGCACATGGTGGCTCACAACCATGTATAATGGAATCCGATGCCCTCTTCTGGTGTGTCTGAAGACAGCTAGAGTGTACTTATATAAATAAATAAATAAATCTTTAAAAAAAAACAAAAAAAGCTGGGCTGGAGAGATGGCTCAGTTGTTAAGAGCACCAACTGCTCTTCCAAAGGTCCTGAGTTCAAATCCCAGCAATCACATGGTGGCTTACAACCATCTGTAATAAGATCTGATGCCCTCTTCTGGTATGTCTGAAGTTAGCTACAATGTATATAATAAATAAATAAACCTTAAAAAAACAAAAACAAAACAAAAAAAAGCTTAAAGAGGGTAGTCATGGGATCCAGTACATTCCTAAAGCAATACTTTGTTAAGTGAGGAATGTTGGATAGAAAGACAAAAAGTAGGAACCTGTTGTGTGTCAGACATTTTTCTGGGAAGATACAACACACACATCTATTTATTTACCCCACACTTGAACCCACAACATGTCAAAGTATGGATACCACCAAAGCGTAACTTGGTGGTCCCAGGAAGTTTATTGAGGTTTCTTACTGAGATATGGGTCGGGGGTTACTTACAGGAGCAGATATTACTCAAAACCATCTATATCACCAAAGCCTACCCCAGCATAGGTGATAGCTAACAAAATCTTGGAACCCAAACCACACTTTACAGTCATCGCTCAGCTTAACTGCTTGTATACTCTTGAGCAAGGAGGGGCCTAGTGAATCTGATCCATTTCAGGGACTTCCTGAATCTGTTTTGAGTTGTTCACTTTCTCTCTTAAGGGAATTTCCATGAAGTATAGAGTGCTTTACATGCCTCTAACACATTCTGTTGTTTCGCCTCCTTGTGAACTTCCTGTCTGAAAATATCTTGCTGTTTCTCTTCCCTTTAGATCCTATGCCTGAAGAAGTTTCCCTCCAAGACGGAAGTCTTTAACCTTAGAGGAAACTGTTCCCAACAGGACCCTGGTTGGAGGCTGGTAGGTATCACAGGCTAGGACAGTAAAGGCACACAGCGGGTAAGAAGAGAGGAAGTTGCAGACAAACACAAAGGTCTAGAGTATACTTTAGAGTTATTGTGGCAGCATCTATTAGATTTATGGAATATAAATGGCAAAGAGAAGTCAAAGATGCTGCAAAGGCTTGGGGACTGTCTTAGTTGACGTTCTATTGTTATGAAGAGACATTATGACCATGGCAACTCTTATAAAGAAAAGCACTTAATTGGGGCCGGCTTACAGAGGTTTAGGCCATTGTCATCGAGGTGACATCCAGGCAGACATAGTGCTGGAGAGGTAGCTGAGAGTTCTACATCTGGATCTACAGACCATAGGTAGAGAGAGAGAGACACTTGGCTTGGCTTGAGTATTTGAAACCCTGAAGCCCATCCCCAGTTACACACTTCCTCCCACCTCCTAATCCCTGTCAAGTAGCACCACTTCATAATGACCAAAACATTCAGATCTATGAGCCATTGGGGGCCATTTCTAGTCAACTCACCACAGAGGCAAACAAGTACTTCTGTGGAATGGTGAGCGCAACGTTAGATGTAGCAAGTTTAGACTGCACAGATGACACGCGCTTCTTTAAATGCTTTCTAATCTGCCTCTACTTGTTTCCAGTTCCTTCCTGTTTGGGGAATCTGGAAACTCCAAATTCCTGCCTGTGATTCTTGGGCAAATACCTCACATTTTCTTTATGGTTGATGACAATGAAATATACTTGTCAAGATGCCTACCTTGGTTTGGGTTTTGTTGCCCATCTCGATGAAGAGACACCATAACCAAAGCGACTCTTAACAAAATTTAAAAATTTGCAAGTGGGTCTGGCTTCCAGTTTCAGAGGTTTAGCCCACTGTCATCGTGGTGGGACACATGGCAGCGTGCAGGCTGGAGGGGCCAAGAGTTTTAATATCTTAATCCTCAGACAGAAGAATGAGACTGCATGCCACACTAGGCATCACTTGAGCATAGGAGACCTCAGAGCCCACCCATACAGTAACCCACTTCCTCCCAGGTCATACCTAATCCAGCAAAGTCATGCCTTCTAATACCGCCCCTCTCTATGGGCCAAGCATTCAAACGCATGGGTCTATGGGAGCCATACCTATTCAAACCACCACAATGCCTGAGTCTCACTGGAGATGCCTCTCACTAGATCCTTGCATTTGTTTTCCTTTATGAAAACCACAGTGCATTTGCCTCACAGATGGAGACAGAGGGGATGAAGGAGACCCAGAAGCCACTGGGACATAATCTCTGACATGCAACCTTCAGCGAGCACTAGCAATCTTGAAGAGTCAGCACTGAGGCTTCTCTTTTACTAGGTTGAAGGAGGCAGTGGGTAAAGGAAGGGGTTGCATGAAAGGAGGAACTGGGAGTAAAGGAGGAAGCCTCTAAGTCTGGCTGCCAGGAGAGAGGAGGGGACCAGTATCTCCTAGCAATCTGATTAGAAAACCCACAGGAGCAGCTTAGATGACAAAGGAGTTGAGGGCATTTACTTAGGAGCCAGGAATCACAAGAAGAATGAATTCTCCCTTGACTTGATAAGGATGCAGCTTACACCTGCATGAAGAAGAGGTTCCCAGATAAACAGGTAAGAGAAGGCCTAGGCAGGAGGCAGGAAGTGGATATCAAGGACTAAACCAAGTGTGCACAGACTATACTTTGGATGTATTCTCAAAAGGACAAATTAAAGGCTTGATCCCCCTTGGGAGATGGTAGAGCCTGAAGGGAGGGCTTGGGTTACTATAGTGTGCCCTTAAAGGAGGTTGTATGATTCTGATCTGTTCTCTCTTTTCTCTAGATTAGAGATAAGTAAACGTATTGACATTTTTGCAAACTTGGAAAAGAGACAGCCCAAAACTATGAGCCAAAAGTAGGCCAAAACTATGAGTCAAAACAACTTTTCCCCCTTGTAAGTTTGTTATCTGAGGTGTTTTGTTGTAGTATAGGAAAGCTGTTGATTCAAATTAAAACAGCCTCCAAGCCTACAAATATTCAAGGCTGTATATAGCCTACTGTCCTATCCCCGGGTTCTGTGTTTGGATCCATGAAGCACAGAAGAATATTTTTTAAAAAATGTGTAGGGTTGGGGATTTAGCTCAGTGGTAGAGCATTTGCCTAGCAAGCGCAAGGCCCTGGGTTCGGTCCCCAGCTCGGAAAAAAAGAAAAGAAAAAAATGTGTCTATGCCAGACACATTCAAATATTTTTGTCATTATTTAATAAACAATATACTGTAAGGTCTATATTTATGGTATTTATGGTACACTAAGTATTCTAAATAATTTACAAATGAATTCAAAGATATTGGGCATTCACAAACAGGAAATGTGTGGATACCACATAGAAGCTGTAGAATGTAGTCCTCTGAAAGAAAGAGCCTCCATTTTTATCAGGCCAGCTTCCGGCTTGCAAGGGTCCATCACACTTGGGCCTTTGGACTGTTGAAACTCCCTTATAGACGGAGTTGAGAAGGGTCATTGGAGTCTCATAGGAGAACCGTGTTGCTACCCATCGTCAATTGTATGTAATTCCTTAACTGCATGTGGCCTCCAAGTCTTGGGAGGCATTAGGGTATATAGATGGGAGGGGCCAGGGAAGAGGTTACCCGAAGCAGACTCCAACTACAGGGGTGTAGGAAGCCATCATCCATACTGAGTACAGATCTGAAAGCATGGCTCCTGTCTGTGATCCCTGACTCTTGCTCTGTAAGTCAAATAAGCTCACTGTTTTCTCAGGGAGAACTTTGGTAGAACTGTATTTGGGGTTATCCTTGTGACTTATGAGGAGGGAGTAGCATTGTGTCTTCCCAGGGAAGGAATTCTCACGACAATGTTTTTGAGATAGGGTACTATTTTGTAACCCAAGCTGGCCTTGAACTCATGATCCTCCTGACCTAGTCTTTATAGTTTATACACCTACTCAGCTTCTGTGCTTCTATTTTATTTTTTTTAACAAGGGACTTGAGCTTCTGCAGAGTTAGGTATTTACAGAGGTATGTCCTGAAATCAATTCCCTTTGAATATTGAAGAATGACTGTGAGTGGAGCCTTTACACCATGAGCAGCTCTAGTACATTGTGAGACTGAAATTTAATCTTTGATCCCAGTAGGCAGCATAGAAAACAGCAAAGAGCCAACGCCGAAGTCAGAGAACTTGGGTTCGATTCTGACTGTGCCATTAACTAACTATGAACTTGGACATGAAGTACTCTGCATCCCTATTACCTCGGCTTCACCAAAGGATGGTCCTGAGGATAAAGAGGCTAATACATGTTAGGCCACTGAGTTTGCTCCTGAAACACATTAGGCTTTTGAAATACTGTTTCCCGGGGAGTCAGTGGATAAAGCCCCTCTCATGCAAGCATGAAGATCAGTGTTTGGATCCCCAGAATCCATTTAAAGTTCAGCAATGTGACAGACACCTGTTACTAGACTACCTAGACTATTGGGAACTGGTGAGAGAAGCCACCACTTGATATCAGCTTTGGGTTTCCACACACATACATACACAACACATAAGAACACATATGCATATGCACACACATACTCATGCTGCATGTGCATGTGTGTGTGTGTGTGCATGCGCGAGTGTACAGCAAAAGGGTAACCAAGTAGGGTGTTTTTTGCTAAACCTGGTGACCTAAATTCTATCCCTGTGACCCACAGAGTAGGAAAAGAGAGAATTGCTTTCCATGAGTTGCCCTCTGACCCCTACAGATGTGCCGCAGCACATGCATGCATGCATAATATTAACAATAAATAAGTGTAATAAGAAAAAATTTAAAAGCCTAATGAAAGAAGCATTTGAAGTACCATTTTCTGTAGATAGAGGGACAGGAAAGGAAGCAGGGTGTGTGTTGCACATGAGGCAGAGGAGGCCAAAGTTAACATGGACGACCCTCCTCATGTCCTCTTGGCCTTCTCAGCCATGCTGGGGAATCCACTGAGTCATCCTTCACCTACACTGGCAGAAGAGTGACACATCACATAGCATGTGAAAAAATGTAAGTACAGCAGCAATTGTCAGAATCTGTCGCACAGGAGAACTTCTGATTAATTCAGCAGACCAAGGCATGCGCAGATGGTGCGATCCCTTTGAACATGGCTGTGAAATTTCAGGAGCTCTATGGATTCGCAGCATTAGAAACACCCTACCTTAGAAACCCCAATGCCTGACATCTGCCACCCCCTCCCTCAGCCTGCGCCATCTTCTCTCCTGAGGAAAGAAGGATTCGAATTATTCTAAAATGCAATAGGTTGAATTGTTAATCCAGGAAAGGAAGCAAACCCATTCGAATGAACAACTGTTCACAAGGAATTTGCTGGCTGCTGCCGGGCGAGAAAAGATGCCAAGCGAAAGCCAGAGAAACCACGCCAATGACACTTGCCAGCTCAATTATTTCGTCCTTACTCAGCCAAGTAATTGATCATCTGGCCTGGTGGGTGTGAGTGGAAAAGGAATGATTCCTCCCCAGGCTGATCTAGCATCATGAGCCGTTTCATTACTGTGGCTCGAAGAATAACAGAACAGGCAGAGCCAATAATTGGAGCTTTGTGTGTCCAGCCCTAACTCCCTCGGGTCATGAACATGGGATGGCCATCCACACGGGATCAGAAGAGAGACTATCCTAGGTGACCGTCAGCCTTCTTGCTGAAATCTGTCTCCAAAAATCTGCTGCTTTAAATCTTCACATGCTTAATGTGAACCGCAGAGGCAACTTTGTGCTTGACAAAAACAAAAAACAAAAACAAAAACAAAATCAAAACAAACAAACAAAAAACCTGGGTGGTAAATTTCCCCACTCTTGTTAGCAGAAGTAAGGCATGTTGATGACAGCGATCACTGTTAAGAAGCACATCGGTACAGGATTGATCGAGCCCCTTGGCTCAGTTTTTTCTATGACCTTGATAGCTAAATGGTTATTTAATGAAGGATTTGGTAGGGCCGTTGCTTCATAAGTGAGTGGCATAGGAAAAGTCTCCTTTAGATACCCGTCTCCACCGTGGAGTGCTGAGCATTCCCGATCAGCTAGTTGAAATGATTGATCGGTGCAGTGCGGGGATATAGGATTACAGACTAACCTGAACAAAAAGGTGGATCGTCCATCGAATTATCACCGTACAGGCCAACGAAGCCCAGACGTTCAAGTCTGTTTCTGTTCGAAATTGCTCTACACTTAACATAAACAGTACCGAAAGACTTATGGACATAGACATCGTATCTGTTAGGGAAAAGCCTTTATAAGAACATCTGATGCTGAGAAGCATCAGACCGCTTGGCATGCTGGGTATTTGCATGGACTCTTATCGGACAGCTGACAACTGATGACTGGGCTCGGTCTGGCTTTGGTGACAATTCGGAACTCCTGACGTATTGTCAACACATGGCTTTCTTCTGACAGTAGATAGTACAATGTATTGTTCACCAAGACTCACCCACTAAGTATAGAGAAGCACGGTGTGTGGGTGTTTAAAACCAAAAAGGACCTGTAATGACTTCCGGGTCCAATGACTTCCGGGTCCAATGACTTCCGGGTCCAACACTGAGAGTTAAAATTAAACCCATTCCCTGGGTCATACAATTAGGGGCAGAACATGAAATCCGGGTTTCTGAACTCAGCATTACTTTCACTTGACATCAGAATAAATGTGTGCCTTGTGGGGTACACACACGTGTGAATTGCCTATTTTGTCTCGTTTTGTAAATATTGGCAGACATATTCAACTTGTTTTCCTGGGCATCCTCCTGGTCAAGTTCCCAGTTCACATTCCAGGTTGGAGTCAAGAAGTCAAGCAATTTTGACGTGTCTGCAAGGCAATCCGGCCATGTCTCCAGAGTGTCCTGGTGGCCATGAGGACACTGAAGAATCACTGGCTTGTGACTCGAAAGCTTGGAGAGCTTTGGCAAGAAGGTGTCTCGGTGTGGGACAAGCAAGACAAACATAGTCTTAAATTGTGTGTGTGTATGACAAGGTGTATGTGAGAGAGGGAAAGGGGAGGGAAAGGGGAAAGGGAGGGAGGAAGTGGGAGGAGAGAGAGAGAGAGAGAGAGAGAGAGAGAGAGAGAGGGAGGGAGAGGGAGGGAGAGAGAGAGAGGTGGAAGGACATGCAGAGGCAGGCAACTCTATGGAGTTGGTCCCTCCTTCTATTTTTACTTGGGCTCTGGGCCTTGAACTCAGGTCCCCAGGCTTGCACAGCAAACCCCTTTACTCACTGAGCCATCTTGCTGGCTTCAAGATTCATTCTTTACCCGGAAAAATGCCAGGAAAGTGGTGAGTGTGCTCATTAACTACCCAGCAAGCCTCTCCTGAGTATGAAGCATGTGGGTGTACTATACCTCTCCTGAAAAGGCTTGTCAGAGATGTGGATGGGGTAGGAGAGGGATCAGAGAACTGGTACTATGCTCAGAATACATCTGTTGCCTTTGAGCTCACAGTAGGTACTCTGGAAGGTCAAGGTGGTGGTCAAGGCACCTAACCCCAGAGGTGGAGGGTAGGTGAAGTCAGCTTCCCTTGTGTTTTCAATTATAAGTCAGAAAAGTGGAAAACCAATTCATCTACTTCTTAGAATTTCTTAGCAACTTCCAGGTAAGTTCTCTGTACACACTAGACACATATTCAATATTTGTTGAGAAATGGATGATAAATTTGTAAGAACAATGAATAGCACTTATTGGGACACCTTGCCTGCCTCTGTCTCCTGGGAACTGAGATTGGAAGCTTTGCAAGTGAGAGCTATAACCTCTCTGCTACATCCCATTCCCTCTTTACCTGAACTTCTCATGTGAGTGCGAGCTAAATGTGGCTAGTTTTATGAACAACAAGCAAAATTCCTAAGGCCCCTTTCTCCATGGGGATTCCAGTCTTGTCTGGAGCTCCCTAAAGTAAATGGCTGAGATGAAGGATGTCGGGGAAGGTGTGGTAATCCTAGAGCAGGTGACCAAGAAGAGACCATTAAACTATGTCTGGAGGAGAGGGGCCCATTACGAGGAGAACGCCTTGCTGTCTTTGGCAACTCTTCCCGTCCCGTTTCCCGTCCGTCTTTGCTTCTGTCGTTCATGATAACCCAGGACGGGCTAACAGCTGCCAGTAAGTATTGAAAACACTTGTGTGTGAAGTAATTTATCTTCTCTTTGCAGAACACGGAGATGTTGCTCCCAGGGGATTGGGTTTCCTGGGTGGTAAACACATGCGCTCTATGACGGTTATTTAGTTTGTTCTTCATTGCTAGTTGGAAAGTACTAATGAAAACCTACTAAGTGCAAAGTACTAATGAAAACCTACTAAGTGCAAAGGAGGAGCATTGGGGTAAAAAAAAAGTGCACAATGCACCACCTCTTCTGCCTCCGGAAATGTATGGGAGATACGGGTTATGCTGCAATTACAAGCAGCCCCAGGATTTCGGTGGCATAATATGACCATAGTTTGTTTCTCATACACATGACTAATTAGGATTGTCTCGCTGTGAAGAGACACTGTAACCACAGCAACTCCTATAAAGGGAAACATTTAATTGGGGCTGGCTTGCAGGTTCAGAAGTTTAGCCCATCATCATCATGGCAGGAAGCATGGAGATACACAAACAGACATGGTGCTGGAGAAAGAGTAGAGAGTTCCACATCTGGATGTGGAGGCAGAAAGGAGAGAGAGAGAGAGAGAGAGAGAGAGAGAGAGAGAGAGAGAGAGAGACCAGGCCAGGCTGACTTGAGCATCTGCAACCTCACAGCCCACCTCCAGTGCCACAGTTTGTTCTACAAAGCCACACCTCTTAATGATGCCACTCCTTGGTGACCAAGCATTCAAACATGTGACCACTCCTATCTAAACTACCACAAGGGCCATATGCAGACCTTGAGGTAGGACAACAGTAGAGGGGGTCAGAGCTTCAGACCAGCACCGTCATGACAGAGCCTTAAAAGGAGGTGGCAGGTCCCCTTTAAGTTCCAGAGAGGAGCTCCATTAAGGTATAAGCAGAAGAGTGACATCTGCTATAGACGACGTGCTGTGGAAGTCCGAAGGAGGAAACCTGAGGACTCCCCTGAACACAGGGAGTGCCTGACGTTTATTGGTTTTGGAGGGCCGATGAGAAGCTCTACACCACATGAGGTGGTCTGTTTGACTGTGGCATGCATGGAGCCAGAGACTAGAGGGGACCATAATTTCATCTGATAGCTGCTAAGAGGAGGGGCTGCAAGCCCACACCACACAAAGCTTTGAACTCCCTATCAGAGCAGAGGAGGAGATCTGCTGTAGGTGGTTATGGCTGCTTTTAAGGATTGAAAAGGGTGTTTCACTGTATCTGTGCTTTAACAATTACACAGTTTGGGCTTTGTTTTAAGATTTCTTTTTATTTATGTGAGTACACTTTCTTTAGACACACCAGAAGAGGGCATCAGATCCCATTACAGATGGTTGTGAGCCACCATGTGACTGCTGAGAATTGAACTCAGGACCTCTGGAAGAGCAGTCAGTGCTTTTAACCACTGAGCCATCTCTCCGGCCCCTGGAATTTTTATTTTATTTTATTTTATTTTATTTTATTTTGTAAGCAGTGGGATACTGTGCAAGCTTTAAATAGGTAGTAACATCATCAGACTGGGATTTTATATGTTTATGTGTTTATATGTGTTTGATGTTTGCTTCCATATTGAAGTGTACTATGTGTGTTGTGTGTCCTTGGAGGTCAGTAAGGTCGTTAGTCTCTCTGCACCTGGAGGTATAGACAGTTGTGAGGTTGTGAACCAAACTTGGGTCCTCAGTAAGAGCAGCAAATGTCCTGAACCACTGAACTATCTCTCCAGCCCTGGACTGGGGGTTTTCAAAAGAATTATTTTCTTTTCTATGTATCTGTTGGTTGAAGTTGGTGGAAGCTTAATGGCTCATAATTCGAAAGGTTATTGTTTTGTGAGATGCACCTCTTTCTTTACAAGAACTCAGACCTCTTTGCATTCGAAGGAGAAGCTCATTGATCCCCAGTTTCCATAGGAACGGCACAGATGATCCTGTATGACCCACATTATGGACCTGAGGAAATGACCTGCTGGCAGCACAAGGGACCTGCAAGAGGAGTCCCTGGTTGCATCATATGTCAGTCAGCCTTACAGAGAATTCTGTCCCAGTGCTACCAGGAGAACCTCAGCAGCATCCTCGCTCCAAGGTGTCACTCAATATGCTCAAATAAGACAGCAGGGACCACAGCAGCAACTTGTGAGAGTTGTCCCCAGCGCCTGTGGAGTCCAATGTCAGCTGCTTCTGACCAACTAATGCCCAGGTCGTTAAGTAGTAGCAAACAGATAAATATCCTGCTTCCTGTGGATAATGAATCCTATTGCTGCCCTCAGCTCCCACCCACCCAACCCCCTTTCATTTATTTGAGGCAGGGTCTCACAATCTAATCCTCAAATTCACATTCACAGTTCTAACTTGTTTGAGAAGCTATGGTGATTTTAAAGAGAAAGGCCCATACGTTTTAATGCACAATCCCCAGTCAGAGGAATTGTTATAGAAGGATTAGGAGCTGTGGTCTCATTGGAGGAGGTGTGTTCCTAAGAATTGGCTTTGAAGTTTCAGAAGCCCAAGCCAGGCCCAGTCTTGATCTCTCTCTGTCTGCAACCTGCCAACTTAGATTCGAGCTCTCAGCTCCTTCTCCAGCAGGGCACCTGCCTGCCTGACACCATGCTCCCAGCCAGGATGGTAATGGAATAACCCTCCGATAGAAACAGCAAACAAGCCCCCAGTGAAATGCTTTCTTCTGTAAGTTGCCTTGATCCTGGAGTCAACTCAAATCAATGCGCTGTACTCATGAAAACCTTGCCCTGGTCAGTGCTAGGTTTAAGGGTGATCCAGTTTCAGTCAGTAAGACAAGACCTGCAGCTTTCTGGGTACAGGGTGGGGGTGGAACTTGAAAATGTTTCCTGGACTTAGAAGAGCAGCTGGGCCAGCATTTGGTCCCCTTTACACTAGTCACCATTTTGTTCCTGTGCTTGGGATGGACACCTTAAAAGAGAGGAGGTGGATTTGGCCTCATAGATCCCATAATTGTCATCCTGGTCCTGTCACCCTGGGGCCCCCGTGTTTCACAGCACCTAGTGGCAGATGTGTGTGATTGAGGAGGTCTGTTTGCATTATGACAGCCAGGCAGCAAAGACAGGGGAGGGGCTAATATCCCACTGTGCCCTTGGAGCAAACACCTACAATGGCTTCTCCTTTCTTCCATAGGGCACCACCTCTAAAAACTCCCACCTTTCCCTAGAGCCAGAGGCTGGCAACCAAGCCATTGGCATTTGGGCCCTTGGAATGGTATCTAAAACCTCAACCATGGCAACAACTGTCTTAATTAGGGTTCTGTTGCTGTGAAGAGACACAATAACCATGACAACTCTTATAAAGAAAACATTTCATTGAGGCTGGCTTATAATATAGAGGTTTAGTCAGTTATCATCATGATAGGAAGCATGGTGGCAGGGAGGCAGACACGATGTTAGAGAAGGAGCCAGGAGTTTACATCTCAATTTGCAGGCAGAGAGAAGGGGGTGGGGGGACTGGCTTCAGCATTTGAAACCTCAAACCCTACTTACCCCTCAGTGAAATACTTCCTCTCACAAGGCCAGACCTATTCCAACAAGGCAGTGCCCCTCCCTGTAGGCCTAAGGGAGTCATTTTCTTTTAAGTCATCACACCCTCCAGATGTTGCCTGTCAGCATAGAGTGCTGGTGACATTTGTGGCTACCTTTCCTGCTTGGGGAGCCGGGCAAAGCTGTGCAAGAACTCTGGAGGTGATGGGGACAGAAAATAAGAGGAACAATAATTTTGATAACATTACAAAGTCACCAACTTGGCCAGCCTAGACTCCTTCTATACCAGAATCTCCTCTGTGTAATGATTCTTTTTCATATATATATTATATATATAATATATATATACTTTTTAAAAAAGATGTATTTATATGAGTACACTGTCACTTTCTTCAGACACACCAGAAGAGGGCATCAAATCCTGTTACAGATGGTTATGAGCCACCATGTGGTTGCTAGGAATTGAACTCAGGACCTCTGGAAGAGCAGTCAGTGCTCTTAACCACTGAGCCATCTCCCCAGCCCGTAATGATCCTTATTCATATCTTAGAACTCCCGACTCTAACACGGGGAATCAGTGTTTCTGGAGTTGTGCAAAGAAGGTTCTAGAAAACAGGCCATGAGCATCAGACTGCTCACACAAAGAAGAGTATGGAAGGGGTCGGGAAGGGTGATGCATGAGCTTGGCCTCCCCTAAAAAATAAGCTGATGTTTGCCGTCAGCCTCGCCTGCTGCAACATTTCCCCAGCAGCTGTAGCCACCTCACTCAGAGTCTCTCTCAGTTTGGGCTGTCCTTATTCAGAATATGCATTCTTGCAAGGTATCATGAGGATGCAGAGTAATGCAGGCTAAATCATCCAACACAGTGCTTACTGACCCACTGTGAGATGGGCCTCCCAGCCAGGACGGCTTTTTATCTTAACATGAGCAGTGATCCACAGACAATTTCTCCCTTGGCAGCTTCACTGCAGCACAGAGCCTCCGGCCCACTTAGCCCGAGTTGCTACTTTACACCACAAATGCAGTTGTGTTACAAGGAAGTCATTAATTCAAGCCTGACACACAAATCTCTTACATGTGAGAGTTCACACGGGTCAGGAACTTTCCTGAGCCCCAACCTGCCGCCCCGCTTTCTCAGATGATGTTCCGATCAACAAATTCAGGAAACCAGGTCTACAGGAGTCATGTTAATTGAGTGTCGTGCTGCTTACAAACACTCCTCATTAATTTTTTTTTTCATAGCTACTTGTTAAGCTCCAGTTTGGAAGAAGGAGAATAAAAAACCCTGGAATGTTCTTCTTCAGAATGATAATTGCTCATTAGAACTCTATTTTGTTATAATTGTACGATTCATTATGCTGAACACTTCATCAGAAGCATTGTAAAAATTCTGACGACTTGAATATGCTGCGCTGAATACGGAAATGGATCCGATTTACAGCCTCCTTACATCTTAAGGGCAGTTTCTAATTAACAGACATCAGGGATGCCAAGAAAGTGAGAGTCTCCATATTTTATTCTGGGGGTCATTATTGGAGATATGTTTTATAAAAATGCAACATTATTTTGAAATAGGACTCTTTCTTTAGAACAGGGCGTGGGGAGGGTGGCCCATAAATGTGAAGTTGTCACAATGAGGCCACATCTGTCTTTACAAATTCAAGTGGCTCAGAATTATCTGCAATTAATACTAAACCAAATCTTTTTATAGTTCTGGTACAGACTTTGGGGGTAAAGATAGCAGAATGAACATTTTCATTTATCCCCCTTTCCTCTTGAAATCTGACTGGAATGACAGCTCCGGGCACTTAAGTGGGGTAGGGATTCAGGAGCAACAGAACTAAGGCAAAGAAACTTTTGAAAGTTAGAAGCAGAAGAGCAAGAGAATCAGCTCTGTACACCCAAAGGATTCTTAAGGCCACAGAGGTAAAAGTAAGAGTCAGGGTCCAGTGCAGACTCAGCCCTCACTGCTGATGGCTCCAGGGGTCAATGTGAGGCTGTAAATAGGTCAGCTGGGACAGTGTTTAAGAGTCTCAGCACTCAGGAGGAAGAGGCAGGTGGATCTCTGTGAGTTCGAGGCCAGCCTGGTCTACAAAGTGAGTCCAGAACAGTTGGGGCTACCAAGAGAAACTCTGATGGAAAACCAGGAAATGAAAAAAGAAATTTTGGGGTTTACAGGTGTCCTTCCTAAAACACCCTGCTAGCTGAGGATTTGATTCTTGTCTGCTTCTGCATAGGTTGGGAGTTACTTAACCTGCAGAAGGTTTCTAGAGAGGCAGGAGAGAAGTCTAGACTGGGATAATCTAAAGATGGTCAAAGGACACTCACCTAAAACAAGGGGATCAACTGGATGATCGCGTAGTAAATGGTAAGATCTTTCCAAGTTCACGGAGGCTACCAGAATTCTAGCAGCAAAGGTTCAAGTCTATGTATGAGATTGAGAGACCCGTCATGGAGGAATATGGCCAACTCATGAAAAAATAGCTGGAAATGTTCTGAGAGTCTTCCAACAGCTGAGTAGAGAGTTAGTCCCTCCAGGAATGATCTTCTAACTCCTCACACCATCAGGTCAGTTGCTAAAATGCAAACTCTTACATTTTGCTCCAAATGAGTAGAATCGAAGGTACTACAGGGTAGGGCCTGACACTTTAGCTCGACAAATCTCAAGAACGCACGAAGATTTAAAAATCACTAGGTTTTCTGTTTATTTGTTTGTTTCGTTATTGTTTTGGGTTTTTTCCCACCCAAGTCCACTCAGAGCACAAACTTTCTCTTCCTCTTGAATGTAAGCAATTAGGGGGAAGCAATATCACAAGAATCACGAACTAAAATGAAAAGTCAAACTCTTAGAGGAGAAAGGGTGCTACATAAGAAAAAAATGAGACTTGGACAAAAACAAAAAAAACAAAAAAGCAAAAAAACAAAAAACAAAACAACAAAAAACCAAAAAAAAAAAAAACACATCAATACAGACAAGAGAAGCCAGAGAAGGAAAATAGAAAGGAGGGCTGTAGCCTTAGCTTCAAAAAATGATTGAAAACCACCAGGAGTGTAAGCATTGAAATCACAAAACTTCCAGATCAAAGTGGTTGGGGGAGAAGATCTTAATGATAAAAGTGAGAGAGAGATGTTGGGCGTTGGGGGCGGATCTCTGAGTTTGAGGCTAACCTGGCCTACAGAGTGAATTCCAGACAGCTAGGGTGACACCGAGAAATCCTGTCTTGAAAAAACAAAAAACTAACAAAGAAGTAAGTGATGTCTCCCAATGCTAACAAACATGGATTCCCAGATTGAAAGAGCCACGCCCCATGCGTCCCCCACAACAATGGCTGCCAATGGCTGTCCATCTAGACATATCCATCTCAGATTCATAACTCAGAGTAAATCAAGAGAGTGCTGCAAACGCCTAGAAAGAAAAGAGCACCAAGGATGTAGAACCAGAATGGTTAAACTTCTCAGGAGCCACAGCCTTAAGGAAGTGATTTCAATCAAATGTGGACACACAGAGAACAAGGAAGTGTGAGGAAAAAGACATTTAATGTACACCAAGCCTCCAAGATTCTGAGGTCAAGAGGTCAAATTCTTTAATAAGAGTTGGAGTACATTATTATAGTACCGCAGAGGCATGGCCAAAGAACACCAACCAAATACTTGGTGATGACTTCTGTCTTAATTAGGATTTCCATTGTCGTGAAGAGACACCATGACCAAGGCGACTCTTAGAAAAGACAACATTTAATTGGGGCTGGCTTACAGGTTCAGAGGTTCAGTCCATTATCATCAAGTTGGAGTGAGGCAGTGTCAAGGCAGGCATGATGCTGGAGGAGCTGAGAATTATTCCTGCTTCTTGTTCCAAAGGCAAACAGGAGAAGACTAATTCCCATGTGGCTAGGAGGAGGATCTCACAAGGCCACACCTCTAAGAGTGCCACTCCCTGAACCAAGCATATTCAAACCACCATATCACCCACACACGTTCTCATCTCCCCTCAGCTGTGCTTCACCCTATGACTTAAGAACCTTTCTAAATACAATTTCTGTAGTGATGTCAATAAAAATAGCTCCCACTGGTTCACATGTTTAAATCCTTGGTACCCAGTTGGTGGTACTGTTTGGGAGGATTATAGGCATGGCCTTGTGAGAGGAGGTATGTTACTGGAGGCTGGCTTTGAGGTTTCAAAAATCTATGCAATTTCAAGTTCTCTCTCTGTTGGTATCAGGGACCGCTTTTGCCTCCAGCATTGGTGTCACCTGCAGGCGACAGGGACCTGGCTATACATTCCCAGCATACATTTGGTTTAGTTCCCACCTTTACCTGGGAGTAGTCATGTCACAGTTTAAAGAAAAGGCAGACCCTTCCTGCCCTCGTTCTCTTTTTCTTTTCTCTCTCACCACCTTCTATCTCTACATGGAACTGTATTGGTCTGGTGTGGTCTCTCCAGGTGCGAGCTGCAATTCTATCACACACACCCCCACCTCTCCCTGCCTTATGCTTGTTGCCTCAAAACATGTGCTCTCTTCTGTGGCTCCAGTGCCTGCCTCCCTTCTGCCCTCTCCGTGATAGTCATGGACTCTAATCTTGCAGAACCATGGGCTCCCATCTAATTTTTTCTTTTGTAGGTTGCCTTGGTCATGGTGTTTTGTCACAGCAAGAGAAATGTCACTGAGACAAGTTCCTTCAGCTCTTTGCTCTGCCCACCATGCCTCTCAGCATTATCTCCTGGCACCCTCCTCAGGTGGCATTCACACCTACCCTATCATGTGTTTGTTAGCCTTGACACTACGGTACGAACTGTGCTTTCATGAGGACAGTCACACTGTCACACCGGTGCTCCCCATTCAGCCGATGTGACTAGCAATAAGAATTGCCACATCTGCCTTCCCATTTCTGCCCTCCAGGCTGCAGTTCCTGCTGTTGTAGTTCTTCTGATCTTTGAACCTTCCATCTCCTCTTACAAGACTTACTCACAGCACCGAAATTGTCTTTGCGTATGTCAGGTTCTTGAGGTCTACTTTAGTATCTAACGAGGGTATTGGCAAAGGAAAGGTGTCCACTATGAGCTTGTTGGATGAATGAGCGTGAAATAATTCTCTAATAGGGCATTCTAAAAACCACTTTCTTTCTTTTTTTTTTTTTTAAGATTTATTTAGGGGTTGGGGATTTAGCTCAGTGGTAGAGCACTTGCCTAGCAAGCGCAAGGCCCTGGGTTCAGTCTCCAGCTCAGAAAAAAAAGAAAAAAAAAAGATTTGTTTATTCTATATAAGTACACTGTCGCTGTCTTCAGACACACCAGAAGAGGGCATCAGATCTCATTACAGATGGTTGTGAGCCACCATGTGGTTGCTGAGAATTGAACTCAGGACCTCTGGAAGAGCAGTCAGTGCTCTTAACCACTTAGCCATCTCTCCAGCCCCTAAAAACCACTTTGTTATGGTTGTCAGAATTTCTTTCATTAGTACCTGAGTGTATGAGACAGTAGGCCAGGGTTTTGTGAAGTTCAGACAACTGATGTTGTGAATATGGCAGCAGAAAGCCTAGGAAGATAATCAAGGAAAGCAGACACAAACCTTGGATATTTTTTTAATGTCAAGAGCATAATGATATACAGAATAAGGCAGTAAACCCGGGTGTTGGCAAGCAGGTCCCCAATTTGAAGATGGGAAACAGATGGTTGGTTCAATAAACGCAGCACCTTAATTTTAAGTTTTCTTATTCAA
The DNA here is from genome assembly GCF_021556685.1 of Rattus norvegicus. Taxonomy (NCBI): domain Eukaryota; kingdom Metazoa; phylum Chordata; class Mammalia; order Rodentia; family Muridae; genus Rattus; species Rattus norvegicus. The sequence goes on from NC_141549.1 coordinate 65,038,891, forward strand.
TTTCATAAACAGTTTTAAAATAATTTCCGACTTCTGCTGTATCTACCTAACTCAATTAACACTACTCTCAAATACCAGGGTTACTCTTACAAGAATTGATGACTCCTTGATTTCTGTGGCTATACTGCAACAACAGGGAGCAAAAAAGGGCTGGGGTTTGGATACCCCACAACTCAATATGCTGGTCCCCCTTAAATAAACCTATTCCCATAAAGCCCAAATCCGTAGTTACTGTGGATCAGTGTCCTAGACACTGTGTGGCATCCTGTATACACTCTAGTCAGATGAGCATTGATGTGTACATTGTCCCCGCTCAACTCTTAAAGTTCTTTAGTGTATCACTTGTTCACAAGGATCTTTCGAGTGCCTTCAGTAGCCACATCTAGATTTCTGAAATCTAAAAGGTTCTATCCAGGAATGACCCACTGTCCTCGCGTGTTCTGTTAAAAGAGGAGTCATCCATCTCAGAGAAGGTTGCATACAAGGGTATAAGGGAGATCATATTCCCAGGCATGACTCTTCTTGAGAGAAAGGGCAGAGACAGCCATGATATACCCAAAACAAAACAAGTGAGGAACAGGAGATCTCTAACTTGTCTACAGACTTAATGGTCAGGGAAGGAGATCCCAGTGTCACAGGTATGCTGGAGTTGGGTTCATGGATGACCCCCAAAAACAAATGGCTTAGACTCACTGGTGCTATTTGGAATTCTAGAACATTTAAAGACATGTCCTTCCGTGGAAGGGTATTAAGAGTCTTACTTTTGCTTCCCAGCCACCATAAGGTGGCTAGGCCTCCTCTACCACATGTTCAGCATGATGGAAGGCCAAAAGGAACCCCAAACACGAATGGAAACTTAGGTGACTCTGCCCTAGAAACTGAATTGGGGTTCTAAACAGAAACATGTTAATCTTTGTACTGAAGGCTTGTCTCCTTGGCAGGCTCCGTACGCACTTTCGAGCTTAAGCAAAACTTCTGTTCTCAGTATGGCTTCATCTGGGCCTTCTCTAGAATTTCCACAAAGCAACCATTACACATTGAGTAGCTGACTCTACAAATACACAGTAGAAAGACTCCCCCCAATTCATTAACTATTCAGGTTTCCCTGGGTATATCTGCATTCCTGCTACTCTGTGGGAAATACCCTCCCCACCCCACCCCACCACCCCGCTTTCTTAGAGGAAGATAGCAGATGCTTCGAAACTCACCCTGATGGCTGCAAAGTCAAAGTGTGGGGGCACCAGAGCCTTGCAAGCATGAGTAGGTATTTTTAGAGCTACCATGTCCAATAACTTAACATCCGAGGAGGAAGAAGACAGATAGCCGCTAAGCCTGTGCACTTAGTGGACCAATGCCAACTCCGGGCCTCGAAGGACTGCGCTCTTAGATGCTTCATTTGGATTGCTCTAATATTGACATGGCCTTGGAAACGTGGAAACTGAGCCTCTTCAAAGACTGAGGAGAAAAGAGGAGTTTAGAAGAACGTTTACATGAAGCTTTCCCTTGGGCCCCAGCTGCCCAACTGAATTAGCATCAAACCCTTGCCCAGCAATACGGTTGTGAGAGTTGATTTTCCTGGCCCCACACAATGACCACAGTCAATATGGATGCCGCTTGGTTTTCATCTGGAAGAAATTTACATTTGATCCCACTCCTCTGCTTGACTGGATCACACTGAGGCCCACATACTTGGGCCCACATACAAATGCCTCCACTGTTCTTTCCCCTGGTGACTTGGCCATAAAAATTCCCTCCCTCAACATTTCTTCCCTCCCATGAAAACCTCAATTTTTGAGTTCAAACTTGAATCCATAAGGAGTTTGGAGGAAAAGCCTGAGTGATAAAAATTTATATTCAAAAGTAAAAAAACACAGGTAGGTAGATGGTGAATCCCTAGTTTGTTTGTTTGTATGTGTGTTGTTTTAATACAAGGACAGTCATTCTAGTTGGGCATTTTGAGGATATAAAGGTTAGATGAGGCCAGCAAAATATCTTCAGCCAAGCTTCATGACCTGTGTGAGCTCCCTGGAACCCACATGATGGAAAGAGGGAACTGATTCCCTCAAATTGTCTTCTGATCTGCATACACACACACACACACACACACACACACACACACACACAAATATACATAAAAATTAATAATAATCTTTTGTGTTTTCTTTTGTTTTGAGACAGGCTCTTTCTGTCTAGCCCTGGCTGTCCTGGAATTCACCATATAGACCAGGCTAGCCCAAACTCACAAAAATGCGCCTGCCTCTGCCTCCTGAGTGCTGAAATCAAAGGCAAGACATCAAAATCAAGGTGCCATACCTTGATGCTTCATTTTAAAATTAACTGGTTAATTGTGCAAAATGCTTCACTAGAAGGGAGAACAATGAAGAAGGTGTACCTTGTAAAAGGCCTCCTGGCCTTGTGTCCTTCACTGTGCCGGGAAGGAAAGGTCTAGTAGCAGGAATGATTGCATCTTGGAACAGCATTATTAATCTTCAAATGGCCCCTCCAGAATGTCTATAAAAATGGTAGTATTGTATTGTCCCTATGGGCTTTGGTAGACTACTGTTCTTAAGCCTGACACAGGGTTATCTCTGTCCCAGTCAGTGTCACAGATGAAGTACAGGCTGTTAATATGTGTTGTGAAATTTTGAGTAAGGACTTCCTTGAAGGACAGCGTAGGCTGCAGTGTCATGAATGTGTCTGTCATCTCTAGCTACAGCCATCATAATTAGCCGCTGTGCCTACTGGCATTGGGTCCGTGCAAGTTCGGTCTGCTTAACAGATTGTGAAACCAGTAGTTGCTCAGACCTTGAGACTGAGTACCTCAGTGTGGTGCTGGAGACCTGCGAGGTTTCTAGAATCACCTCATTGATGATGGAAGTTTGGAAATACTGGTTCTATTATCAGTGAAGGGGATCGGCAGCAGCAGAGTACGTTAGCTTGGTGACAAGAAGGAAGGTCAGATGGGCAAAAGGCAATAATCTTCCTTCTTCCTTGTCCTGATCTGGGCCACTGCCAGAAAGGGCTGCTCAAATTTGGGGTAGTCACATCAATTAAGGCAATCAAGACAATTCCTCAACCGAAGGTCTCTGTTTAGGTGATTCAAAACTCTGGCGAGCGGTTATCTGAAACCATCCAGCACATGGCCCTACCACTTCCTGTTGAGCTGTTGGCAGCTAAGAGATTTGGGGAGAGGGGGAGGTAGCATCCCATCATGTACCCACTGGTAAGCCCTCTTGGCTCCAGTGGATAGTTACAAACCCTCCATCACACAGATGATCCCATTTCTACTGTGGGACACAAAACAAAAGGTGATGAATGTGGAAAGAGTCTAAGAGTAGACTGGGCAGAGAAGGGGATGGCAGGAAAGAATAGAAGATGTGAGGGGGGCAGGGAATGATGAGAATGAATTACATGCACACCAAGAATTGCCAAAGAACACAACTTATCAATAAAACAATAGAATATTTCTGTCCGAGATGTTCCTTGCGGCAACATTGCTGGTGACAGCAGAGATGATTTACCAATGGAAGCATATGGCTTCACTGCTCAAGTAACTCTGTGGAATAATCCAGGCCAAATCTGTGCTGCCGTGACCCTCTGATGGATTGCCACAGAGGCGCCACAGCTTGCAAGCTGGCTGAGCTGAAAAAAGGAGATGCATCACCGTTCCGCTAAGAAGCTGGGAACTGGCCCTACATTTTGGAAATCTGGAACAATCATTGATATGATATCAAGGCTAGCTCAGATATACCATGAGCTTCTATGACTACCCTCTGGGTCATTCTAATGTTCATGATATTAGACGCACATTTCTGTGTGTGGTGGGAAAGCTACAGACAAGAAATCTATCAGAGCTGGCAAGGTCATCTTTTGTCTATCAAAGTCCAGAACCCAAAGGTGTCTTTTCCCTAGGACCTGCCACCCTAGGCTGATGAGTGGAGGGAGAAAGATCCTGAACCATCAGTCAAATACAGTGGTAGCAGTATGCTGTTAAATCTCCAGAAAGGATAGCGAATGCTTTCTGGACCTTGAGAGTGTGTGTGTGTGTGTGTGTGTGTGTGTGTGTGTGTGTGTGTGTGTGTGTGTGTACATGTCTTGCCATTTTAAGTTATTAGCCTTTAAAATCAGTCCCTTTTAACAAAAACAACTTTGCCAAAAATCTGCTGCAGAATTCCAAGACTCATTATGACAAGTTTAATGAAAAAAAAAGTTGACAAATGTTCACATTCAGAGTCACCATGGGAACTTTGAAGTGGACATACAAGAAAGGAACTGCCAATGTTACAGATTCATGGTCTGCCCCGTTTTACTGCCTGAACTGGGCCTTTCTGGACCTCAGTATTCTCAGGAATACTCCCTACCCAGCTCTCCTATCTTCCCATTTTTTTTCTACAGCCAGTGTTGATTAGGAGCCTTGTGGCTGTGAGTTGAAGGAGAGCTCCTTTAGGGTGGAGTTCTGACGTGTGAGTACCACACGTGAGGATGTATTGATATCTTCCTATGTGCTGCTACTGTGCTGAACATTTCACGTGTCTATTGGAGCATCCAATGTGCCCATCATTGCTGAATGCTACTCATTCATTCACCGAATGCATTTTCTGTTACCTGTCAGCTATTGTTTTAACTACTTTTCAATCATTCATTCAGGGAGATCTTGTGGAATTCCTCCTGTGTGCTCAATGCTTTTTGGTCCATTATTAATTTATTTATCGTTCAACAGGCATTTACTGTGAGTTCCCTGCATGTCATGCAGACTTAGGCTCTGGAGATACAGCATGAGCCAATCAGATACTCTATCATTATGGAAGTGGTGCTCCATCCGAGGTTGCCAGGTAATACATTCTTTTAAAAATAGCCTATAGTATATCAAATGTGATTAAGTTTATGGAGAAAATGAAAGTAGATGAAGGGTAAAGAATGCTGGAATTTTATTTGTTTTTGTTTATTATTTACATATATTTATTTATTTGTTTGTTGAGTCGGGGTTCTCACTGTGTAGCTCAGACTGGCCTGGAGTTCACTAAGTAGCCCCAGCTGGTCTCGAACTCACAGTCTTCCTGACTCAGCCTCTCAAGTGCTGGGATCATAGTCATGCTCTCCTTGCCTGGCTAACATTGCTGTGTTTAGGCATCACTGGTGAAGTGTCATTTGAGCAGAGATCTGGAAGAAATCAACGTTCGAGCAAGGGCAAAGTCAGGGACAGGAAATGGTTTGCACAAACATGCTGAAGTGTGGGCACACTGTGAGCACCTGAGAAAGAACAATGGAGGAGGGAGGGTGTTATGTGACCAAGAAGCCAAGTAGAGCCTAAGAACAGTACAGGTAAGAGAGAGATGTGGGGGAGGGGGCATGGAAGATTCTGGAAGAACACAGGCTTTCATTCTGCATTAGATGAGGAAGACACACAAGAGAATTGTGACCATAGGAATTAAACATTTCAAAAGCATCCTCTAGTGATGAACATGTTAATTATCTTGATTCAGTAATTTCACAATGCAACTATATATACACACATATATATGAATATGCATCGATTGTGAGATTGTATCAACCCCATAAATAAATGCAATTTATACGTTATTGTTTGCCAACAAAAATTTTAACTGTTCTCTTCTTGATGAGACTATAAGATTTATCAAGTCTATAGACTATACGACAGCAGATAGATACCTGAGGACCAGTTAAATAGCCATTGAACTGTTATAGGCAAGAGGAGGTGATGGTGTCTCTTGCCTTAAATTGCATCAGAGGAGATCTGATCATACTCTGAAGATCCAAAGGGGCTGATAGGTTGGATAGGGTAACATGAGAGGCAGATGGAAGCCAAAGATGGACTCAAGGATATTGCTGAACGTTGAGAGGAAGAGGGTTGACATGTTCTTAGACAGGAAAGCTGCCTGAGGAGCCACTTAGGTAAAGAGGTGAAGCGAGAGTTCAGGACATTATTAAGGCTGCAATGCTTCTGACCTGTCTGAGTAAAGAACTTGAGGTAGACATGGGTCAGGCTGTAGGTCCTGGGAGAATCCAAGCTAGGAATACAGGTGGGGATAACCTTTAATGTTGCACAACCAAAAGATGAACTGAGTTTTGAGTGTGGTCGGAGGCATGGCAGCATTAAGCTCTGAGCTGTGCTACTGTTTAGAAAATGAGGAGATATCAAGAACAAAGATGGAATGGAAACACTAAAAACTTGTTCTGGAAGCCAAGTGCCATGGTCAACTCAGATGTCCCCGTGTTGAAAACTTAACCCTAAATCCATGTATCAGTGGAATTTGAAAGTGGGGTCCTTGGGAGGTAGTCAGTGGTAGATGAAGTCATGAGGGGGATGGGGAGAGAGAGAAAGAGAGAGAGAGAGAGAGAGAGAGAGAGAGAGAGAGAGAACTCAGTGGTACTGTTGGTCTACAACATCAAGTGGCCCCTAAAGCACAGTTGGCTGGCTCGACATGTAATACTCTCTACTGTGTGTGCACTGGGTTATAACATGTAATGCTCTCTGCCATTCCCCATGTGTTAGGCAGGCCATGGTGCTAGGGTTATTCAACCTCTAGAACCACAAGCAAAATAAACCCCCATTCTTCAGAAACTTCCAAACTGTGGAGTTGTGCTATTCAATAACTGCAGCAGAATGAGTAGTGTTCCAGAAAGAGGGGACAGCAACCATGCCAAATGTCATGGACCAAACTCTCAGGAACCTTAACAGGCACTGAGGGGGAAGATTGGTTATGGCACGTTGGGAAAGACACAATGTACAGCCTTCATTCTGAGGGCTGCTTGACAGGTGAACCAATTGAGACACGGGAAGGACTGAATGCCACTGGAATCACATGATTCCTGTCCTGTTGTTCCCTTGTAGGTTATCTTTCCCAAACAAAGATACAAAGAGCTACTGGCAGGAACCTGCAATGGCCTTAATGTTCCCATGGGAGAATACCAGGTAGCCCTGTCACAGTCAACGCAGCCTTTATTCCTGGGCTTCCCAGGACTCAGGACAAGGTGGGACAGTGCAGTATACTCGTGGTCACTTACTTTTGGGAGATGGACACTAGCTGGACAATTCTTTGCCTAGGCCCATGTCCTAGTTAGAGTTTTACTGTTGTGAACAGACACCATGACCAAGGCAACTCTAAGAACAATATATAATTGAGGCTGGCTTACAGGTTCAGAGGTTCTGGCCATTATCATGAAGGAAGGAACATGGCTGAATCCAGGCAGGCATGATGCAGGAGCTAAGAGTTCTACATCTTCATCTGAAGGCTGATAGCAGAATACTGGCTTCCAGGCAGCTAGGAGGAAGGTCTTAAAGCCCAAACACCCACAGTGACACACCTATTCCAATAGGGCCACAACTTCTGATAGTGCTACTCCCTAGGCCAAGCATATACAAACCATCACAGCCCCTCAATCCAGACTTCTTGTCCTGGGGTCAGTGAGTTCTCCCTGTGTTAGATCCATTTGGGAATCTGAAAAATTTAAGCTCTAACATTGCTATGGTAAGCACACGTGTGATAGATAACCTTGGTTGTCCACTTGACTGTACCTAGAATCAGCTAAAACCCAAGCTGCTAGGTACTCCTGTGAGGGAATTTTCTAGATCAGATTCTTTGAAACAGAAAGATCTATTCTAAATCCTGGCCACACCCTCTGATGGCAGCTCACCTAGAAGGGGACAGAACAAAGGAACTTTGCATTTTGCTTTTTTGCCGTCAGTCTTGAGGGGCGACTTTGTCTATCGTGCTGCTGCTATGTAGAATTCAGTTTCTTCAGGGTTCCAGCATAGATGAAAGAACGTCAGCAGCCCTCCAGGGGTCCCCCAGGACTCCAGCACCAGATTCAGGTTGCTCAGACATCCAGCCGCATGGACTGAGCAGCTACCGCATTCTGCACCCTTCTGTCATGAGGTAGCCATTGTTGGACGACTCAGACCCACATCCTGTAAACCAGTCTAATAAACCCCATTTTATGTGTTTATCCAGCCTATTGGCTCCGTTCCTTTAGAAAACACTGGTTAATAAGACACACATGTCACTGCACTTACAAAGAACACTAAGAGTGCACACTCACATAAGTCATGGTCCTCAGATGATGGAATGGGTCAGTGTGCCACGTTGGTGAGTTGCTGGTGCAGTGATAAGGTGTAAGCTTGCGGTACAGATGTTGTAGACCCGTGGTCCTCAACCTGTGAGACGTGATCCTTTGGGGAGGGTCAACGGACCCCTTCATGGAGGATGCATCTCAGACATTTACATTCTAGTTTATAACAGTAGCAAAATTACAGTTATGAATCAGCAATAAAAATAATCTTATGGTGTGGAGGGGGTCACGGCATCATGAGGAGTTGTATTAAAGGGTTGTGGTATTAGGAAGGTTGAGAGCCACTGGTGTAGAGAAAATGTCAGTGCTTTCTGCTGGACTTTGTTTGGAATCCAAAACGACTGTAAAAATTACAGTCTTATAAGTCCTCTTTACCTCTGGCTAAGGAGCCATCAGCAGTTGATAGCTGCTGGGAGAGGAATTAAGAATATTAAGAATGTTGCTCCTGGTAAGTTGACCACACTTCGCTGGAGGACCACATATCCAAGAATATTTGGGCAACACAAATTGGACTTGATGCGTGTGGGGGTTGGGGGAGACAAAATTGGCTAGGTAGGGAAGTGGGGAGTGGATGCGGGAGGAGCTGGGGCAGGGTGAATGTGAACAAAACACACTGTAAGATATTCTCAAAGAACTGCTTTTTCAAAGAGAAAAGCTAGACAAAAGAAACAGAGTCCTTTGGGAGTCACAAGGGTATTCTCTTCACGATTCAGCCTTAGTGATCTGCTCTCTGCTCATCCCTCACACGCACGACGTAAGTGTCTTGCTTTCTTCCCCTCCACCTCTTGCAAGAAAAGCTTTTCAGAAAAGGAACTCGTAGAGCTTGAAGTCCTGGGCTCGATTCCCCAGCACAGCATAAGCCAGGCACAGGCCTATAATTCTAGAACCCTTTGTGTAAAGGAAGGAAGGTCAGAAGTTCAAGGCCATTCTCAGTTACCCAGTGCACTCCAGTCTACAGATGACGTCATCTCAAAATAACAACAAGAAGCCAGACTGAGGCAGTTGATCACTCCCGCCAATGTTTCTCTCCTCTGTTCTCATCTAAGAACTCAAAGTCCAGCTACTCCTCTGTGGAGGATCTCAGCCCCATCTGAGCATCCTAAACCAGAGCTCTGTAAACCCCAGTTTGCAGAAGAGCCCTTCACTCTTCCTGCCCTCTGCAGCTGAGCCAATTCAACTGACAGAGGCTGGGACAGACAGTTGGACTTGCCCTCCATCACGGAGCTAATTCTAGGAAAGATCAGTCCTCCTCGCCCTCAAGAAATTCACATTTGCCGCTATGCACCCTCAGATGACTGACTTCTCTATGCAGAAGCCATAAATGAATGAAGGAGAGGGATTCAAGTCGCCAGCATCAAAGGGGTGAGCAGGAAACCTGTGGCAGTTTAAGGGACTGAGGAGCTGGTCTCCGAAAGTTAAGAGAAGGGAGAACTTGCCTAGACCTCTAAGAAAATGTAAATCTGATCAGATCTAAACAGCTGAACTGGGGACTGGTTTGCAGAGACCTGGGGAGGCCCAGCCCTCTATTCCTTACAGCCATGCTTGGCAAATCAGTGCTTCCAGGGAAACTGCTGGAAGGTAGCGTCTATTCCTGATGCTTAGAATTCCTTAATTCTTCTAAAAAGACCTTCTATGGTGGGCATAAAGATTTGGATGTGGTGACTTACATATCTGTAATTCAAGAAATGGCCATGTATCAGTCATAGGCACTAAAGCTTCTGTTGAACGGATGCAGGTTGTCTGTGATAAACTAAGATGCTGTAATAAATTTGAGCAAAGCCCTACATCTTCTAGCTGGTATATTGGGCTAAAATTAATGAATTTCATTATAATCATTTATTTGTTTTGCTTTGGTTTTTTTTTTTTTAAATCAGTTGGGACAATACGGCAGCTGCTCAACCCAATAGCATCTCACTTGAAAAAGACTTGTGAGCTTCTACATTACAAATTCAGTAAGAGCCAAATAGTTGATACTGAGACTGTTTTAATAGATTTCTCCATTCACACGAGACACCATTACCCTGTATTCTTAAGTGTTCATATTAGTCACCTTCGTGTCTCTGCGACCAAATTACTTTCCGTAGACCACTTAAAAGCGGGGGAGTTTGTTTTGGCTCCTGGATTCAGTCCATTGGAAGGAAAAGTACAATACACCAGAGCTTTTCACACGATGGTGGCTAGGAAGCAGAATTCAACAGGAAGTGGCCAAACACAATACTACCGAGGACCTATTTCCAGTGACCTCCTCCATTCTTCAGAATAAATCTTCAATAAAGGTTCAGGAACGGCTCCAGAAACATCCAAAGCAATGTCACCAATGGGGGACCAAGTGCTCAAAAATGAGCCAGTGAGGAACCCTTCAGATCCAGATCACAGCAAGGCTTAAACCTTACCCGAGCACTGTACCTAACTCTGACTCCTCACAGCCGAAAGAAACAGTAGCAAAGGAGACCAGGTTCCTGGGGCACAAAGTGGGTTGGTTGAAGTCTAAAGACTGTAACATACTATCCCTTAAGATGACTCTGAGTGATACCTAGGATGACAGGGAATGGTAACATGACACACTGAATCTTATGGCCTTAAGATGTATCTACAGTGTATCACCAGAAAAGCCAGGATACTCTAAAATGGAGTTTCCAGCATGGGACTTCCTGGTCCCCTCACCCAGGCAGGACTTGGGGTATGTGGTAATATGGACAATGGCCCCCACAGACTCACACACTTGAACAAATTGTTCCTGGTTGTTTGAATGTTTAGGGAGGTTGTGGACCCTTTAGGAGGGGGAACCTTTCTGGAGAAAGGATGTCACTGAGAGCAAGCTCTGATTGCTCATAACCACACCCCACTTCTGTTGCTCCCTTTGGTTGAAGATGCCATCTCTCAGTTTCCTAGCCCGGCTGTGTGATACCATATCAGCCCTGTCATCATGGACTCTTGCCCTCTGGAACTGTAAGCTTAAATAAACTCTTTCTTCCATAAATTGCTTTTGGCCATGGTGTTTTATCACACCAACAGCAAAGCAGCTAATATCGTGTCTTCCTGAAAACGCTCTAGCAATGTTTATCCTCCATAAAAAGAATCATCCTTTCCCTCAGATTGCCCCCAACCCAAATCAAATCATCATTTTCTCATCAGAAATGTTTCGTAACTTCATCAGTGGTTTTGGTCAACTGCTTCAAATCATCAAAAAGAGTTTGATATTGATAAGTGCAATAAATAAGTAAATAGATATTCCTTCCATTTGGGCGATAATTTCTCTGCATGCACTCAAACTGGTTTATTCTCCTTGCTTACAGATTTTTGAAGCTCTTAGCCAAGCTGTATCTCATTCAATATGTATACTTATACCCATTTTAAAAAAAAAACCTTATTAAGTGTTTTGTTCTGTCTTAGTGGCACTAGGATAATTGTGCCACTCGAAATAAGAGGTTAGGGCTAGCAAGGTGGCTCAGTGGGTGCTTGATCCCAAGTCTGACAACCTAAATTTGTTCCTTGGAAGCCATGTAGTAGGAGAGAACTGATACCTACAAGTTGTCTTCTGACCTCCGCATGCACACCATGGTACTGTGCAGCATTCCCTCTCTCTCTCTCTCTCTCTCTCTCTCTCTCTCTCTCTCTCTCTCTCTCTCTCTCACACACACACACACACACACACACACACACACACACACAGTGTAATCATCACATTTAAAGTGAGGTTGTTACTGCTGTTAGCTGCTGCCGGATGCTGGATTCTTTTATTTCACCTTTGCCTCTAAACTTTGCCAGGAAGGAAGGATGCTCCTGCTTCCATTTGGGAAGTCATCTTCTTTGAAGTTTGGGGGGATCTGCTCTCCACAGCATCTCCACACTAATGATGAAGGTGTTGGGACCCAAGTGCCATCTGGATCGAGGGCTGGGAAACTTCCATGAGAAGTAGAGACCTGGGAACAGATGGTTCTACTCTCTTTTGCATGACAACCCTGGTGGTGACTACCGGGGAAAGCAAACCGTACAGGACTCTTAAACTTTATCCTCGTTCAGCAGGTTTTGCCAAGGGCTTTGTTTGCTGTGATGGCTGCTTGGAAACTCAGACCTTGTCTTACTATATCTTTACCACCTAAGCGCTATGTTCCTTGTAGGCATTTTGGTGTCACCTGTTTCATCTTGAAAACGATTTTTTTCCTCAGGAGAGGGGAGAATTGGAACAAAAGACAGACTTGACTGTTTCTCTCATTAGCTGTGTGACTTCAGGTCATTTGCACCATTCCGTTTTACGAAGTTCAATTCTTTATGTTGAAAAGTCTTGCTTTGAAAAAAAACAGCTGTATATAGGAGTAGGGACGTAGCTCAGTAGGCAGAGTGCTTCTCATATGCAGGAAGCCCAGGTTCTACTCAAAGTCCTGTGGAAAGGAGTAAGTATGGCAGCACAAGTCTGTAACTCCAGCACATGGTGGTGGAGACAGTGACTAGAAGTCCCAGGCAAGAGATCAGAAGATCAGAAGATCTGCTACCCAGAAAGTTTAAGGCCAGCCTGGGCTAATGAAACCATGACTTACAAAAGAGAGGGAGAAGGGATGGGGAGGAAGAGGAAAGGGAGAAGGAGGAGAAGGAGAAGGAGAAGAGAAGGAAGGAAGAGAAAGAGAAATATATGCAGTTTTGAGTGTCTGTACCATCTCAGATCCCCTTATATATATTTTTCCTATCCATGGATTCAGCTAAAGGCACTTTCCTTCTCTCTTTCTCTGCTTCCCTTTCCTATTTCTCTTCCTGCCTCCCCTTCTCCTTCCCCCCTCAGTCTCAAGTCCTCCCCTCCCTTCTTCCACCCTCAGTCCCTCCCCCTCTCTCTACCTCTCTTTATTCCTCCCTTCTTTCCACTCTCCCTCCCTTTCTCTCTCACTTCCTTCCTCCCTTTCTTCCTTTCTTCTTTCTTTTCTTCCTCTCTTTATTTAAAGGTCTCTCCACACTCACTTCACAGTCCTGACTCCGTGTTTCAGATTACATCCTGGACTTCCTCAGCCCTCAATTCCCAACCCTGTCATCCTGCGATTCCCATACACCTCAGCTAAGAGCTCAGGTATGAACCCCCTCTGCCATCTACCCCACAATCTCAGGTCATTTACTCCTGTCCTGGCCTTTTCCTGACATTCTTTCCCAGATGATACACATTACCTCACAAAGACGGAAGACCAGCGAGTGACCCTCAATGCCAGCCTGGACGTCAGGGTCCTTTAAGACAGTGAGGAGCCTGCCTCTGTACAACTCTATCATTATGAAATAGTTTCTTTCCAAAAACATGTCTACTGTTTCTAAGACAGTATAAAATTTAAAAACATTTTAGGGAAAAATAATGGAGGTACCCTTGGATTTTAAAAGTATTGAAATGTTTCCTAAGAAGAAAAGGGAAATGGCCTACAGCCATGGTCTGCTCTGATCTTGGAAGTTAAGCAGGTTCAAGGTGACTGGGACTTGAGTGGAGAAAGAAAGGTGTATCTGAGAACTGGGGAGAGGCAGTTGTGTCTTAAAATGCTTTCTACTGCCCGCCCACTGGGCAGCAGCCGCTTCTTGGTATGGATCATTGGATGGCCTGTGCCTGGTAGGACAAAGAGGAAGACTGCTCTTCCTCCCCCCATGCTCTCTATCCCAAACCCTTCTGTCAGCATACTCTTCACCAGCCCATGGTGACTTTCGGACCATACTTCAGGAACTCTAGTCACTTTTAATTTGAATGGCCAATAGAACCCAAAGGAAATCTTTGCTCTAACATCTAGCATAAAGTTTCCTTCCTCTCCCTTCTGTCAGCCAACTCCAGTCAGATGTTCTCCATCTTTCTGCCCCTGCCTTTGCATACTCTCTCAGCTGAGTATTCCATCAAGGTCTGGCCTTGTTCTGCTAAGTCTCTCTCTCTCTCTCTCTCTCTCTCTCTCTCTCTCTCTCTCTCTCTCTCTGCTTGTATACACATACAGGACATTTCTTATGGGATCACATTTTAGATCCGTCCACCATTCTCCCTCTCTGTACGTGACTTCCGATTCACAGCCTTTACAAACATGTATATCCCTCGTGAGGACATATCCCCACCAGAAGCCAGAAGTGGTACAATTTTAGGTGACCTCTTAAGGATGCTGCCCAACTCTGCCTGCCTATAGTTGTCCTCGCTGCTCTGTTCCCTCTGTGAGCCTCCATGCAGGCTGCTGGCTGAAACTGACCTGCAGCTTCACTTTCTTTTCCAGTTTCCTCCTATAGGCATGTGGTCTTCTCCGTCTAGCACATGCCTCTTATGCATGGATGGTTTCTCTCTATAGCACCATTCTGTCTGGATTTCAGGGGACTATGGCCAGGCCATCCTGTTAGAATGCGGAAGATACTTTCCATTATCCACGAACAAAAGGACATTTTGTTTCTTGTTTCTCTAGCTCCGCTCAGTGGGTTCTAAGACTGACTTGACAAGATGCAGTTACAAAGATGAACAGAAACAACTCTGCCCCTCCAAAGTGTCTGAGTTCCTGGAAGAAGCAGAAGCTAACCAGAAGGCAATGGAAGGGCATGATTCGAATTCAAGTCTGGATCCCAGGTGCTGGGCTTGCAATTGTAACTTAGCCATTTACTCCTTGTCTGCCTCTGGGCAAAGTTAAATTAGGTCTCTGCACCTTTCCTTCTTCATCCCTAATGAAGGTAGTCATATTATCCAGGGTTCATGGCTGCCAAGAGTTTGTTCAAATGTAAGTGCTAACAATGGAGCCCTACACACAGCCAGGAGTCCATGCAGGCTGCTGGCTGAAACTGACCTGCAGCTTCACTTTCTTTTCCAGTTTCCTCCTATAGGCATGTGGTCTTCTCCGTCTAGCACTCATTCATATCCTTGTAGCATCTTCCTTCAAAAGATGACCTTGGGTCATCTTTAAAGACCAGCCCCTTTAATTTTTGAAGACCCTCCCCTCAGTGTTTATAGACCCACTCCTTTCACTTTTGTAGACCCTTTAATGTTTATAGACCCGCATCTTTCACCTTTTTCTATTAATTAATTTATTTATTCATTTTACATCTTGATTGCAGCCCCCCCAGTCTGTCCCTACCCTGATCACTCCCCCTCACCCCTCCACCTCCTTACTACTCCCATTCCCTTCACCTCTGAGAAGGGGGAGGTCTCCCTTGAGTACCAACCCTCCCTGATAGATACCTCAAGTCACTGCAGGTCTAGATACATCTTCTCCCTAGGTCAGACGAGACAGCAGCTCATTTAGGGGAGTAGGAGGCACAGGCAGACAACAGAGTTAGGGTGAGGGAATGCACACAAAGACCAAGCTGCATATCTGCTACATATGGAGGGGGGCTAGGTCCAGCCCTTGTATGCTCTTTGGTTGGTAGGTCAGTCTCTGGGAGCCCCCAAGGGTTCAGGCTAATTGACTCTCTTGGTCTTTTTGTGGAGTCCCTATCCCCTGTGGGTCCCTCAATCCTTCCCCCAACTCTTCCACAAAACTCCCCAAGCTCCATCTAATGTTTGGCTGTAGGTCTCTGCATCAGTTTCAGTCAGCTGCTACATGGAGTCTCTCACAGGACAGTTATGATATGCTCATTAATAGCATTAGAGATTGGTTTTTGCCCATGGGATAGATCTTAAGTTGGGCCAATGATTGGTTGACCATTCCCTCAGTCTCTGTGACATCTCTGTCCTTGCACTTCTTGCAGGAAGAACAAATTTTCCGGCCAAAGGTTTTGTGGATGAGTCATCTTCATTTGCATTTCCCTGATGACTAAGAGTGGTGGACACTTCTTTAATTGCTTCTCAGCCATTAGAGATTGCTCTGTTGAGAATTCTCTGTTTAGCTCTGTTCCCCAGGTTTTTAATTGGTTTATTTGGCTCGTTGATGTTTAATTTCCTGAGTTCTTTATATATTTTGAATACTAATCCTCTATTGGATGTAAGGATAGCGAAGATCTTTTCCCATTCTGTAGGTTGCCATTTTGTCCTAATGATGGTGTCTTTAGCCTTGTAGACGCTTTTCAGTTTTATATGGTCCCATTTATTAATTGTTGATCTTAGTGCCTGAGCTATTGGTAATCTGTTGAGTAATTTGTCTCCTGTGCCAATGTGTTCAAGAACCAAGGATCAGCCTTGGCTTGGAGAGGCATTCTGAGAGAACAGATGTTTGAGAGCTGTGAAATAAATGACTCAAAGTCAAATCAGGGGTCAAAGCTAATGTGTTCTGCTTGAGACAGCTTTCCCAATTTCTCTCTCTCTCTCTCTCTCTCTCTCTCTCTCTCTCTCTCTCTCCCCCACCCCCATGTGTTCTGCTTTCTTGAGACAGCTTTGCCTTGCTATTCTAAAAACTCATTTTTGCAGACCAAAAAGCCCAGTCTTTTATTTTACATATCAATTCAAATTTTACTCCAGGTTCCCTTTTGATTATCCTATGAATCAGGCCTTAGGTCCCCCTTTGGGATGGCATGACATGGTTCCTGCCCCTGGAACAGAGCCAGCAGGGTATGGGCCTCCACAATGTGGTCATGAGGCTTGTTTGTATAATCATGTACATATTTTCATGTTTCTCCTTTGAGGAATGTCCTCTCTGCCAAGGTTAATGACTCCAGGATAGTCAGAGACAGCATGAGTCTGGGAGGCCAGGACATGTCAATGTCTCAGCAAAATGGTAGAATGCTGTGACCTTCAGGACAGTCTTTAAGGCTGTGGGAAAGAACACTGAAAACTTGTGTTTGAAAATATATAATTTCTTAACTATACAAAATATAAGGATGTAATTTGGATCATATAAGGTGCTCAGCTGCATTATGAGCCAGCTTGTTCGAAAGATGCTAAGGAAGGAGATAAAGAGATTTGGGGAGGGATGATCACAGGAGATCCCACCCAGATAACATTTTGTTTATGCTTACAAAAAAGGCAGGTAGATTCTTGAGTTCAAGGTTAGCCTGGGACAGAGCTAATTTAGGTCCAGGCAAGGTCAGAATGATAATTTCATGGCGGGGCCCCACCCAGCTCTCTTATTGTCTATGCTTATGTTTGCTGTTTTTTTCCTAAGAATCTAGGGGCCGAGGTCATGGGAGAATAATCAAAAAGGAACCTTGGGTAAAGATTGAATTTTATGGCAGGAGAGGGGTTGCTACAACATGAGGAACTGTATGACAAGGTCACAGCCTTAGGAAGGTTGAGAACCTCTGCCCTATAGATTTGTCTACACTCAATGCTATGGAGGCCTCTTCTCAATTAAGACTCGGTCATTCAGGTATTCCTAGCTTGTGTCAAGTTGACATAAAAACTACTCAGCACACCAGCCTCCAAAACTACGAGTCAAAATACATTTTTTGAGTAAATTGCCCAGGGTCAGATTGTCTGCTACTGCAACCAAAACCAAAGGAGCAGCCACCTTCTGCTTTGATGTCTCCCTGTGGGTCTATCTGAAATGCATGCTTCACCTTTTGATCATCTTTCCTAAAATAAAGACAGCATATGGAAACATGCCCGGTGGTCCCCCCCACCCCCCGGTTCTCATGTTAAGTCTAGAACAGATACCCTCATACCACTTTCTCTCTCCTTTCAAACACACTTTCGAGTAAAACTGATCAGATCTTTAACATATACAGAGTTCTGGGTACTCGCCAACGAAAAAGGACTCTCCAATATTGCCTAACTCTTATGGCGGTTTCCTAAGTAGTAACTGTGAGGGGAGAGTACAATCATTTTCTATGCAGTTTAGATAAGGTTTTAGATTCAAAGTCAGGAAGCAACTCGGAAGGAAGTGTCTGAACACCCTTGGGGGCCTGTTACAGGTGGCCCAGTACTTTTTCTGTCACCCATCTTCAGAGTTGAACAGAAGAACGTAGGAATTTATTACTAGGGGAAGCAGCTTGGTAAGGGTTAATTGACGAGATGGGCAAGAACTGGGTGTTCTCACTACTTTCTCTTACTACTCCGTCTGGGGGGGAGCATGGAAAGGGTAGCTCAGGGTAGCTCATTTCAAACCAGGGAAGGGAGATTTCAGAGACTATTCAGAGAGCTTTGCCTGAGTGCATGTGTTTGCATGTGCATGCATGAGATTGCATATGTGTGTGTGTGTGTGTGTGTGTGTGTGTGTGTTTGCATGCATGTTCATGCACATGATCATGCATGGGTATTTTGTGTGTGTACCTGTGCTTTTGTATGTATACATGCATGTGCATGCACATGAGCATGCATGGGTGTTTTATGTGTGTGTGTGTGTATGCATGCATGTGCATTCAGGGGTGCTTGTGTGGGTGTTTGCTGGCATGCATATGCACATTAGCATACATAGCTGTGTGTGTGTGTGTGTGTGTGTGTGTGTGTGTGTGTGTGTAACTGGCACCTGCCTTACATTTACCCCAGGAAAGAGTGTTATTGCCAGGAGTAGAGCAATGACAAAGGCACCTGATGTAGGGCACCCCTGGAGCCCACAAATATGCTGTGTACCAGAAAGAATCAGCGTGCCACCAACTGGCATGATGACAGCCAGGCGTGCACTGTCTTTCACACTCCCTTTCTTCCTCTCACCCTTTTCCAGTTCTGGAAGATCCAGAAGTGGGTAGGCATGCAGTGAAGTTAGTAGCGAACCCAGCTATGACCCCCCTACCCCAGCACTGGTTCCTTGGCATAGACTGGGCCCAATGTGTTAGGACAGAAGGGGTTTAAATTGCATGATGAATCTGAGTTTCGAATTGAGCTGGACATTTTTATTGTGTGATAAATGAGGCTATTGGTTAATTTTGTAGGACCTGCCTGGGAATTCATCCAGGACCCAAGAAGCAGCATTGGACTTCGCACAGAAAAAAAAATAATAATTGCTTTTTGCTTGTACTGTATTGGGTCCAACTCAGTTAATGAAGCAGAGACTCAGTAATAAGACACAGAGCCCATAACCTCCCTCAAAGGGCTGGAGACTCCTGATGCTGTTTTGAGACAATCTTATTATGTAGCCCAAGCTAATCTTGAACTCGTAACCTTCTGCTCTGGCTTCCAATTAACTGGGATGCTGTGGCTGTACCACCATGCCTAGTTAACACATAGGAAACTTGTATTCCTTCACACAGTTTAACGAAGTTCTCTCCAAGCCCTATGCCTCTTGCTTCTGCGTTTTTCAACAGTACAGCCTACAGTGGTCTAGAACCCAGGGTTGACCTGCCTCAGCCTCTCCAGTGTTGGGAATATAGGCTCCCATAGAGCTGGAAAGGCTGGGGCAAATGGGGGTAAGGAAGGGATGAGGGGGAGAAATGGGGAAGTAATAAAGGTCTGGTGAGGCAGGAGGTCTGAGAAGTGAGTACTCTAGGTAGGGTTGCCAGACCCAACAAAGAGGAGTGCCCCATAGCCAGCTCGACTTTGCCTTTTCCAGCCACCTTTCTGCAGAGCTCTGTTGGGAGAAAGGGGGGGGGGGTAAATCTACCTGTAACATTTGCTGTTCTATCTAGTCGAGTCATCAAAAACAAAGAGAAGGAAACTGAGAATAAAGTTGTACCCATGAATCCTAGAGGGCGAAGCTCTGACTGTGCTAAAATGGACCAATTCTAGTCACCAAGAAATTCAGCTACGTCAAAAAATATTGCTTGCTTTGGTGATGAGAAGTCACAAGAGATGGCAAATTTATATTTCTTGCTTTAAGATGTGGGCCTACACCAGGATGGTTGAGCGATTAAGGCCCTGGCCTTTTTTTTTTTTTTTTTTTTTTTAACGTGGCTTATATATAATAGTGGGAAGCATATTAAAAAGCAGGAGCATTCAGTCTTTAACTTTTGAACCAAATAATCAGGGTGAATTTATTCTTCGTGCAACACATAATTTTAACCGTTTATTATGCAAAGCTGACAATTCAATTTAAATAGCGAGAGTCTGTTTGTTTGGCACAATTAATTTTAATGATATTTACTGTTTGCTGGATCTCCTGAAAGGCAGAGGAGAGCATCTTGCAAAATTTGCTCAAGTTATTTTCAAACCACGTTTGGACCCTTGCTAGCCTAGAAGAGCCTAGAATCCATCAGGCTTTGGGAAGCTGAGAGACACGGGGTGGTAAGGTGTGGGTGGCACTTTCATATCAAGAGTCATGTACAAAAGGAAGCCCCTCCCCCTGTCACTTCCTGGATCCCATCACCAACACCTCCCAGCTGTAATTATGGAAAGCCAGCACCAGCTATGTCCTTAAGGCAAAATAACAAGCCTTATTTCCCCAGCATCCGGAAGGGTCTTCATTATCCACTGCGTCCCCCATCTCAGGCAAGCTCTGAGCACCCTGAGAAATGATGCTGAAGGCACTCTGGTAACAGGGATGAATAAATCAATAACAACTCCGAAAAGCAAATGCATACTGCTGCAGGGAAAGAGAAGGGAGATGTATCCGGGGCAGCTAAACAGAAACCGGAACCGGAAGCCCAAACAGATAGCGGGATTTTCACAAGATGGATGACACAGGCAGAGGTGTTCCTGAGACCTGGACCACAAAGCTACATTTTGAGTTAACCTTAACATCCAGTTTCAGAGCTCACATTCTGATTTATTTTGAAATAGAGTTTTCTGAAACCCAGGGCACATCGTTCATTGCCATCCGTTCCTGAAATTTTACGATCTTGCATGGAAAACAAAGAAACCCAAAAACACTAAAAACAAAACTTGATTGCTCCTGAAATTCCACATTGGGAGTCCCAAGCCGCTGGCTTCTCACAACTCCAAGGTCTTCATTTAGAGTCAGGGGTGGTCTCTCTGTAGTGGCTTTGACCAGCCTTTTCAGCTGCTCTTTCCTTCTCTGGTTCTCCAGCCCTTCTAAAACAGGGCAGTCTGTGAGGTTGGAAGAGCATGCCTTTCTTTTCACCCACACGGCTTCCTTAGGAAGCAGATACACCTTCAGTGAGCTCAGGGCCAGAGGTCCTGCACTGGTAAATCAGCATCAGCAAAAGCACAAGAGCCATCGCTTCCGTTACAATGGCACACAGATCTGACCATGTGAAAACCTAGGGTGGGAGGCCTGTAGTTGGGAAAAACAAACAAAAACAAAACAAAGAAATCACCCAAACTGCTGAATTGTGCTTTCTGGGAAAGAACACTCGCAGACTGACCATGACCTGCGCATGCGCATACTGTGCTCCCCTCCAGACTCTAGAAGTCGTTCATAGTCATCTTCACCCAAGCGGCTCCTCTCTTTCTCGCCTTCCTTTCAGTCTTTATGTTTGCTTTTGCAGTCTAGTTAAAGGATGAATAAGGCAAGCACAAGGGGAAATGGAAAAAATGCGAAAAGAATACATCAAAACTCCTTCCATGCTGTTTCTTCAGGAACGCTCCTCTCGGAAGAGCCAACCGTGGTTTTGTTTGCTGGATATCTTTCCAGAAATGTGAAGAACTAACCCATCAGCAGTTTTTGTGGTGTCAGTAGATGCAGGCTTATATGTGCATACACACATTAATACATATCGTGTGATATTATGCGTCCCACTGTAAAGCTGCTATATAGTTCCTGTACTGTTTTAAGGACTTTCTACAATCGGGTACATTGTTACTACCCCCATTCTCTAGATGGGGGTAGTGAGGTCCTGATCAAAAGGAATCTCTCCACCATTGCAGAACTCTGTCCTGGGAGAGACAAGATTCATATCCCAGCAGAGTGATTTGCAATTCATCTCCCCAAACATCAGGCTTCATGGTCTCTGCCCAGCTGCAGAGGAAGGATCTTCGCAGGAAGCTCCCTGTCAGGGCCCGGAACCCAGGACTCAGTCCCAGAAAGCATTCTTGCACATCCAGAGCTGACGGATGGTAGACCAAGCAGGCCTGGCCTGCCCTTGGCACCCTTTGTCTGCAAATAACAATTTGCAGAGTTTAATTAACAGCACACTTACAGGAAGGCCAAGAACAGGAGCTCCGTGGGTAGATGCCTTGGGGTTGCAAATCCGGAATGGAAGGCCTTTGTTGCCATCTTTCAAACCGCAATGATTAGCAGGGGGCGGAGCTCCGCAGGAGAGGGGTATAGATTAATTACACAGATGGATCGCTTTGCTCAGAAAAAAAAGCCAGTGACGGTTTGATGGAGTGACTTCTGCAGCCATAAAGTTGGGAGATAGATGGCTCTGTCTGAGCCAAATGGGAGCCCTGAAGAAATTGACCTTATGTCCAAAAGTAAAAATGATCTGAATGGATTTCACCAGGTGGAGGGAGCCTCCTCCCGATACTTTCAAACAGCCATTCCTTGCCAAAGATGCTAGACTCAACTGTCAAACTAGGGAAGAGTTCTCTTGACATACTGCCTGTGAACCTGTGGGAGAAACACTGCCTCTGGACACACGGAAGATTAAAATTGAGGGTCAATACCTTGAAAAAGACCTTTGTGTGCATGGGGCATTAGGGAGAAGGCTGTGGAGTGTCCACTTATTTTATGGTCAAGATCTATCTTTAAACTCAATTTATCTCATGTCCTTATTCAGAAGCAAGCTGTGACCCACGCCCAGCCCCATGGGAATATGAATGCCCACTGGGGATGCAGACAGGTTAGTGATTGTACTGGCTGGCTTTGTCTGTTGATTTGACACAAGCTGGAGTTATCACAGAGAAAGAAGCCTCCCTTGAGGAAATGCCTCCCTGAGACACAGCTGTAAGGCATTTTCTCAATTAGTGATCAAAGGTGGGAGGGCCCAGCCCATTTTGGGTGGTGCCAGGCCAGTGGTCTTGGGTTCTAGAAGAAAGCAGGCTGAGCAAGGCAGGGGAAGCAAGCCAGGAAGCAGCACCCTCCATGGCCTCTGCATCAGCTCCTGCCCTGTATGAGTTCCAGTTCTGACTTCCTTTGGTGATGAATAGCAATGTGGAAGTGTAAGCTTAATAAACCCCTTTCCTCTCCAACTTGCTTCCTGGTCATGATGTTTTGTGCAGGAATAGAAACCCTGACTAAGACAATATCCTTCGGGCCAGAGTGTCTCAGAGGCATCAGCCTTCCCGGGGTTGCTAGGCAGCTGCTTCGCTGTTTGCAGTTTTCCTGAAGGGCACTGACATTGGGAATCAACTAAGACCGATACCGACTCAGAAGTGTAAGGGCCTGAGTGAAGGCCGGAGCTGGCTCTCCTGCTGGCTAGTGACAAGGACTTGATGAACTGGAGTCTTTGAGCCTCATTTATCTCAGTTTTTAGGAGGATTAATGACACCACCACCACCACCACCACCACCACCCCACATGATATCAAGATGGAGACAGAGAGCTTAGATGTCATTTTTTAAACCACAATGCAACCTTGAGAAGTTGAGAAGGCCATTACACAATGTTGGGGTGTAACATATCTGATAGGGGTCGTCTACCTCTGGTGCCACACATACTGCTTTTTGATTTTTTGTTTTTACTATACTAATGAATATATATAAAATTTATCACTGTGATAGCTTTCTCATCCTTGGCCCAGGTCTTGTGAGAAAGGTCTCATAGAAACTCTAGTTTGTAGCATTCTCATAACCACATTAAAAATTATTATCATGTTCTATGACTTGAGTATAAAATAGCCTTGGTGGGCTCATGTGTCGAACTCTGGACTCTAGCTGGTGGCTCCACATAGAAGGCGATGAATAGTTTAGGAAATCCCATCTAGTTGGAGGAGGCAGACCACTGGGGAGGCACCTTTGAACAGAATCCTCTACAATACCTTCCTCTCTCTGCTCACGTTCTGCTCAAATGCATGGGGCCAAGAACCAGGGATTAAAACTTGTGAAACCATGAGGCAAGCATTTTTTTTTCTTCTTTAAATTTGCTCTTTAAAATGAAGTGTTTTTTTTATTGGTTATTTTGTTTATTTACATTTCAGATGTTATCCTCCTTCCTGGTTTCCTCTCCGGAAACCCCCCAACCCCCCCCATGAAGCTTTAAAATGTATGTATGTGTATGCATGTACATCTGTGTGTCTCCCATGCATAGACCATATGTGTGCTCAAAGAGGCTGTAGGAAGGCATCGGATTCCCTGGAGCTAAAGTTATAGGCACTTTCCAGCCGCCCGATGGGAGTATTGGGAACCAGATTGAGGTCCTCTGGAAGAGCAGCGAGCACTCACCACTGAGCCATACGTCCAACCCATAAACTGGTTCTTTGAGGAATTTGGTCATAGCCACAAGGAAGAATGACTGACACAGTGCATCTTAATTGTGTAATATAATGGTTTTCACCTGATTTCAGACGTGCAGATACACACGTTGATCATATTTGCCGACACACTGCCTCTCCTTCCTCCCTCCCCATACTGCTTTCCCAGTCACTCTCACGCCACCCTCTTTTTATCTGTCTCCCCTCTAGAGACCACATATGAAATAGCATTACGGTATTTATCTGAGTCTGGCTTACTCTGCTTATGCGGCGTCTTCCAGACCCATCTATTTTCCTACAAATGGTATGATTTTTACTTGTCATTGCTCAACAACCCCGAGGTATTTATCCGTCCATCTGTGAATTCCGTAACCGCAGTATGGTGAATCGCGTCACAATAAGTGTGGGTGTTGTAAGTCTCTCTGTTGTATGGCTGACTTTGAATTCTTTGGGGATACACGCAGGAGCAGTACAGCTGAATAGTACCATAGTTCTATTTGTAGTGTTTTGAGGAACCTCCCACTGGTTCCACAGTGACTGATGTCCTTTACGTTCTAACCATCAGTGTTGAAGGCTTCTTTTCTACCCCCGCCTCCCACAACCTTCCAGGATTGGTTGCTATTGGCTTTCTCTATTTTTAAAATTATTGCTGGGATGTGTGTAGTTCTTAATACTTCAAGAATATGTATCTTTGAAGATTTGATTTTAAGTGTGTGTGTGTGTGTGTGTGTGTGTGTGTGTCCATGTGTGAATATATGCATGTGAGGGAAGGTATCCCCAGAATCCAAGAAGAGGCATGGGGTCCCTTGGAGCTGGCGTCAGAAGATGTGAGCCACCCAGTGTGGGTGCTGTGAGCTAAACTTTGGTCTTTTGGAAGAACAGTGCTCACTCCTGCCTACTGAGCCGTGTCTCCAGCCCTGCCCCATCCCTGCTTGTTTTCCTCATGTAGGTATTCCAATGGGTGAGATGGACTCTCAGTTTTGAGTTGCATTTCCCTGACACTGAAAGAATCTGAACATTTCTTGAGATCGGTGGTTCTCAACCTTCCTAATGCTGTGACCCTTTAATACAGTTCCTCATGCTGTGGTGGCCCCAACTGTAAAAATATTTTCATTGCGACTTCGTAACTGTAGTTTTCTGGTATATAAATAGATATATATCTATATGTAGATATATATCTCAGATATATATGTATATCTCAGATATATATATATACCATATATATAATATATATAATGTAAAATCTGATATGCAGGAGATCTGACATCTGACCCCTGTGAAAGGGTCATTCTACCCCTGAAGGGGTCATGACCCACATGTCAAGAACCACTGTTTAGATGATTATTGTCAGTTTGTTCAGTTCAGGGGTCCGTTGCTGGCTGAATGGTTGGTTGTGTAGTGCTGTTTTCTCCTTAAGTCTTAAATATTGTGGATCTCAAGGCTCTGTTAGTTGAATAGCTAGGAAATTTTTTTTCTCCAACTTTGCAAGTGGTCTCTTCTCTCTACTTTATTTTCTGTTGTGCAGAAACTGTTTAAGTTACATAACCCTGGTGACCAGTTCTAATATTATTTCCTGTGTTACTAGAGTTCTAGTTAGGAAAATTTTTTCCTGTGCCGAAATCTTGATGTGTTTATTATTTTCCTGTTGTAGCACTTTCAAAATTTCAAGATCTTGGCTCCATTTAGTTGGCTTTTGTCCAGGGTGAGGGTATGGATCTAGTTTCTCTCTTCTATATGAGGATATAGAGAGCTATGTTTTCTCCAGTGTGGGTTTTAGATGCCTCTGTCTACAGACAAACAGATGACTGTGGATGGGTGAGTTTATTTCTTCTTTCTATTATGTTGTTCTAAATGTCTGGCTTTGGTGCCTATATCACACTGGCTTTGTTGTTATGGCTACAATACTATCCTGCAGTAAGATTGGAAGTCCAGAGAACGAGATGCTTCCCGCGCCGTGACTATTTCTCTCAGAATTGCTTTGCCTGGCCATTGTATTATCTGTGGGTATTTTATGCTACATTTCAGGGTTGTTCTTTCTAGTTCTATAGAGAACTTAACGAGTTCTGAAGGATTTTGTGGAAGCTGCACATTGCAATTGCTAGTGTGGCCATCCTAACAATAGTGATTCCTCCAATCCTAGGACATCAGATATCTGTCTGTCTTCAATTCTTCAAACATCTTCCTTCAGTGTTTTACAGTTTTATCAGTACATAGCTTTCATCTCTTTAGATACGCTTATTCTTAAGTATTTTATTTCCGAGGGGAAAACTGTTTATAATGGGGCTTTTTAATGTTCTCAGTGATTTCATGTCAATATGCTTTAGAAGTTCCTGATTTCGTAGGCTGACAGCATATTTTGCGGCTAACTTTGTCTAGCACTTCTAGGCATTTTCTTGGTGAAGTTTTTTGCAGTCTCCTGTTCATGAGACGGAATCATTTGCAATCACGCACACTTTAACTCTTTCCCTTGGTATTTGTATCCCCTTTTCTCTTGGTTCTCTTGCCTGATTTCTCTGACTGAATCTTTTTTTAATATGCATTTTATTTTATTATTTATTATTATTTCATTTATTCACTTTATGTCCTGCTCACTGTCCCCCTCCCAGTCATCCCTTCCCACAATCCTTTTTTTTTTTAAGATTTATTCATTTATTATATATAAGTACATTGTAGCTGTCTTCAGATACACCAGAAGAGGGGATGGGATCTCTTCACAGATGGCTGTGAGCCACCATGTGGTTGCTGGAAATTGAACTCAGGACCTCTGGAAGAGCAGTCGGTGAGCCATCTATCCAGCCCCCACAATCCTTTTCTCCTATCTCTCCTCCCCTTCTCTTCTGAGTGGGTGGGGAACCCCCTTGGATATACCGCTCACCCTGGCACTTCAAGTCTCTGTGAGTCTAGGCGACTTCTCTCTAGCTGAGGCCAGATAACACAGCCTAGCTAGTAGAACACAGGCAATGGCGTTGGGGCTAGCCCCCATTCTAGTTATTCGGGACCCACATGAAAACCAAGCTGCACATTGGCTACGTATGAGTGGAGAAGCCTAGATCCAGCCCGTGTATGGTTTTGGTTAGTGGTTCCGTCTCTGAGAGCCCCGAGGGTCCAGGCTAGCTGATTCTGTTGGTCTTCCTGTGGAGTTCCTATCCCCTTTGGGGCTACAATCCTTTCTTCTCTTTTTCCATAAGAGTCCCCAAGCTCTACCCACTTTTTGGCTGTGGGTATCTCTAGCTGAAACTTAAGTATGCAGTCGCTTCTAAGCGTACAAGTCCACAGCACAGAGTGGATTAACACTGTTGGGCGGACATCACTGTTTCCATATCTACGGTCTTCCATCATTCCAAACTGAGACTCTGTAACCATCAAATAGTTCCACTGCTGTTGACACATCTGTAACAATTTTCCTGTGCAAATACCTTATATAGGTGGGATCATATAATCTTGGCTCTTACATGCCTGGTTTATTACATGTCATATGTTTTCAAGTTTATCCCAGTATCAGAGCATGCATCACAATATCCTTTTAAGGGAACATACTATCCCACACACATAGAGAGAAAGACACAACCATGTGTATACATGTTTGCATTACCACCCGGCCCCCGACATTTCATTCAGCTACTCAACTATTGCTGGGCATTTAGGCTCTCCCACCCTTTGGCTGCTGTGAATGATGCTGTTGGGAACATGGTAGAAGGAATCCGCTTACATCCCCCTCTATTCTTCTGGGTAACTGGGAGTGGAATTGCTGGATCATGTGTTCACCTCTAGATTCTATATTTAACTTTCTGGGGACCTGCCAAACTGTTTTCCAAGCAGCTGCAGCATTTTGCGTTCCGGCCCCGAGATGCACAGCTTCTCCACGCTCTCCAGACCAGTTGTTGTTTTCCGTTTCTTTCTTTCTTTCCTTTTTTTTTTTTTCTTTTGAGAATAGCCATCCTAGTGGGTGGGAAATAGCAGCCCCATTTGTTTGGAAGGATAGCAGACACAGCTTCCTGTGCTGAGCTACCTACCCTAGAGTAGATAAGGTGGGCTGCCTACAGCTGGACCCCTGGCACAGTAATTATCAGACCCGTCTTGAAGTTGTTATTGCAAGACCTTCCTATAAAATAAAATGGGACCTGCACCTGGGAACATAGACAGCAACAATGTCGGCTATCCAGTCAGTTATCCCTCCACTTATTCTTTCTCTTGGCAGTGAGGCCATATTTATTGAACATCTATTTGGGGGGTACTAAGATAAGAAGCAGGGAGGGACTGTATTAAATACTTTACTAAGATCATTCCCTAGGTTTCTCCCAAAAGAAACTTCAGAAATGTTCTGGTCCAACACCTACCCTGTTCAGGAATGTTTTCTAAACCTAAAGAGATAGGAATAGGTCCCAGGCTTCCTAGTCAGCAGTCAGAAAGGATATACCCCAAGCCAGGAGAAAAAGCCCCTCCACATCTTGTTGGGGGTTGGGGGGGTGAGTTTAAAACAAGGGCGAGCATTTGCTGGAAGGCGCTCTTTTCTTACAGCTCACTCCACAGTCCAGCCACTTGATCAGCCAGTGAGAGTTGGACTCAATAAAGCAAGTGTCCTAGACCTGATTAGATAATCCCAAGTCCCTTCCACTGCGATAACCTCTCACGGAAAACGTGACACACAGGTCGCTTGTAAAGAGAGATACCACTGACTTGGAGTGTGAGAGCTGTGCACAAGTGTATTTGATTTCACTCTGGGAAAATTCCAGAGGACAAAATCTGGGGGATTTATGAATACCGTAATGACTGTACAATTGGATTTCATCGAGAAACACAGACTCATTTTCTAGCTCATGCTGGGATCTTTCAATTATATTAAGGGGCAAAGAGAAAGAAATGGAGACCGTGGCCAGAGTGCCGTTTAGAGACAGAATTTGTACAACTGTTTATTTTTCTCTGGTGAGAGCTCAGACCTGCAGTAACCCGGACTGACAGCCACTAGCACTCCCTGAAGTCATGTTCGCTTCTATAATGTCTAGGCACATTCCAAAGCCACCCAAAGGAAGGAGACAGACCCCACCCACTGCTCTCAAGGAGAGAGTCTAGTTTTTCCTAGATCGGGGTGGGATCTGCAAGAATTTTCTGTCTTCCGTGAGCCATCGGACCATCCGAGATGACAGCTGGAACAGAAGATTAAGTACCACCACGCTGAGCTCCCTCTAACTCGGATGCCTCGGTTCCCCACCCCGTCTGCATTCCTGATGCTTTACCTCATCACATTTTCTACTGTCATTTTATGTACCTGGGAGTCCTTTGCAGATGTAACTAACGTCTTCAATATATGTAAGGACTTTTGCATAAAGATTATTATGCTCAAAAAGATTCTCTTTTTCAGAGTGTTCCAAGACCTTGGCAGTGTGTTAGGACCTTGAAGGGAAGCAGAGGGTTAGAGATCAGCCACCAGCTTACATCCAGGGTAAGTGCCCAGCACAGCTCTTCCTGTGTATCCTGTTTCCTGGCTTAGGGCCGTTTGGAAGCCTCTCCATGACCAGCATTTTCATGTCAAACTGGTCCCATCATTTTAATCCTGTCTCAGACTGATCCTGGAGCCAGGGTGTGGATGCCTTCCTCTGCATATAACAGAGCCTGCATATTTTAGAAATGTCTGCAACACACGGGCACTTTAAAATAATTACTAAGCCATCGGCTAAGCTTGATATGAAACGAAGCACAATCCTGATGAGAAACACCCAGCCGATTGAGATATCCGTCTTTCAAATAATTGGGGGTCCAGCAGGCTTAGTAGAAAAAGGGAAGTAGCCTCATGAAAGCAGTTGGTAAACAGATCTCTCAGGGGAGTCTGAGATTGTATAATGCCATTTAACCAGGGGTCTGAAGCTTGCTGTCTCTTTCAGAATCAGGAGCAATGGGAGCAGTTTTCATCTAGTTCAGCCGGTTTGCAGCCTGCAAAGGCAGGTGGGGCCCAGTCACTGAACCACTGCAGAACAGCTGAGACCAGGGCAGTTCTGAGAGGGACTTCGAATGCCTTTGGAGATTTCTGTCCCTACCCAAGATGGAGGGGAATCACTCGGGAGCTTGTGACAGGCAGGAAGGTCTTGGAGGTGCCCTCTTGGGCTGCATGGGCAGGCCTCT
The DNA here is from genome assembly GCF_021556685.1 of Rattus norvegicus. NCBI lineage: Eukaryota > Metazoa > Chordata > Mammalia > Rodentia > Muridae > Rattus > Rattus norvegicus. Next base: position 65,069,137 of record NC_141549.1, read on the forward strand.
TCTGGTTTTGCTTCTCAAGATCCCTCTCTGGATCTGGAAAACTGAGTCCTGTGACAGCGATATGGGGGTGGGGATGGGGGGGTGGGAGTGGATCTTGGAATGAAACCCAAAACTCTTTCTCTGCATCTGAGAAGAACATATTTTACAGCCTGAGAAAAGATCCAAGTGGTGCCTTTAGAAAGAAAGAGAATGGCTCAGAATAATAAAAGGGTACTTGGGGATCGAACCTGCAGCCTTGAACACGTGTGAGGCAGGAACCCTGTGGCACACAGCCACACACAAAGGCCACAATGGAGCTGGGCACACAGGCCTACCAACTCATTCAGGCAAGCTGATCTGAAGGGGAAGGCTCGGGCCTCTGACCTCTAGGGCATATTTATACAGAATCATGCAAAAATGGCACTTGTCAGGAATAATTACCCAACAGATTACATCATTCTTTACTTTGGGGGTTCCCTGGACACCTCCTATCAGCCATTGGTGCTGGTCCAGAGCTTCCCTCCCCAAGCCCTCATGTCCTAAGTCAGCCATATTTTAGCTGACTCATACCTGACATTTATATCAGCACCGTGTGGACTAGACAGAAATTGACCCTGACATCCTCCTGTTCCTACACTATGTGAGGCACGTGTTCTCCCACTGAGTGGAATGCCAGGCTTCTGATGATTTCTGTAGTCTTTTCCCTGTGTTTGTATTCCCCTAGGAGGAAGTTCACTCAAAAGACCCTCCTCTCCCTCTGCCCTGACATTCTTGGGAGCAGTCTGGTCAGAGCATGGAGAGAAGCATCTGGATGAATTGGCTCAACCCAGGGTTTGTTCCTTCTTGCTGTGGGGTCCCCAGTGGAGGAGTTAGAGAAAGGACTGAGGTAACTGAAGGGGTTTGTAACCCCATAAGAAGAACAATACCTTCCAACCAGACCCCTCAGAGCTCCCAGGGACTGAACCACCAACCAAAGAGCACACATGGAGGGTACCCATGGCTCCAGCTGCATATGTAGCAGAGGATGGCCTTGTCAGGCATCAGTGGGAGGGGAAGCCCTTGGTCCTGTCAAGGCTTGATGCCCCTCTGTAGGGGAATGCCAGGGCAGGGAGGCAGGAGAGAGGGGGTGGGTAGGTGGGTGGGTAGGGGGTGAGTACCCTCATGGAGACAGGGGAGGAGGGGTGGGATGGGGGTTTCTGGAGGGGAAACCGGGAAAGAGAATAACATTTGAAATTTAAAAAAAGAAAATATCCAATAAAAGAAAAAAAAAAAAAGGAAGGGGACACAGCTCTGTAAAGGAGGATTGGCCAGCTCCAGCTTTGCCTAGAACCATGCTGATCCTTAGGTCCCAGGACTGTGGGTCTAAAGCCATACTTTTTGGCAGAACATTAATAAATCTGGCATTGCTGATTTCCAGATGTTGGCTACTTATATCCTCTCTCTGTATTTTGGACTCAAACAGTGGGGAATGGATGTTGTACATGAGCCCCCTAAATCCCAAACAGTTTCAATAGCGGAAGAAAGCATTTCCCCTTCTTTGTCGGAATCATTCTGCAAGTTAGCGCAGGCATTCACAATGTGCAGCTCTTGGATTCCTAGCACACCAAGCTACATTATATGGCCTGGGAGGGGGGGGGGTCACCTGGCTTCTTCTCACTGAGGGATTATTATGTCACTGCCGAAGCAGCTGTGTGGACCATGACTCCATCTCTGCTGATAAGGTATGGATTTCCCATTACCCAGGCAGACAGACTTCGGAGCCTCGCCCTCTGCAGAAGATCCAGTTCTCTCCAGTCCCGCCCTCTTTGTGAGGTACCTGCCCTGGTTTCTATTCAAGCGCAGTGAGCTGGTTACCCTGAGCCTCAATGCTTGAGCTCTGATCTGCCCAGGAGGACAGGCAGGCAGCTTATAAAACCAGTATCTTCTGGCTTGAAACTCAGCACCAAGGAAACAAGACTGATTCCTAAACCAGGTCACTGGTGGGTAAGATAATCACAGCCTAGCATTTTTAAATATCTCCTCAGAGGGTGCCACAGTCTTGATTGATTTTTTTTTTTGTTGTTGTTTTTGTGAGTCTTTTTTTTTTTTTCTCATGCAAGAAGGAGAGGCTGTTTGCTCTTTTGACAGATATCAGATCTGGAGCTCTAATAAAGATAGGAGTTTTGGGGGGCTGGACAGATGGCTCAGAGATTAAGAACACTGGCTGTTCTCCTAGAGGACCCAAGTTCAAGTCCCAGCACCCACATGGCAGCTCACAACTGTCTGTCTCTAACTCCAGTTCCAGAAGATCTGACACCCTCACACAGACATGCAGGCAGGCAAAATACAAGGCACATAATAAATAAATAAACCTTTAAAATAATATTGACAGTCAAGTATGCCCCCTCCCCACATGATGGCACGCCCTGTTTGCACGTGCCTCCTGATGCCAGGAGCTGCCATACTCCTTCAGAGGTTGAGGCCCATGAGTCCCCAGCCAATATCTGCTCTACACTCACTTGGTCCGTGGCAGTGGGAGTTGCTGAGAGATCCAGGATGCATGGGGGTTTAAATGGAAATGCCAGAAAGGGTCTCCAGATGGACTCGTGCCCAGGGTGCTAGGTGGTGACACTCATAGAGTTGCACAGTGACCTACAGGGTGACTTGGGGAAGCCAACTGGGTAACAGACATTTCCTCAAGGAGTGGCCCTACAGGGCAGTTTTGTCCTGGTTATGCTTGGCCCTCTTCTTGGGAGGCTTAGCCCCATTTGTCAGGAGAGTAGATACTTCCTTTAGTAAAGAACCTACTTCAGCTCTGTGCTCACAGAGGTTCCTGGAACTAGAGGTGAGAAATACAGCAGCTACTGAACATGGCTGGTAGGTGAGGAAGGTAAGATGTCTATGCCATGATGCCTCTGGGGCTGGCAATCATTTTGTAGGCAGCCATATTGTCCTGGTTAAGGCTGTTGTGACTATGATAAAACAAACACGGCGACCAAAATGTTGGGGAGGAAAAGGTTAATTTGGCTTTTACTTCCACATCAGAGTCCATCACCATAGGGTGTCAGGACAGGAACTCAAGCAGGACAGGAACCTAGAGGCAGGAACTGATGCAGAGGCTATGGAGGGGTGCTGCTTACTGGCTTGCTCCACGAGGTTTGCTCTGTCTGCTTCCTTATTGAACCCAGTATCACCAGCCCAGGGATGATACCATGTACAATGGGCCAGGGCCTCCTCCAATCACTAATTAAGAAAATGCCCCTCTTATGGAGGCATTCTCTCATTCAGAGTTCTCTCCTTTCAGGTGACTCCAGCTTGTGTCAAGGTGACATAAAACTAGCCCACACCTTCCACACACATTCCACCCCTTCAGTGTATACATATCCGGCTGGACAGGAGTGGCGGTCAGAGGGTTACTTTCAGAAGTCAGTTCTCACCTTCCACCTTGTTGAGGCAGGGTCTCTTTTGTTTCTGCTGCTATGCTGTGCACACCAGGCTGGCTGGCTGTGAGCGTCCATCAGTTCTGCTGTGTCTGCCTCCCTCCTTGCTGTGGAAGCGCTGGCGTTGTAGATGAACACCATCAAGTTAGCATTTTCCTTGGGTTCTAAGCATCAAACCGGTGTTGCCAGGCTTCCTCAGGAAATGCGTTTGCCTGTTCCACCATCTCCCCGGCATCCATATTTCTTAAGTGAGCACTGTGTCCCTAGGGGCTAGATGCTTTTCCTCTTAGGCAAGTCCACTTCTCCTCTCTTGATCTAGAATGGGGAATGCTTTCTAGTTTGACTTCAATTCCAGATTATCTGGGCGGCTTTGAGAAAGCCAGTTTAATACCCACCCCCAAAGAGGGAAGAAACCATCAGCAGCATCCCCGAATGCCCCACTGATGTGGCAAACTGTGATTACCAAGCTCTCTCCTCATCCTCTTCGGTTACCCATGTCCAGCCTCCATCACCACCTTCAGCCTCCATGGTATATCCCAAGCTGCTCCTCCCTCCTTAAGGAAACTGTGCTAGACACACTGTGCACTGCAAACTGATATCTCAGACTCTATAATACTTTGAAGTATCTGTGGTGAAACATAACTTAAGGTATTAATTGGATGTTAATCAGTACTGATCGTATTAATAAATCATCAGTTGTTGTATGTCCTTTTTTTTTCAACTAAATGTCAAGGCACTAGGAAGTCTGTTTCTCTAACTCTCTCCTCTCCATCCTGTCTGTTGTGTTGAAAACAGGTGAAGATATTGGGTAGAAAAACGCATATTCATAGCCTTTGGGGCCAAGAGTGGTGGTTCCTGCCTCTCACACTGGGTCTTAGGAAGCTGAAGCAGAGGCTGACCATGAGTTCAAGGCCAGCCTAGGCTTGGACATCTCCAATATCACCCATGTTTTTTAGGCATCTCAATATTTTTCACCCTAGGAAATCTTCCCTAGCCACTATGGCTCACATGGGTTTCTTCCGCCCTCCATGACTACCCATGGCCCCCAAGTCACGTAGACATCACTGAATTATGCCATGTCTGAATTCATACATTGATTCACACAGGTAAGTCCTAGTTTCACATCTGTAGCCAGGGTTTTCTGAGTTGGCACGAGGCCCATCCCCGTAACAGACTCTGAACACACTCATCTTAACCAGTATTCATTGCTGACCCAAATGCCGCATTCCACAAAAAAAAATGTGAAGGTCTCCTTTCCCACCATGGCCACTATTGTATGTCAGAAGGCTGGCTTCCACGTCCCAGATACCTGAATGTGAGCCTTAAACCATCACAAGGTTCCTGCAGGCAACACTTTACCTGAGCCACCAATGGGCAGCTGAGACAATAAGATCACCTCACAGAGGGATGTCATCTGGTGTGGAATAAGGGATAAGAATGGATTCTCTGGAATTACACTCTGTGATCTTGACTGTGATGGTTTGGATACGATTGGCCCAGGAAGTGTCACTATGAGAAGGTGTAGCCTTGTTGCAGTAGGTGTGTCACTGTGGGTGTGGGGTTTAAGACCCTCCCAGCCTGCCTGAAAGTCTTCCCCTAGCAGCCTTCAGATGAAGAGGTAGAACTCTCAGCTCCTCTTGCACCATGACTGCCCGGATGCTGTCATATTCCTTCCTTGATGATGATGGACTGAACCTCTGAACCTGTAAGCCAGCCCCAATTAAAGGTTGTCCTTATAAGAGTTGCCTTGGTCATGGTGTCTGTTCACAGCAGGAAAACCCTAAGACATTGACCTAGTGACTTTGTTCCCTAAGCTAGTCTTCTTATCTGTCCAACAGTGACATGAGGCAGCGGCATGGGCTTTCCAGGGAAATCCTGTCAGGTAACAAGTCTGAAGTGGTGTTGATGGTGTCAGAGGTGATCACAGTCATTGGCACATGGAAAGTGCTCCATCAATATTTCCACACAGAAAGTTTTGGGTGCCTTTGTTTTGTTTTGTTTTGTTTTTTGTTTTGTTTTTTTGTTTTTTGGGTTTTTTTGTTTTGTTTTGTTTTTGGTTTTTGGTTTTTGGTTTTTTTTTTTTTTTTTTTTTTTTTTTTTGCAGTTGATTAGCTCTTCCTTCACATCTACCATCTCTACAGAGCACAGGACAAGAGTTTGCAGCCCCGTCAAATTCTTCTCACAGCGTCCGAGACTGGCCTAGAAAACAGGCCTCGGGGTCTCTAGTGACTCTAGCTTTCTCTCAGCCATCCGGCCCACAAGTCATATCATGTCCAGCTCATGAATCCTACAGGAGAGCTGTCATAAATTCTTACTTGAGAGTAATATGTAACAATTATAATGCCGTAAAATCTACAGGCATCCTCCTGCAGCAGGAATTTTGACAATAGCTCCTCCCCCAAAGTGCAGTGTAGAAGATACCTATGCTGAAGTAGAGCTCAGCGCTCCATGAGAAAGTCACTCAAATCCCCACAGCTTCCAGGACTGAGCCTGGGAGTGGGGGTGGGGCGCCAGCAGTCCTCTCGGTCAATTTGTGGATAATCCAGGCAATTCTTCAGAGGACTACGGGCTCTATTCTTTGGTCCTGGCCTGATTCTAGACCATTCTCTGACCTTTTAATGCTCTACAATGTACAGCCAACAGTGAAGTCTTCAAAACACTGCACTCAGAGCCCTTGGGTTGAGCCCTGTGCTATTTAACATCTGAGATCTCCCTTCGGTTTCTGTCTCTTCTGGCACGTTCCTTAATTAACACTGGAGCCATTTAAACGATGATTTCGATGCAACTAAACAGGTGCCATAATTTACCCCTCTAAGAGCCTGGATTTCTGAAACGGTAGAGAGAGTCTGCCATATTCCAGAGACGTCACATTACTGCTTACTCTAGGTGAAGGGAGAAGAACTCCGCTTGGCACCCATTCTCACCAGTTTATCTACAGGATGTTAGAGAACCAGGGTCATTTACTTATGTCCAGGACACAGCTGCAGAAAGGCTGTGTCCACGGTAGGGAGACAGGCATTTGGAAACTTGGTCCACAGTTGGTAGATCCCAGGGGATGATTGGGAAGTATGGCCTTGCTGGTGGAAGTGTGTCACTAGCTTTGAGGTTTCAAAGGACTCATCCCATTTCAAGTTAGTTCTCCCCACCCCCGGCTTACAATTTGTAAGCTCCTCGCTGCTGCAACCACCTGTTCCTGCCGTTGTGAACTCTGGAACCATAAACCCAAAGTAAACCCATGCCTCTGTGCGTTGCCGTGGCCACAGCATTTTATCAGGGCAATAGACAAGTCACTAAGATACAAGCTTAGCTGTAGAAAGAGGAGGGCTTATAGATGACATTGAAACCACACAGACTCCAAAATGCTTTCACACATGCCTGGGGAATACAGTCATAGCCATATATATCTGTGGGTCCTCAGAGCCACAGAGTAACACGTACTGCTCAAGGAGACTCTGGACAGCCCAAATGCGCCCCTGAACCACAATCAGCCTCGGAAGTGGTACGGGAGGTGGTCGGAGAAAGTCTGTGGTGCCGCTACCATTTCTGAACAGACGTCTAAGGCTCTGCGGCAGGTGGATTATGCTTTGAGATGCTTTGGAGCAGATTCTGCCTGGGCCTCTTAGCTGTGTAGCACATGCACAACCTCAAGAAAAAAAAGTCCGACATTTGTATGTATTCAGCGTGTCTAGCCTGTGCGTGTCTATGCAGGTAGACTATACGCCATCTGTCTCCCTTTCCCGTATATATGGAGTCCACATGTGTGCCTCGTTTATAATAGAACAACTGAATTTTGTGTTTTCAGCAAAATCAAATAAATACAGTGTATGGTTTTGAGTGTTTTCATCTCTTCCTTAGCCCAGGAGAATAATTTAATTTGTAGGAGATGACAGGAATCCTTTGAGAACCAAACACAGAAGCCTGTGGGTTTGACTTCCCCTACAAACAAACACAGGATTCTGTCCCTTTTTTGTCCTGACGTTTCCTTAGCCCTTTCCACCTTAAACCTGGGGTTTGACCTTCAAAGTCAACCCCTTGGTGAGGCCTTCAGCACCAGGAAGTCGCTGAATTTGCCCAGTCTTGCCTTGACTGAGTGAAAACAGATTCTAGTTCTGCTCTGTTCGCTGCCTCCCTTTGGGGACAACAAGTTTCAGTTCATAGTAATGTCGGAGCCGCAGCCACAAGGGTGGGTGGGGAGGGCTTACGAAGCTCCTCGTAGTCTTAGAGGATGCTCTCTGCCTCCCTGTTAGGTGGAGGGGGCGTTGCATCATTGTCCAGCTCTGGCTTACTCCCATGAAGATGCGCTCTTTAAGAAACTCCGTTTCAGAAAGCTGTTTGAAAGCAGGGGGTTAAGACTTCCCACTCTTGGCTCCGAATCTTATGTTGCTTTCAATAACAGCGTTCAGAACAAACCATGCACACGAGTGGGGGTGCAGCCGTCAGTGTGTGTAAAAATGTCACACTCCCCCTGAGTCTCATTCCTCCAGGTGGTCTATTCACAGTCACAGCAGAGCCCTTTTCTGTCTAATCCAGATAAGCTTCGCTAACAGTGGTGTCTGGGCTGGGAAGTGAGAAATTAGGAATTCTGTACCAGGTGGCTGGGGGCCTTGAGGAGTGGGTAGGCCTTACCTATCTCCATGCTCCCTCTCCAGGCCGCCTCCTCCTCCTCCTCCTCCTCCTCCTCCTCCTCCTCCTCCTCCTCCTCCTCCTCCTCTTCCTCCTCTTCTGTCTCTGTCTGTCTCTGTCTATGTCTCTGTCTCTGTCTGTCTGTCTGTCTGTCTGTCTGTCTCTCTCTCTGAGTGTGTGTGTGTGTGTGTGTGTGTGTGTGTGTGTGTGTCGGCCTGTCTGCCTGCCTGCCTGTCTCTCTTTCTATGTGTGTGTTTGTATACACATGCACATGGAGGTCAAACTCAAAGGGACAACCTTGGCTGTCATCTGTGCCTTCCACCTCGCTTGAGACATGGTCTCTGGTTCATCATTGCATGCTCCAGCTGAGCTGACCAGGGAGCTCCCAGGGATTCTCCTGTTTCCACTGCCCATCTCAGTGTAGAAGTGTTGGGGTCTCGCACATAAACCCCCACGTCCAGCCATATATGGGATCTGGAGATCGACAACCAGGGCTTTGCACTAGTGCAGAGATCTGAGTATAAAGCGAACCATCCCTCCAGCCCTGTCCCTGCTTCTTGGCGGCATTCTTAAGCCTTTAACGATTTGCGCGCAGAGGCACCCTGCTTTTGTTAGACCCATACATTTGTCACATTTGCTGACTCTACACTTCATAGGTTCCTCGTGAGCACACACAGGACATGGGGCTCTTACGCACTATGAAATGTGTGACTCTTGCTCCTGTTATGAGAGGCCCACTGGGAAGGGATCACCCTGTGGATCTCAGAGTTGGTGAGAGGAGGGGAAGGAGGGAGGCTGGGAGGGAAGGAGACTGAACAAAAATGGAAGTCCATTCTATGTATGCTCAGCATTGAACCTCCTTAATATTAGACAAACTGCTTAGCGGTGAGAATCCAGACGACGGGTAGCATGAAAGACAGAGGGAGACAGGAAGCCAGCTCCAGTTGATCGAGCTGAAGCAAAGCAGTATGTTACCACATAGAGATTCTGTTCTCAAAGTGCTCCCGTTGAATTGTTTTGCTATTAAAAAAAAAAAATCAACAGGAAGCGATGCTCGAGGTTTTTAATTTAGTGAATCTCATCTGAGACCAACTACATCTGACAGCCGCCTGACTTTTTAAAATGCGAACGCTGCACTCAGATTTATTAATTTTTATGTTATGAATATTTAAATATCACCATCCCAATGGTATCATTTTACATGGCGCTAATGCACTTACATTTTTTTAATGAAATGAGTAGTCAACCATTAAAAATAAAATATTGGTATGAACTGTTAGATTAATTGATTGGAGGAAGAAAGTTGTTGTCCCAGCAATCAGAGAATTTAAAAAGATGAATAGATACCAAATGGCCTAATTATTGATGCCCTTTGACATCCAGGAAGGCATTGTCCAATGTGTCTCCTTCCCTTTCCGAGAAATTGCTTTTTAATATATCCAAAGAAAACCACCACTGTAAATCAACTTGTAGGAAATGCTGAGCCCAAAGCCAGCAGGAATATTTAACTGTTTAGCTCCCGCTGCAAGAACAACCTTGTAAGTGGATAGCATTCTCTTTCATTCGTGTCTCAACCCACACTTATTGGGGTTTCTCTGCAAAATACAGTAACTCAAATTGAAGATAAGCTACCCCTAAATTCCAAGACATGGCTGTGCTTTTGAAGATGTGAATAAAAATCATTGGAAAGTCACCCTCGAGATTCTTAGTGTGAAGACCCCTTGAAGTCTTTCTAAGTGGAGGAATTATGGGTAAAACAAATGTTGGCCCTCACTTTCTGAGTGTAGTTTTCTGTTTGCTCATCTTAAGTGAGGCACACCTTCCTCCTTCCTCCGCATCAAAGGCCTAGGCTTAAGTGGTGGGGATCACTGCAATTCGCAGCCCCCTTTCAAGCTGGTGGAGCTGTAAACAGGGTCATTCTCTGCTGTGTACACTAATAAATTCCTTTCTTCAGTGCGGAAGTGAACTGAACAGCGGAAAGGGCAAACGGCACTATTGCCCACCTGACAGACAATTGAGTGAGTTCCGATTTCCTCCTGAATGTTGTTCCCACGGCAGAGTAATGAGTGAGACATATGTGGAACTCATTTCAACAGGGGGCTTCACAGTTCCTGGACCTCAAGAGAAGAGAAAAGGAGGGAAGAGGGGAGGTGAACCGTTGGCACCTTGTAGGCAGGAATAAAGAGATTGGAGGAGCAGGAGGAATGAGGATACAGGACAGGAAGTGGTTAAAGCAATGTGCAGGGGAGGCTGGGGGATGCAGGGAAGAGGCAGGACAGGAGAACAGTGGGATGAGGAAGAAGGTTTAAGAAGCAGTCCACTAATGCCCACAGAATGCAGCACTCTCCAAACTCCACCGCCATGAATCATGCATGAGGTTTCAGAAGTGTGAAAGTGTGGATTGATTCAGTGGGTCCCGGGCTAGGTCTGCAAGTCTCTACCTCCACAAAGGTGTGGCTTTGGCACTTGGTGGGCCAGACCACACATCGAGTAGCCAGACCAGAGGATCCTGGTTTCGTCATGTGGGAAAGTGAATCATGTCTGCAGCAACGAATGAATGATTTATTGTCAGGTGTGTACCCAGCAATCTGCTAAGTACTCCAGAGTTTAAAGGATTCTGCACACCCTCTTGTCCAGGCACTTAGTCTTTTATGGGAGATAAGGCATGCAAACACAGACCCATTGGAGTAAGGCTGAGAAGGCTGTGGGTTTTAGAGTCTACGTGTAGCCAGAAGGTTTAGGGAACAGGGGAGGACCTGTCCAGGCATGCCAGAAGTTAGACGTGCAGAAAAAGATGGGAGTGGCTTTAAACCCACAGTGAACATGGGGGGTGGCCAGTTAAGGACCCAAAGAACTTAGCAACCTTTGTGAGCCTTAGTTTTCTACTTTGAGCTACACACTCACCTCTCTGGTTGGAAAGGAAAGACCGTGTTGTAGTTAGGCGTGTTTCTGTAGTCTCCACAGCACCTGGCACCTGCTAGATATCTTACCCATCATTCCATAAGGGACTGACTTGTCAAAGCCGTCCAGTGGGCCTCAGACTTACACCGTGTGCTAGTGCTCTTCAACAGGCATTTGGGTTCCAAAGAGAAAACATTTTTTAAAAAGACTCCAATTACAGCAGTGAGGAGAATGTAATAACGATTGCACCATGAAAAGAATACATAAGGTATTTATTTCTTATCGCTTTTGTTGCTAAATGGATCAAGTTTTTAAGTAATATGTCCTCTCCCATCATCCTCCTAAAGGAACATGGTGCTAAGTTCAGATTCTGGACTGTGAGATTGTAAAACAAGCCTTACCAGCTTTGGGAAGACCTAACCCGCTGTTGATCAATCAGACATTGCCAGAGGGCTTCTGTGACAGCGTAGGCTGGATCGCCATTACATCAGCCACGTTATAAGATGATGTGTTAAACATGGCTACCCTAGTGTCAGTGTCCACCGCTCTCATGGGGTGCTACTTTGTAATGATCACAAACTGTGTGGCACAGGGCTCAGAAGCCTGGGACGTACAATATGAAAGGACCAGCCCTGGGAAAAGACCCTTTCACTGAGTCATACATGGCAAAACCTAAGTTTGCATGGCGGGGAGCAAGGGAGAAGGCCAAATTCATTGGCATAGCAAGCTCGCTCTCACGATGAAGCCACTGCCTGGGTGACCACCGAATTCCAGCCATTCTATTATAGTTTCCACTTCTGAAGAGAGGTGTCTAAGGTCAAAAGTTCCACTGGAGATGGACCAGCAAAACCCAATGGGGTCTAAAATGGCTGCCAAAGAAAGTAAGCATCAGAGGACCTTGGGCCTCACTGTGATACAATTTTCATCCTAAGGGCACACCTACCAATGCCCATGACAGAAGCGCCAGACTATGAGAGGAGCAGAAAGAGGTGATGTTTGAGTTCTAAGACTTCCCAAGTACTCCAGGAAAATGTACGGGCATTCTCCCCTTCATTAGCCGCTCCTTCCCAGCCCTTTCTTTTGCTCTGTGCCTGTGATTTTTTCACTCCTAATGGGGTGAGAAGTTGATTTGCAAGCCTGGTATCCCTTGCTCCATTATTTGGTCACCAAAGAATGTTTGGTTACAGTCAGTCCCCAGCCTTGGTTTCATCTTTGGCTAAAGGCCACTGAATGGACAAATATATATCCCTTTAGGAATTCTTTTTTTTAGGGGAGGGGTTCAGTGAATTATGGTTAAGAATGGTGACATCGGCCCGGTGTGGTGGCGCACGCCTTTAATCCTAGCACTTGGGAAGCAGAGGCAGGTGGATCTCTGAGTTTGAGGCCAGCTTGGTCTACAGAGTGAGTTCCAGGACAGCCAGGGCTACACAGAGAGACCCTGTCTGAGTGGGTGGGATAGGAGGGAAGAGCTGTAATGTTAATCAGTTCCCAACAGCAGACTTCCAGTGTTCCAGTCAGCTTTTAAAAGTCTCACCTTTTGCAGGGAGAGATTATATTTCCAATAGGATCAAGCCAGGATGCTTGGTAAATCAGCCAGGCCTAGAAATAATAAATATTTCTGGAAAGAGGAGACTCTTCCCCCCCAAAAAGGACCAATTCTTTGACTGGGACTTAAAAAACGAGGAGGGAGCTGGCAGGTAGCCAGCCCTGAGGAAGGTCTTCTCAGAGGCAACAGCCCTTGTAGGCTTATGGTAAAATCTTTGTGTTGCAAGGGAGGTATGCAGTGCCTCTTGGATCACACAAAGCCTAATAGCTCACCCCCGTAGCAGTCAGGTTGTTTAAATCATCATTATTATACTTATTAATATTTATCAGCAAATGAGTTGTTTAATTAAACAAGTACTTATTAATTTATTATTTAATCAAATAAACTATTATTAAGTAAATTATATTTATTAGATATTGTTATGTGGTTAATAATAAAATTTGTAATTTAATAATAACAGGAAAGGAGCATTGGTAAATACAGCTTAGGATCTTTTTCACATCCGTTTGTTTTCTCTACAGTTGCGATTGTCCTCTCTGCTTCAGTCCTAAGCTGGGGATCCACGTTTCACAGGGCTATGGCAGTAAGCATCACAGACACTTGTCAGAAGCCTGGTGGCGGGCAGACACTGAGGACATTGACTGACAGGTTCTGGCGGGGAGCAGCGGGCAGAGGTTTACCTGTGTTTGCTTTGGGAAAAGTGTGAGGAAAGTTTGGGCTCCTTCAAGGTTAAGTTACATGTGATATTCCTTAAGAGAAAGCCTGGTGACCTTAGGTCCCCCGACCCCTAAATAAGCTAATATAATGTGGTGTCAGAGGTCTAAGCGTTATTCATACTCTTTATTTAATAACTCGCTTCTAGGAAGGCACTCCAGGGGTACAACCTTATGTATAGAGACAGAGGCAAGTAATCATTTTCTGAAATGAATGAATGAATGAATAAATAAATAGAAACAATTTGTTGAAACCGTAGGGTAATGTTCACAAAATAAAATAGTGTAGAGCAATTAATGATTGTTTATGAATGACACCAGTGGAGCGAGGAATTGTTCTTATAACTTCAAATGGGGACAAAGTTGAAGATAATCTAAACAGTGTGATCCCAACACTGTAAAAACTGCAAAGAAGGTGGGAAAATATCCTAAACACTGACACTGTTTTTCTGCAAAAATAAAAAAAGTGGAGTTGTGAGATCCAGAACACTTTTACCTCTTTCTCTAAATTACCTTAGGTTGTCAAACCTGTAAAGCAGAGTGAACCTGTCCGAAACCTGTCACTCGAGAACCGAAGAGGCTCAAGCAAGAGAATTGAATGTTTGGGGCCAGCCTGGGCTACATAGTGAGACCATGCTTCAAATAAAGAAGAAAATGGAGTTCTTTGAAAGTCAGTCTACTACTAAAAGTTAAAATATTAAATCAGAAGGAAAAATATGTTAAATCGTGGAGGGAAGGCAGGGAAGGAAGGCACTGTCCTGGTTGGCTTTTTGGCAACTTGACACAAGATAGAGTTACCTGGGAAGAAGAACCTCTATCAGGTTTCCTGTAGGCAAGGCCACAGTACATTTTCTTGATTAATGATTGACGTGGATGAGCACAGCCCATAGGGGGCGGTGTCATCGTTGGAATGGTGGTTGGCCCTAGAGTGTATAGGAAAGAACACTGAGTACACCATTGAGCAGCATTCTTCCTTGGTGTCTGCTTCAGTTCCTGCCTTGAGGTTCCTGTTTTAAGTTCCTGAACTGACACCCCTTCATGGTGGGCTGTAGATGAAATGGCCCCTTTCCTCCTCAAGTTGCTTACAGTCATCATGTTTTATCGCAGAGTAGAAATCAAACTGTGACAGAGAACAAAAATCCACAAAGACCTTTTCCTTCCAACAGTTCAAGTACCAATAGGGAAAGAAGATCCAGACACATAATTGCAGAATGGTGTAATAAGAAACACATTATGAATGCTGGGCATCGTGGCGTGTGCCCATTATTGCAAAATCTGGGAGACTGAGAAAGGCTATGAGTCTGAGGTTAGCCTGGGCTTCGCAATGGAATTCTGTCTTAAAAAAATAAGGTCTGGGCTGAAGAGATGGCTCTGTGCTGAAGAGTGCTGGCTGGCTGTTCTTCCAGAAGACTTGGTTTGGTCCTTTGCACATACGAAGTGGCTAAAACCAACTCTAATTCCATTTTCAAGAGACCCAGTGCCTTTGACTGGCCTCCCTGGGTACCAGGCATACATGCAGCCAACACCCATATGCACGAAATAAAAACTTAAAAGTGAACACTGGTATAAGTCACTGGTTGAATGCCTGCATAGTGTGCTTAAGGCCCTGGGTTTAATGTCCAACACCACAGAAAGGGGAGAAAGGAAGAACGTTATGAAAGGCATCAGCATGTCTTATAGCATAGGTTATCCTTTCAGTCTGAATTATAAGCCATGAAATCCTACATGCTAAAGGCTTGGTCCCTAGCCCACAACACCTTTAGGAACCTTTAGGAAATGGAGTCTACTGGACGGAAGTTATGTCGCTGGGGCTGTGTTCATGAAGGGGATGCTGAGATCCAAGCTGCTTCCTGTCTCTCTGTGCTTTCTGTCTGAGACGGGGTAACTGGGCCTCTTGTGCCACGGCCCAAAGCAGGTCCAAGTAATCATGGGCTGAAACCTCCAAAGCCATGAACCAAAATAAACTGCCCTTCTTTGGTTAATTACCTCAACTGCAGTATTTTGTTATAGTGGTAGGAGGTTAAGGCAGGGCCTGAGATGTCTTCACAGCATAAAGAAAGAACTTTTGTTTTGGGGGGGCTTTTATCTCCATATTTTAATCTTTCCATTTAATTATCTGTTGTATTGGAAAACAGCACTGGAAGGCTGTAGCTGCAGACAGTTGGCCAGGAGAAGAAACTTAGGGTAGGGACATTTCTTATTTAGAAATTTGGATCCAAAGCAAGCATAAAACAGCCTGTCTCCACAAGTAGCATTACTCAGATAAAAAGTGGGTTTCATCAAAGTGACTAAGGATCCATCAACTACCCGTATATCCAAGAAAAGCGCATGTGTGCTGTCTACAATCTTGTAACAGCCAGCAGGCTTGTAAGAGCAAGAGACCTGGCCTCTGAGCCCCTCCCCCTTCCCCACGGTCTTCTCCGGTCAGAATCATTCTGTCTTTTACTCCCAGCCCAAAGATCAGTATCTTGACAGCAGGGTTTGTACAAGATGTCTTACACGTCAGGGCAGAAAATGTCCCAAAGTCTTCCCCAGTATGCAATATGGGAGTTCTTCCTTTAAATCTATTTGTGGCTTCCCAGCTTCACAGCCCCCACCCCCAACCTCTTTTCTGCCAAGAGTTTGAGCCAAGCCACATTCAGGACCCAGAGTTGACAAGTTGACTGGTGGCCCAGAGAAGCATGGAGTCCTTTGACTCCATCCACGGGCCACTCACATGGACAGAGAACTGGGTCCCAGCTTCAAGCCCTTGGAGAGTTCTCAGCCTCTGACTCTAGGTCATCCTACACAGTAGAAAGCAAGTCTCTGGTCACCCTAGCTGGGTTAGCCACCAGGAGGAAAAAAGCCAAACTTGTTTCTTTTCTAATTATTCATGGCTGAACAGGAGGACAAATGTAACCAGCCAAATAGGGGAAAGGAAGCACCATTCCCAAGGTAAGAGGGGTCGGAGAAAGCTGTTCTAAGGATCCCCTTTCCCCAGTTTTGTTCATCTTGATGAACTCTGACCCTTGCTCTTTGCCCTTTGCCCCAGGAACTGGACAGTCTCAGACAGAGGGCGCTCCCAGTAAAGAGACTAGAAAAGAATGTTGTTTTCTAATCACAGAGATTGTCAGGAGGGTGACTCAACTGTGGAAAGAAAATTCCAAAAGCCAATACATCCAGCGTCTCAAAGGTCTCTACTTTGACCCAAAGGATTTGCTCCAGAGAATGTGCTGCACTCCACACCAGGACCTGGGTGCTGCCTGGTGGGTGCCCTTCTGGGGCAGGATGCCCTGGAAGTTAGAAGCAGAGAAGGGAGAGGCGGTGTGGCCAGGGCTCCCCAACATTCACCCTGCCTGCTTTCTTTTCAGTGTAGCGCAGCTGGGTCTGCAGCAGGACTGAGTGATGGTTTCCCTCCTGTTGTGCCATCTCTGAGTGTGCACTGGCAGAGAACACCACAGCACAGTGAGCTTCCCCCAGGAACCACACATTGCACGGGGAGCGAGTTTTTCACCAGTCCTCGGCTGCGGTTTCTTCTGAGAGGCAGCATTCTGTAGAGTTTTCCTTTCCTTTGGATATTTTTCTTGATTATCTGGTAATAATCCTAAACTGTTTAATAATTGGGAAAGAAATAGAATACCCATGAGTGTGGTTTACTTCTCTCTCTCTCTCTTCCCCCCCCCCTCAGCAAAATACACACATGAGCTCAAGTCAGAACAAAGTAGTGAGAAGAGACAGCAGAAGAGAGGTAGAGAGAACGGAAACTAGATTCTGGGTTAGCAAGCTGTGCCAGCACAGTCCAGTGTCAGGGGTCAGGTAAGGGCAGGTTGTGGGGAAAGAAAACTGGCCAGTGAAATCCAGAGGTCCCCGGTTTCTAACTCCCCATATCATAGTGCTGGGGTCACAGGCACGTGGTGCTGTCATCCATGAGTGCTGGGAGTCCAAACCCAGATTCCCCTGTTCCTATGGCAAGAGCTTCAAACACAAAGCCTCTCCACAAGGCTTCTTACCATTTCTTCAGGCTCTCCTCTAGCTTTTCTAGTTTACTGTGGACTCTAGTCAGTCTGTTGTGCTGCAGAACATCAGAATACATCCTCTCTCCAGGTTGATTGGCACCTCTAGGCCTTAAGAGTACTAAAGGATCAGACATTCTCAGTCAGCACAGACAACCGAGAGGAATGAGCCTCCCAAAAAAACATGTCCAAGAAGCTTCTACAGTGGCACGAAGAATCATGCAGCTGAGAGTGAGAACAAGGTAGAGTTCAGGCCAAACTAAACTTCTCACATCCTAAATAGGCTTCTGCATCCCCTTGGTCAGACGATTTACCGTCTCTGACCCTTTTGTCTGATGTGTAGAGGGAGGACACTACTACCTCTGCTAGCAACAGCTTGTAAGTCTAGTTCCAGGGACTCAGATGTCTTTTTCTGGCTTCTACAGGCACTGCATGAATATGGTGAGCATAAGACAACCAGGCACAGACATGCAGACACACATATACAGACACAAACATATATTTTAAAAGTAAATAAAACTTGAAAAAAGTTTACTAGCTATAAAGAAGGCAAGAGAACAAAACAGCTTGCAAACAGCAGTTGCAGGGACATGCAGCCTTATGTGAAATAGGCACTCCCTGAAGAAGCAAAGAGATGGGCTGGCTTATATGAAGTCCCCAACAAGGCTCCCAATTAGGTCAACCTATGCAAATGAGACATGCAGGCTTCCTCAATGCCAATTGGCCAGTTTTATGTAAATGAAGGAGCGATCGTGCTCATCTCTGATTGGTTGAGATTTACATACAACTATAGGTTTCACAGGTTGTATCAGGGCAGCTGATGGCTGTTTATCTTGGCATCTGAAAGAGGAATTTGTCCAGAATGTGAAGTCGTTCTGCAATTCTTCCAGGAACCCAGTTACCTGAGTGACCCCACAATCAGCAAATGGCTCCAGGGATATATTCTGAATGCTAAATGGCATCCTTCTTAGAGACTCAGTTTTACTCCAAGTTCACAATCCCAAGTGGAAATAACCAGCTGTCTTGTCACTTGGTATGATGACTGACTGTATCACTCAACATCTACAGTACAAGCTGTGTGCAAAAGGTAAGGGATTTCCAGTGCTCTGTGCTGCAGCTGAAGAATTAGAGGGTTATTCATGATTGGAGTTGATTGGGACTCACGTTAGAAGGCCATTGTAGTAAACACATTATCAGGATGGCTTGCTTTAGGGTACCAGAAGAGTCCAACTTGTGCCCAGATAGGTCACCCTTAGCATACTTAGAAGCCATGATCTGTGACCTACCCAGCACCGATGTCAGATTCATTAAGGACTTTCGTAAGGCAATATCTTTAAGGACACAAACTTAAACCCACTATGTCATTCTGTCATTCAACATTAGTTGTTTAGTGCTAAAAAAGGTTTCTATCTAAAAGCTAGAAAATGTCAGAGATAGTAATAATGCCCCCAGAGCCCTGACTGGGTTGCTGTGCATGTTTGCTGATGGCTCTGTGGTAGGCATGGCCCACTGGAAGCCCTGAGCTCTCTTTTGCTGTCTTTCGTGGCCTCTTGGGTAGATCCATCAAGGAGGTTTAGAGCTAGAAAGAGTTGTTTGAATTGTTGCGATGAATTGATTTGTTCATATGTCTAACATACATCTATTTTGTGCAAGCTGGGCTATCTACAATAAACTTTAGAATATTTATTTTGGAGGATATTGGTAAGAAATGTAAGATTCAATTTTACTCATTCCTAAAGAAATTACCTCTAAGAAACTCATTTTGTAGCGTGCAGTCAGGGTCACCTTTCTATGCTGCAATGAGCTCTCGGAAATGAAAACGTAATAGATTCAATGACATTCTAAAAAATGTCAATTCGAAGAGTGGATGGCAAGGAGCATATTTCAGACACAATGAGAAGGAGATAGTACTTCTGAGTTTACTTTTATCACTTAATCCTGATGGGATAAAGGAAGAAATATCCTTCGGTGTAATTGAAGGTAGGCAAAACAATAGTGAAAGCCTACTGCGACAATGTTCAAGTAGTGGAGTTCTCAAGCTTCTATCTGACTTCAGAACCCACATCGTAAAAGGAGACACTGACATAAAATGCAGAGGAAAGGGTCTTAGATTTTCCGACTCCTATTGGGGAAGAGCTTAATTATAACATATTTTATTCATTCTGCATTCTTCACATCAAAGATATTCAATAATACACAAATTTACATTGAACTTTCTTGCATGGGCAGTCAATGAAAACAAAGCCTGTATGTCGATTTTCCTTAAATCTAGTTTGTTTCACTCTAGTCTGTTGCCTCCATGCTTTGTCATGTGGTGACTTTTAACCTTGGCTTGAGAGCCTCTTAACTTGAGGGAAGACTTTCTCCTAGGTATCAACTGAGCTTATAGTAGAGTATATGACTTCAGTAGTGGCATCCTGCTTGCCCTGGCATTGGCACTGAGTGCATAGCTACCTTTAGCCTGAATCACATGAAGCTTCTGTCTTCAGCATCCTGGGACCCAGACATATGGAGACCTTGGCTGACTACGTGAAATATCAATTACTCTTATAAGTCGTCTTTGACACTTTTGGACTGGTTATCCCTGAGATACAGGAATGTCATTTGAATGGAAAATATAACATCCTTCAAGAAGGCAGCACTCGGCTTCCTAGTAATAGGAGGGGTGGGAACGAAAGTCACTCAGTGAAACAAGAAGATAATAATAGACACTTTGTTCTATTGTAGTACATATAATAGACCTCAAGTCTGTAGAATAGGGCCAACCACAACTCTTGACTAGTGACCACCCTGGCTTTCTCTCAGTGTGTGAATGGATTGTCTAATTATTTGGAGACATGAGTCCAGTCATAATCCAATTACACACAGAGGACTACTGAGGTCTAAGAGACGGGGAGACAGGATGGGTGATGCTAACATCTACTTCTTTCCAGATGCTGTGCTCTGCTGTTTGCAGACATCCTGTCTTCAACTCTTCCACAGTTGTCCCAGGGTAACCTACATTGCATCTCACACCTCAGCCTCTTGTACCCATTTCTGTAAACTGCCTGGTCCGAAATAGAATATCTGAGAGTGACAAGAACATGTTGGAGTAATATTCTCAGGTGGTTGGGGTGGTTTGATGTTGGGCAACTTTCAATTTTCACAGCTGAACTTTAAAATCTCATTAAAGCAGCCTTTTGTTGCTATTTGCTGGATTTAAGTCAGCAGCGGTTTCGCCAAATGAGCAGGCACAGCAGGCTGTCTCTCCTGGCAAGCGTAATAAACACCTACAAAGAGCTCGATCAAGATAGAAAAGTGTGATTTCTGAACGAAAGCGGTGAGCTCCTCCGTGAGAATTGTCTTTATCAGGCCTGACTGATCTTTACAGGTGGGTGACTCTGAAGGCAAGAGACGCCTTTCTTCTCCTCCATCAATGGGAGTGTTTGCATTGGCAAAAACCTTGGATGGGCAGATTGCGAAGAAGTTTGGAAATTTCAGTGTCTGATGCAACCCGGTGTCCTGAATAAGTTTAATGGGGGTGGGAGGGACTGGCCTGAAAAAACTCTCTTCAACCCCGAGTGGCTCTGTCCTTTATCTAGTCTTTTTGACATTTTTCTTAGCACCTACCCAGACGAATTACAGAGCAGCGGTACTAAAGTGGTCCCTACTTGTGGCGGGTGTGCAATCTAATGGCCCGGGCACTGCTTGG